>NC_090060.1:6446200-6771200 GCF_038355195.1 Osmerus mordax
GGTCCCCATGGAACCTGGAAAAGAAACACAAACACACACAGTAACCCCCAAACAAACACACACACTCACATATACACACACACAGCAATCCCTACACACACACACACACAAATAAACACACGCACCCACATAGTACCCACAATCACATCTGACATTTGCAGTTTACGTAAAGACCACCTCAGCATGATCACTTGGCACCTGCAGTCTGATTGGCCAGAGGCAATTTGTAGCTGACCAATGACATGCTTGCATTGTCCTCAAATTCCACGGTGTTGTATAAAGCCTTGTTTAGGGCAGATCACTCAGTGTAATGATTCACAGTGTCTGTCTGTGGAGCCTGTGGGTCTGTAGTACTGTAATGACCTAATATCATAGCTACTCTAACTCTTTTACCAAAAGTGAAATACAAATGGTGCATGTACAAAGTGCATCAGAAAGTAGAGTTTCTGTACAACCAAATAATATTAGTATCTGTTTATCTGTATTGAGTCAAATCTCCAGTTTCTGTGTGTGTCTGAATAGATAAGTCCGACCTCTGTCCAGGTAGATTTCACATTTATAATTTCTGTATTTACAATAACTTGATCCCAGAACATTTATAATGCAACCTATTCATCGTTGAAGAGTCAAACTTCCATTCCAGCATCTGTAGTCTGTGTTATAGAGTCACACCTCTCCTGGTACCTGTGTGTCTGTATTACACTTTACCTGTCTGTGGTCCAGTTAGACTGAGGACAAACAGTAGCTGTCTGAGCTCCCGTGACATTTATCCCACGGTTGACGCTGCCCTGCCGGCGTGACGCCAGGCTTACCCTACCCGGGTTGGAAGCCCCTCTGAGCCCTGGGTAAATACCACGACGAAGCAGAGGTGGTCCGATGACAGCCGTCACATCGTCTGTTGGTATTTGGACACAACGTGAAAACATTCGGAGGTGAAGGGAGCCGTGGGAGGGAGAAGGGAGAGGGGGTGAGGGAGGGGGTAGTATTGTCACTTTCTGTCTCTCCTACCTTTCTACGGTGTGCATGTGTGTGTGTGTGTGTGTGCGTTTGACAAAGAATAAGTAAAATAGTAAATATAACAGAGAGAGAATAAAATTGAGATAGAGGGACTGAAAGAGAGAGAGTGAGAAAGAGAGACAAAATGGAGAGAGAGAGAGAGAGAGAGAGAGAGAGAGAGAGAGAGAGAGAGAGAGAGAGAGAGAGAAGAGAGAGAGAGAGAGAGACAGAGAGAGACAGAGAATGACAGAGAGAAATGGAGAGAGTTTTGACAGTATGTTGTTCCTGACAGCTGTGGGCTGAGCTCTAGGTGTTCCTTTAGTGTGTACCTCCCAATACATCATGCAGTCTGTCTGCAGACTGACTAAGGTGCTAATTCTTAGATGCAGACTGACTTAGGTGCTAATTATTAGAAACGGACTGACTTAGGTGCTAACTCTTAGAAACGGACTGACTACTGAAATGGATTTAGCTGAAGACTGACTTTTCTGCAGAATGGGACTTCTACAGACTATCATTACTAAACATTGGCATAACTGCAGACTGACTGCTGCAGACTGTATTAGTTGTACAGTGAGTGCCACAAACAGTCTTGCGGAAAACTGGAATTACTGCAGACTGGGTTCCTTCCTCTCCTCCCCTCCCTCCCTCCCCTCCCTCCCTCCCTCCCTCCCTCCCTCCCTCCCTCCCTCCCTCCCTCCCTCCCTCCCTCCCTCCCTCCCTCCCTCCCTCCCGTCCCTCCCCTCCCTCTCCTCCCCAACAAGCCTGTGACTGCAGGACCACAGGAATACAGGCTTATAGGAGTACAGGACATTACACCACCCCTCCTTTCCCTGGCCACACAGAACAGAGAGTCCTCACAGCAGATCAAACACACAGAACAGCACTCAACCAGGCCACCACACTAACATTACAGAAAATACTAGAGAGAAAGATGTGTGTTTGTGTGTGTTTGTGCACATGTGTGTGTGTGCATATTTATATGTGTGTGTGTGTGTGAGAGAGAACATATGCATTTGATAGAACACACTTCCATTGCACGTTACATGTGAATGCATTTTTAGCCTATGCACCTGTCTGCATATGCACACGCCATATGCTTCTGTCCTCAGAGGGTTGGATTTGTGGGATGCTGTGTTCTCCTTTCGAGCGGGGAGTCTTACAGGGTTCTAGTGGAGCAGCTGTGGTTCCCTGATGTTCTCTAGCCCTCTGCCTTCTCTCTCTCTCTTACTCTCTTACTCTCTCTCTCTCTCTCTCTCTCTCTCTCTCTCTCTCTCTCTCTCTCTCTCTCTCTCTCTCTCTTACTCTCTTACTCTCTTACTCTCTCTCTCTCTCTCTCTCTCTCTCTCTCTCTCTCTTACTCTCCTACTATCTCTCTTACTCTCTTACTCTCTCTCTTACTCTGAGGGCTGCCACCTCCTGGGAACTCGCCATGATGCAACACACAGTACTAGTTTGTAATGCAAATATTGGTGTTGAGGAGCGGAGAGAAGAGGAGAAGAGGAGAAGAGGAGAAGAGGAGAAGAGGAGAAGAGGAGAAGAGAAGAGGAGAGGGGGAAGGAGGATGGGGTAGGAGAGGAGAACAGAGGACAAGATTGGAGGCAACATGCTGTGAGACAAAGTGGTCACGCCATTTTCTTACTTAACATCCTGGAAGGGGGAGACCTTCTGGAAACAATCTTTGTTTCACACAACAACATTCGGACAAAAAGATCCTCTCTGATCTGGGCCAGAAATCAACACTAGCTACAGCAGGAATGACATCCCTTTAAAAACATTAGCCTGGCCTTGTATACATGTACACGCAAACACCAATCATGTAAATAGGAGGAACCTATTACTAACATAATGTGATACAATAATACCTGTATCTGAATTGTAACCCTAATCAGATCTCAACACGTTGTGTTTCTGACAGATCAGTCCTCTTCCACCCTCTTTTCTTTGGCAGTGTGTGTGTGTGTGTGTGTGTGTGTGTGTGAATCCACTCTAGCTGTCCCAGCAGGAGTCCTGGTTATAATGAACACTCACAGCAGATTGGTGGGAAGAACTAACACACACATGCGCACACAGAGACATGTAGACACACATACACAGACACACTCTCACAGGCACACACAGAGACATGTAGACACACATACACAGACACACTCTCACATGCACACACAGAGACATGTAGACACACATACACAGACACACTCTCACAGGCACACACAGAGACACGCGCACACACTCACACACTCTCCCCAGATAAGACGCTCGGCCAGCCATGTGTGGAGAAGGTGAGAGGAGAGACTATTCCACCTCACAGCATGCAGGGGGGAACTACCTGGTGCTGAAGGGTGTTATCAGTAAAGAGCAAAGGACTGGCTTGTGGAGTGTGTGGTGTGTGTATGTGTTGGTCTGTGCGTGTGTGTGTGTGTATCCCTGTCTGTATGTGAATGTGTTTGTGCATGTGTGTGTGTATATCCATGTGTTGCCCACACAGACGTGTGTGTGTGTGTGTGATCCACAGAAACAGACTCTTCTGGAGGGTTAGGGTTCACCTTGCGACAGAGAGCTCTTACCTACAATACAGAGAAGAGATGGATGATGACCGCTCCCCGGGACCCCCCCCCCCCCCCCCCCCCCCCCCCCGAGGACTGTGGCTTTGTGAAGTGAGTTAGCAGAGAGCATGGACCAGCTGTAACAAGCCCTCCTTCCTGGCCCTGTCATCCTCACATCATCCCAGCTGGCTGTGAGAGCCTAATGATGGGCAGCCGACAGTGTAGACAGGGGGAGGGCACCACGGCTCTGCTCTGATGCTTTCATTACATCATACAGCTTCAGTGTGTGTTTGTGCCAGTCAGTGTGTTGTTGATTGATGCATTTCAATAATTCACTCGGTGGGTGTGGGTGTGGTATGAGTGCACATGTGTGTGTCTGTGTGGTGTGTGTGAGTGTGCATGCCCAGGCAGTGAGAGTGCGATTGTACTTTGCTTGCTGTATATATTTAATCTTTGACACAATGTGTTTTTTTCTTTTCATTTAGTCAATTTCCCCTTTTGCTTGATGGTGCACTTAATGTGCCCTGCCTACTTTACGTTAAATTTAACAAATTCCTATTAGTTCAGGTTGACTTCCTCCCCGCTGAGATGCTAATTTCATCATCTGTTGCTCCTGACGACCTCCCAGGGAAGAATGGAAAAGATGTCCTCTTCAACCCTCACACACACACTCCATGACTGACACACAAACACACACCCTTCGAACACACATACACGTTCAACCCTCACACTGAGGTCTAACACATACACACGTCTAAAACACGTGCATTGAGCACACACACAAGTCTCACTATGCCCAACACACACTGCATACTTCTACCCTTTTTCTTTTTAAATAACATCATTATTCATAAGTATGCAGTGGCATAACGACATCTCTGACGTTAATAACAAATCAAACCGTTTCAAAATCGGTTGAAAATTTAGCAAGTTATGGTCATTTAAAAAGTACATGTAGCATCAACACAATGTTATGGGTGAGCGAGTTGACTGTAGCAAGATGGCCGCCATGTGCGGACGTTCGACTCGGTTGTCCGGCAACACGGACGAGACATCTACCCTTTAAATATATCTATGGTAGACACTGTCACCTGTGATGTCACATCCTCCCAGATGGGCCAGAGACTGACTCCTGTGATGTCAAATCTTTCCAGGCAGGCCGGAGAACATGACCTTTGATATGACATCCTTCCAGGTAGGTAGATACTGTTACCTGTGATGTCACTTCCTACCAAGTAGTTCAGAGAATGTTACCTATGATGTCACATCCTCCCTGACAGGGATCTGGTAAAGGCGATCAGCATTGGACCAGTGACCCAGTGCTAACAGGACAGGACAGTATTATCACTGGTATTTATTAATTTTTCGCCAAACAAAACCTGTGTTTTCATCCAAGGAATCCCATCCTTTCTGTGAGTCAAGATCATGCTTAAGAACAGCGCTAAAGTGTCTTCTGGGGTTCGGGGCCCATATATAGTGAATTCATTTCTGCCGTTGCCATTTGTCTTTCTCTTGTAATTGCCTCAGACATAATTGCACCATTTCTCCTGTAGAATCCATTGTGAAAACTCAAGTGAGATTTCAGCCCGGGTAATTATACCAGTGTCTAGCAATCATCTGATCAAAAGCATTACTTCCAGCGAGCAGAGCAAGTGTTCTCCACAACCATTCTGACGT
The DNA here is from genome assembly GCF_038355195.1 of Osmerus mordax. Taxonomy (NCBI): domain Eukaryota; kingdom Metazoa; phylum Chordata; class Actinopteri; order Osmeriformes; family Osmeridae; genus Osmerus; species Osmerus mordax. Next base: position 6,451,420 of record NC_090060.1, read on the forward strand.
GAGTTAGAACTCCAGAAAGGAGACTTGAACCAGACAACAGCCTAGACAGCCTATTTGACGATATAACTACTGTGACCTGATTGGAGAGATTTGCTTCTTTACAACCAGCATGAGATCAGTGATTACACCCAGAAAGAAAGGACGGGAGGGGGAGGAGAGGATGGAGGAGGAGAGGATGGGAGGGCAGAGGAGGGAACATTATTTGAGAGCGTACAGGTCTCTCTCTGAGGGTCTCTCAGCAAGGTTTCATGGTATGGAAGAGGATGGGGGAACAGGAAGGGGGGAGGGGTGAATGGGGGGCGTTTCAGTTTTGCGTTTTAGTTTTGGTTTGTTTGATCAGGGAGTGCCTTTTCTAAAGACTGACATTACTGTTAGTGTCGGTTTAATGGACAAAACCTTGGTGGGACTTGTAAATGTACTGGTAACTTGACAAATACTGATGAAATAATTCAATATTGATATGTGACCTATGTCAAAGAAGACCTTAGACAAAAAGTTTTATTTAATTTTCCTTTGTTTTAGTCTTGGTTTGTATTCAGGATGGATTGTGAACCGAAGTGCATCGGTGCATCAAGCCTCCCTTTCTCTCTCCTTATTCATCGTATTCGTCCAATATTTGATTGGATGTTGATGGAATATGTGCTCGCTCTGTGTGTATGTGTGTATGTGTGAAGCTGGGCGTGTGTATAATTTTGTGTCTATATAATTGTGTGTGTGTGTGGCTTCGTGCAGCTGTCTGTCCAATCTCCAGACTGATTGTGAATCAGACTGGGATTGAAGATGAGGACTGAATAACAGAAACAACTTCGGTAAAGGAGGGAAAGAGAAGAAAAAAAAACAACAACAATTCTTTGAAAGTTGATGGGTGTATTTCCCAGAATGCCGAGGGAACACTTGTCTCAGGGGCGTGAGACGGAGAGAACTCTCCCCCCCAGCTGACCACTCAGCAAGGAACAACTACTGAAGCTCAGGCGCCTGAAAAGTTACATTTCCCCCTTAGCGTCGAGAAACAGACTTCAGGACACACACAATGTCACCACATCAAGACCAACAACACCCACTGAATATGTTTGGGGTTTTACTTGAAGGAAGAACGAGCACGTATGGAGTGAGTTAGTGAGAGGGTTCCAGGCAGCAGACTGGATGTGGAGTCCCAGGGTCTCCACTGGGCTTCTCTGACCTCAGCCCATCCTGCTCGAGGTGAAGGGAAGAGGGTAGAGAGAGTAGAGGAGGAGATGGGGGAGGGGGATGTAGAGACAGTGGCTAGTGTGGCAAGGTTGTATTTGAACTAGGCTACTGACTAGCCTGAGTTATCCATAGGATTGGCTGATGAACACCCACATTGGGTCTTGTGAATACAGACAGCTCCCTGACTCTGGCCACTAAAACACTTCTGGTTTTAGTAACTGCACACTTCCGATCCTTGATCTTCTATTGTCCTCCTGATTGGACAAAATGGTGAATGTGTTTCCTTGATACAGAGTGATGATCAGGTGTGTAGGCGAGGTGGTAGATGGAGGCTGTGATGTGGTCGTCCTCCTCTTCCCAAACCTCAGCTAGGTGTTTTTGTTTGGAGGCCAGGCAGTGCTATACGTGCATTGGCACATTTCTCTTCTTTCTGGCAAGCGGAAAGCAATTCAATAACGTGCGTGTGTTAATATCCGACTCTGTCTAGACGCCTCAGACAAAATCACTTCCCCTCGACTTCAAAGCTGGCCTGGCGTTGAGAAGGGTGCTCTCTCAGAGAGCGCCTGCAGCCAGCGAGGAACAGCGGAGAGCGAGGGAAGGGTGGAGAGGTGAGGGCCGGGGAAACAAGACGAATGGGGAGACAGAGGGTGGAGAGGTGGGGGGAAGGGGGAGGGATGGAGGGTACGGATGGAGGGAAGAAAGGAAGGGAGGGGGAGATAGAGCGGGGGGGTGGAGGGGGGGGGGGCGGTGGAGGGGTGGATGGAGCTGGGATGGAGGGGGGATGGAGGGGGGAGGGATGGATGGGGAGGGTGTGACTCAGCATCTACAAAGAGAGCAGCAAATCCCCCCCCCCCCCCTAGATTGAATCACACAGACATATGAAGGCTCATGATATTACACACCCACACATAATCACATTCACGCACACGCACATGCACACACGTACGCACAAACACACTCACATTCTGTATGCAGACCTACACACGCACTTACATGCACGTACACACACCCACATGGACACAGACACATCCACACATGCAGAGACACGCAAACAAGGCCCTGCATGCTGGTTAATTACCCCGGGGGGGGGGGGGGGGGGATAGTCATCATGAGTCCCTGCCCTACAGTGTGTTGCAGATTCAAGGTGGGTGTGATTTTGCGGTGTGATGTTGTGGTTTATAAAAGCTTTCCTCCTACAGGACGTTGTCTCTATGGACCTGGCACCAGGCTGAAAATTCACAAAGTGCTAAAACCCAGTCTGGCAGAGAAGGGCTGTCTAGATGGCACCCCAGTCACACCGTTACTGGGGTCCGCTGATGTTTATTTCGGCTGGATGTCTCAGAACAGTGCGAGCCGAGACTCTGACTGTGGATGGCTGGGGAACACGGTGTCGTCAGGGAACCAGAGATTGCTCTTCCCATTTTTCTCAAGCGATTATTCTGTCATGGTGGAATTGTGTTTCTCCAGGACGATGTGGCTTCGGAATGACTGTAAAACACACACTTCAGCAGTCGTTTGTGGCAGACTTTTCTTTGTTATCTTTTATTCTTTTTCAAAAACTACTTCTACACACGCACACACAAAACAAACACACACACATAGACACACACACAAGCCCACCCCAAACCAGAAATACACACACACACACCTACACACCATGCTTACACATATCATTCAAACTACTTTACATACAGACACCTTTCAAAGCACACACCTCTCTTGTCAAACTCTCCTGTCATTCGTGGTTTTCGTCCCATGGTGCTTTGCTCTGCTATAAATACCTTTCCCTCACTGTGTCCAGGTGTCTGCAGGGCTAAAAGCCCTCCTTTCTCCATCCCTCCAGTCCTCCCTCCTTCCCTCCTACATCCCTCCATTCAGCCCTCCATCCCTCCATCCCTCCCACCCCTCCATTAATATTGTCCTCCCTCCATCACTCCATCCCTGCATCCCTCCCTCCATCTGCAGACACAACGCTACACAGCAGTGGAGGAGGGCAGGCTATTGAACACCGAGCTGCTGGTTGCCGAGCGTTGGTTGGAGTCGTGGTTGTCGGGGGCGGGCGAGCAGACGGGCGGGAGGGCGTGGGCGGTAATTCTTCCTGAGTGGTCGCTTGTCAGGACGAGAGGGGTTGAGTGGCTGAAATGGAGACGTGAAATCAAAACACAGGCTGAGAGAGGAGAGAGGGAGGGCTGGAGAGAGAGACAGAAAGAGAAACAGGGAGAGAGACTGAGTGAGAAGAGAAGGAGAGAGAGAGGGAGGAGGGCTGGAGAGAGAGACAGAAAGAGAAACAGGGAGAGAGACTGAGTGGGAAGAGGCGAGAGAGAGGGAGGAGGGCTGGAGAAAGAGACAGATAAACAGGGAGAGAGACTGAGTGGGAAGAGAGGGAGAGAGAGAGGGAGGAGAGCTGGAGAGACAGAGAAAGGAGAAGGACTGGAGCGAGAGGGAGAGGAGAGTTTGTTCTGCTCTGTAGGGGCTGCTGTGAAGGTTCGGTCAGTGGATCTCCCCAGCTGAAATATAACCTGTCTGCCGCACACTCTACGCCCAATTTATAGATTTCATCAAAGCTCTTGTTCGGTCTCTCTATAAAAAAGAATGCATGGCCTTGTACAGTGATTTCAACAGAGTTGCAGAGGCTACAGATTCCGTGCAGGTTGGAGTTATTACAATGTCCTACTTTCACAGCATTGTGAAAGGCGATATGTGATGTGTAAGTGAGTCTAACAATGCACCAGTGCCAGTCTCCAGTGCCTTCATTAGAAACAAGTGTGTTTGTGTGGGATGCTTTTCAGTGTTCTATTAAGAACACATCCTCCACCCACCTCGTTCCCTCGGGTGCAGTTCAGGTGAGGATCCGGCTCTGTTGTTGAATTAACGGTCGTGTTCTTCGCCATCTCTGTCTTATCTGAAACCTTCAACTGCGTGTTGGATGTCGAGCTGTCGACTTCACTTGTTTACTAGTGCTTTCTACACATGTACCGTCAGGAAAAAGGGTTCCTAAACGAAGGTTTAGAAGGTGTGGGGTTCTAAAAGGAAGGTTTAGAATGTTGAGGGTTCTAAAGGGAAGGTTTAGAATGTGTAGGGGTTCTAAGAGGACGTTTGGAACACACACAGGTTTTTGTTTAGATCCCTTTCAGAGCACTTTGATGTCAAGGTTCTGGCTAAACCTTAGTGTGATGTCACGGAGAAGTGCTGTGGGCCTGGATCAGGAGTCTCGTAGACACTTCTAGAAAGGGTGCTTGCTGACATGCTGGAGTCAGTTGCTCCATTACTGTGTGTCGAAGATGTCATGTGGCACTCCTGTTCTGTGGACGGGAGTGATTGTCCCTCAGTATTCAGTGTCTGTGTCAAACCTTCTCGGCGGATCACACACGTACAAGTCTGTCAAGTATTTCAAGTACTTTTTCAAACCTGTGTTTGGATCCAGTCTACACAACTCTTATCTGGATGACTTTAGTTTGCTTCTCTCCAAAGGCAGCATAAAAGCCCCTCTGTGGCTAGTAAGCTGTGGCTACCTGTCTGGATGTGTATAGCTTGCTAGTTCGTAAGTGCAGACCCAATAGCCGTGAGGAAGTGAGGGGCTAGGAGGCTAAGAGCTAAAAGCAAATGGGAAAGGAAGCTAGGAAGCAGCCAAGGAATCAAAGCACCTTGTGTTCAAACATGTGTCAAAGTTACAGTTGGCTGTCCGTGCGCTCAAACTAAATCCTATTCACAAGGAGTTGTTGAGTTGTTTGACTAGCTCCATATTGCTGTGTCTGCAGTGGCGGCATGAGGATTGAAGATGGGAGTGTGTGTGTGTGTGTGTGTATGTGTGACGACCAGAAGACTCCATTGGCTGTTTCCCCAGCAGCACACTACATCACCACGATCTCCTGAAGAGGGGATGTGAGAGGTGTGAGACAGCAGAGATGGAGAGATGAAGAGGAGGAGAGGTTGAAGTATTGACTGATCAGAGTACTGAGGGACCGGGGGAGGAGAGGAGGATTGAAGGGGGGTAGGAGGGGTGGAAGAGGGGAGAGCACGGGTGGGAGGAGTGGAGGGGAGAAGAGAGTAGAGTAGGGTAAGAGTAGCGAGGAGGAGGGGTGTTGGAGGGGAGGGGAGGGAAGGAGAGGAAGGAGAAGAGGCGGATGGATGACAGAGATAAAGTATGCCAATCAGAGAGGATGATACAACTTAGTGTGTCTGACGGCGGGGGTCAGAGGAGAGGACACGAGATCAGATGGACGTCGAGGTCCGATCCCCTTCGGCTCAGCCAGATAGCTCCTTCTCGGAGCTGCAGGGCAGAGATACCTGCCTGAAGAGAATCTGCTTCCGTGCTCATCGCAGCTGGCCGCAAGACCACACGTCTCCCTGCATGGGTTTGAATCCCAATACCTGTCTTAGAAGGCTTGCCGGTCGGATGAAGAACAGACAGGATTTCTACTCTCTTTATGAAGAACAGAATCTTGGCTCAATGTAAGTGGATGCATCCACGGCAGCCACAGAGACGGTATGTCTGTCTGGCAAAGAGAACAAACTGTTTATCTGCACGCCAACGCAACCAACAACCTCTGTCACTAATTAGGGATAAACAACAGAGCTGGGTATTTCATCTGATCAACATCTAATACAGAAGAGCTGATGTTGATTGATTAACTGGCGTCAAAGCCAAATGCTAACTAGCAAGGATAACCAGGGAAAAACTCCCACCCAGGCCTTTTGCTGAATGAGGTCTTTGCAACAGATATCTATTCCTACCTTTTTTAACCAACAAAAAGCTTACCCTGGAAAGGACTGAATATATTTTATAACTGGTTCAAATCTTTCCAACAGATAATTACAAGAAAATAATATACGGGCTACTCTAGACTACTCGACATAACCATGCTCTCTTTTCTAACTCTTCACAAGGCAACATTTGATTCATATATAGGCCTTGACCTGGAAAGCCCTGAACACATTTGTGGATTATTTACGTATGTAAATATATACTGTACTTTTTACCACTCTACAAGGATAGTAAATACTCAAGTAATAGGCTGTTTAGATAACAACTTCAACAAACTTCTTCTGCCAACATCTAGATAGTCCCAGACAGATGATCCAAACAGTAGACGTGTGCACATATCCCCTTTGTCCACTTAAAGCTTAGTAAAGGCCATTCCCTCCACAGTCATCCAATTAAAAACTCCACATGTCAAAAACAACATTGATTTTCTAAGTATATTCCACCGTCTGAAAGCTGGTGTGAACACGGTCCCAGGGGAAGCTAGTGTTGGGCAACAACATCTCCAGGCCTGTTTTCTGTCTCCTCCATGATTCTACATCCACCGCTGGCTGAATCTGCTGTGGTTATGACACAGGCCGTATAGTAAACATACATTATCTCTGGTTATAACGCATGTGGTATTGTTAACATACGCTAGCTCTGGTTATAACTCAAGCAGTCTAGTAAACAGATACTAGCTTTAGGTCTCAGATGAAGAAACAGCAGAGTGTCTCTTTCATTCGGACTTATAGATAGATGCACAAGTTGTGGGGTCAGAGCGAGGGCACACCTCGCCAATCAATTAAGCATGTCTGACTCGGAGACGTGCAAACGCGTACTAACCCACCCACACACCCACACACACACACACACAAGCACACACACACACAGCTCGATGGGCATATTTGTACACTTGAGAATCCACACATGCCTACATTCAGTCCCCCTCTCTCCCTCTCTGTCTCTCACTCTTTTAATCTACACCCCCTCCCTCTTTTTCTCTCACTGCCTTACTCTCTAAGCCCCCCGTCCCTCCCTCCCTCCCTCTCTCTATGCCTCCCCATCTGCTTTACTCTCCTTGTCTCTCCCTCTCTCATCGCCACTACTTCAGGGCCATTATTAAAGTCACAAGGCATGTATGAGGGAGCTCTCAGAGACAAAGCCAGACCACTGATCCGGAGCCAGCGTTTGAGTGGAGCGGACGTTGATTATTCAGACGAGCTAGGCTGAGGACAGGCCTGGGATCTGCCCTGTCACACAGACACGGCCGCACGGCTGGCTGGCTGGCCGCTGGTATTACTACAAATAACCCACCTGTCATCTCCGATATACGGAGAGCAGATCCGGCTTGTTTGTGGAGCGTAGAGGAGGGCTGTGTTTTCCTTGTTCGGGCTCTTTGTAAACAACCTGTTTTCCAGTAGAGTCTGTCTAATGTGCTCTTACAGTTACTGTAAACTGTAGAGGGATGGGACTATCTTTAGCCCCAGTGTTCCTGGTCTCTTACGGTATTAGGTTTCCCTTCCTGAGCCAGGAGTGTTTATGTTTGTTTTACATGTTTGGCGTCTGGAGAGTCGTGTGGATGGTGTTTGTGTGATGTGCTGTGTTGCGAACTGAGGGAATTTCCTTTGCAAGTGGGCTTGTTAAGCAGTGTGGGGAGATGGGTGATTATGAGAATGTGGCTGCTGTCAGTGTGTGTGTGTGTGTGTGTGTGGCTCCACCTGCGTGGAGCTCCATAGCTACAGACCTGCCTCCACCTCAACGTGCTGTGGGTGGATCGTCTCTGCTCCTGTCTTCTAGAGACGCCGTCGTGGAGGGAAGACTGCTGCTGCACGCTACACCTCCACACTTCCTGTCTGTCGCTCTCCTCACAGCGTTAGAACACGGGCCGGGGAGAGAGAGAGAGGGGGGGGGGGAGAGAACATGAAGAGAGACAGAGAGAGACAGAGGAACATGGAGAAAAAGAAAGGGAGAGAGAGCATGAAGAGGGAGAGAGAGATAGAGAGAAACAGGGAGAGAGAGGGAGAAAGAGAAAGAGAAGGGAGAGAGGAAGAGGGAGAGAACAGAGAGATTGTAGAGAAAGAGAGGAGAGAAAAAGACGGAGAGGGTGAAAGAGAGTGATGGAGAAATAAAGAGGGAAGACGGAGAGAACAGCCAGAGATAAAATGGCAAGAGATGAGAGAATGAAAGAGTGAGGGAGGATAGAGAGAGAGACAGAGAGATAGCGTAGGGTGATGATACAGTTGCCCAAGACATTAATTACATAGATGGTTATGGCTGCCATCACAGATAACTGTGCAGAGTATGTAGGCACTGGAGGAGTGCAGCAGAAATAGCACGGGTATAGATAACAAGCTGTATGAAAATAAAGAGACAGAGAGAGATGGAGAGAGAGACAGTGGGAAAGGGAAAAAAAGAGAGAGAGAGCAATAGAGACAGAGAGAGAGAGAGAGAGAGAGAGAGAGAGAGAGAGAGAGAGAGAGAGAGACGCAGAAAGACAGACAGAGATTAAAAGAGAGTCACAGAGAAGGGGAGAGAGATGAGATGGAGCAGGTGTGGCGGAGGTGTTGATTGATGGAGACAAAGGGAGATCTAGATGAGGCATTTCATCAAACTAACAGACACTTAGCCTGTCTTCCTCCATGACAACCAGAACTGACCCTTCACTGTTCCAGTCCCGTCATTCTATCTCTCTTCTTCTCTACCTCTCTGCTTCTCTATCTATCCCTCTCTCTCCTCTACTGTCTCTTTTATATAAGTATGTACAGTATGTACATATCCAGTATATTGTAATTTTTCTTTATTGATATATATATTTAGTTCTGTATCTCCTTTTCTTCGCCCATCACTACCTCTTTCTTACAACAACAGAGACCCCCCAAAGTGCTCCCAACCTCCTGAGCTCCACCAATCATAGGAGGGGTTCCAGACACATTGGCTCTCCTCGACCAATGGAGCAGAGGGGCAGTAGGAGAGCACTCTGTTGATTGCTGTCTGGTTGTAAAAGGATGCAGGGAAGAAGGATTAGAGCGATGGAGGGAGGGATGGAGGAGAGGAAGAGGGAGGGATGGAGGAGAGGAAGAGGGAGGGATTGAGGAGAGGAAGAGGGAGGGATGGAGGAGAGGAAGATGGAGGGATGGAGGAGAGGAAGATGGAGGGATGGAGGAGAGGAAGAAGGAGGGATGGAGGAGAGGAAGATGGAGGGATGGAGGAGAGGAAGAGGGAGGGATGGAGGAGAGGAAGATGGAGGGATGGAGGAGAGGAAGATGGAGGGATGGAGGAGAGGAAGATGGAGGGATGGAGGAGAGGAAGATGGAGTTAGCAGCAGCTGGGGGGGCCTATACTGTGACCTTGACTTATACATGAACCCTGGAGCCATTAAACTCCTCACTTCTTCATTTCCTCTCTCTCTCCTGCTTTTTTTTGTCTCTTTCTCTGTCTCCCCCTCTCTCTCTCTTTCTCTCACATACACAACCTATCTCTCTCTATGTCTCTCTTTCTCCGTGTCTACCCTCACTCTCCTCCTCACTCTTTCTGTGAAAGTTCAGGCAGTGTTCAGGGGCAACGGAGGGGATGTTGGTGGGGGTGCGGTGGGAGAGCGATGGGGAGCACTGCCAGCTCTCTCTCCCGTCCACAGAGACACAGAGCATGGCCCCACATCCATCAACTTACTGTCCCTCATTAATACGCAATCACTCCAGCTGCACAACACAAGCACCATGGTTTCATTCAACAGGAGAGATGTAGTCCTTCCAGAAGGTTCTGTAGGGCTTGTCAGAGATGTGACACTGGACATAACCATCGTGTTGCCACGTGAGTTAGCTGTCTTTACTTACATTTTTTATCCATGAACTCTTTGAAAAAGATGCTTTTACAAACGCTTGTACAACGCTACATAAATGCTGCATACACATAAAACAGCAAATAAAGGATCCTAAATTCATACTTCTAATGGTATTGTTTAAAGTGGAGTGTCATGAGACTGACTGTTCAGGCCACGTGTTTACTTAAAATATGCTATGTTGTGCTTGTAGTTAAACTAGTCAAAGCACAGGGTTGGGAGCATTAGCATTTATCATCCTCAGTTTTGCGATGATTACGTTTTCTTCAGGGCCTTCTACCTGCCCTCCTTGTGTGACACCTGCCACCTTTCCCATGACTCTGACTCAAACAAGGAACCAGACATCATGTGACATGCTTTCATCGTCTGTAATGAAGCCACACTAATAAGTGCTTACTTGTGATTCCAATGCGTTTGTAGGTGATGGGTTTCGCTGCATTCGTCTTATGTTGGGTAATTGTCCCAAATGACAGTTTAACGAGCGTACTTAACGGGAAAACAGATATTCTCTGCACAACTGTGTTGGTTAGCCACTTCCAACTCAGACAAGAGGTGCACGCCATTCAATCCAAGCCAATTAATCTGCTAACGGAACGTAATTAAACTATTAATCACAACCTTATGTGGACACATGTGAAGCCGGCCCTCACTTCTCACTCTCCCTTCCTCTCGTCCTCCTCATCCCCCCCCCTTCCTCTTGTCCTCCTCTGTGATGTCTTCTAAGAAACTATCCTGTACCTCACCAATCTATCTGCTTCATTAGCTATATATACACAGAACTCATTCAAATAGTGTGTTTGTATGTGTGTGGGTCGACGTGCATATGTGTGTGAAGGGACACAGGCAATTAACTTGATGGGACAGTTTTGTGTGTGTGTGTGTGTGTGTGTGTGTGTGTGGACACAGGCTATTCTAGATCATAAAACACGTATTGAGAATATGAGATTATACAATAAGCACTATAATTTATGTTTATTAATTATTTTACATATCTACATATATGATATATGCAAATTTATATAGTAGATATTGCTTTGAATGTTTTTGTTTAACAGGAAGGCTTCTAGTCCTTTCTTGACTGGGTCTTCAAAGTCTATTCAAATACACGTTTGATCTATGAACTCTTGACACCTCCCACGGGAGCAGTCAACAGTGATTCAGCATTTTGCCCTATGACATACCCTAACCCTTATGGCGTCCACCTCACACATACACATACACACCCACACACACATACTCTCACACGCCGCCTCTCTCCCCAACACACACATACACTACCACGCACAGACCCCACACCACACACACAAACACTCCCACACACATGCGCCCATACACACACTCACACATCTAACCCTCATAGTATGCGCAGGAATGAGCAGCATTCTGCTTATTTTAATCGACAAAACCCCCACAACATATTTTGGGAATATGTTCTGTACTGTTTGGATACACTGCATTGATGTCTTCGCTATTGATCTCAGTCAGAGAGAAGGAATTAGGCAATGAGTCAGCCCGCTTCGTATTCAGATGAATGGAGACCAAGAGCCCTTCTCTCTGTCGTTATTGACGCTCTGGTGATTCAGGGGTGAATTTGTTTTGAATAACTCCTACTGGAGTGAAACCCCGCTCCTCTGCCTGCCTGCCAATACAAACGCTACACTAGCAGTCCTCCCACCACTAAACCAACACTTCGTTTTCATGCACGGCTTTACTACGGAGAGATGGGATGGAGAGAGAGGGTTAGCACACAGACTGAGTAAAAGCAGAGAGACAACTGGAGAGGGGGGAGAGAGAAGATTGGGATGTACCTTGAGACACAGAGAGAAACTGAGACTGTTAAGCACAAAGGTGGGAGAGGTAGGGATGTAGGAGAAAGAGGTGGGAGTGAGGGGCAGAGAGGTAGACGGTAGGAAAAAGAGGCAGAGAGGTAGGAGAGAGAGGTAGATGGTAAGGGAGAGTGGTCAATTTTGGAAAGAAAGGCAGAGATACACAGAGAGTAGGAGAGAGGTAGATGGTATAAGACAGGGAGGTAGAGGGTGGGAGAAAGAGGCAGATATATAGACCTAGAGAGAGTCAGAGAGGTAGAGGATAGGAGAGAGAGGCATATATATATATATATACAGAGGTGGGGCGGTAGAAGGTGGGAGAGAGAGGCAGAGAGATATACAGAGGCAGGGAGGTAGATGATATGAGAGAGAGGCAGATAGCTATACATTTACATTTATTCATTTAGCAGACGCTTTTATCCAAAGCGACTTCCAAGAGAGAGCTTTACAAAGTGCATAGGTCACTGATCATAACAACAAGATAGCCACAACAACATTGCGAGTATCCAAAACATGAAGCACACATTATGAACAACCAAAGTAAGTGCCAAAGGGAAGAACCATAAGAGCATGTAGTTAAACAAGTTACAATTAAACAACATGAACCGCTATAAGTGCAAGTTTACCTGTGGAAAAAACAAGCAACAATAATAAAAACAATATATCACAGCGAGTACTACAATTTTAAATCAGTTACCACTAACCACAAGAGCAACAAGTCTCTAAGCAAGAGTCATTGTGATCCTTGAGGAAACTAACATCGGGTCAAGCAAACCATTCCTAAGTACCGTTGTACTCCCGGAACAAGTGCGTCTTGAGCCTTCTTGAGCCTGCCTCTGTATATATGCCTCTATACAGAGGCAGGGAGGTAGAGGATAGGATAGAGAAGCAGATAGATATACAGAGGCAGGGATGTAGAGGATAGGATAGAGAGGCAGATAGATATACAGAGGCAGGGATGAAGAGGATAGGAGAGAGAGGCAGATAGATGTACAGAGGCAGGGAGGTAGAGGGTGGGAGGACACAGTCAGGGTCAGTGAAGAGGTGACTGTAAAGCTGTGTGGAAGAGAACATTTCCCATGTGCTTTTCATGACTTGTTGTGAAAGACAGCTAACTACCTTGGCCGTTTGAGCCGAGCCCCTGACCATCTTTGTAGGCGAATCCTGGGGACATGATGCAGAGACTCAGGGTCATGGTGGTGGGTGGGTGAGTGGAGCACATTCTCCATGCATCCCTTGTCTGTAGAAACGCCCTGGAGAGGGAATTTGGACATGATGGAGAGAGCGAGGGTTGAGGGGAGGACGAGGGGAGGGCTGCACGCCGTATGCCTGCAGATTCATGTGTTCGCAGTGTCGGATGGTTCTGGAGTTCCGTCAGCTAGCGGCGAGCAGATATCAAAGGGCCAGTCTGGACCAGAATACTAAGGACTGTGCCTGTCACTCAGCCAGACAATCTGCTTCTAGCGCCACCGCTGTGTCCACACACACACACACACACGTCCCGCTCCTCTTCTTTCTCTTTCTATCACTCCCTCTCTCTTCATTTCTCTCTCCTCTCGCCCTGGCCTCTCTGGCTGTCTCTCTCTCTCTCTCGTCCTCACCCTCCCTCTGTATCTCTCCTCCTCTCACCTTATTCGTCACCAGTGTGCAGCAAGCAGTAAGCACCCTGCTTTCATACTTCCTCTGTCAATCATTACCAGGAGGAAAACTGATAGCTATTTGTTCTCCTCACAACAGACCTGATTAATATTCAGCAGATATTATTCCTTTCTGCAGGTGGGCACACGTAAACACACATAGACAAAATGACAGCCAGACACATAGACAGATACATAAACAAACAAACAAACAAACAAACAGACAGACATGCAGACACACAGACAGACACTGTAATATGACACATATAATCTGAGAGCCTCTCCTCTCCGTAATGGCCTTTATCTATCAGTCTTGCAAGTAATCCAACCTGCCAGCCAACCAGCTAGCCAGCTAGCCAGCAAGCCAGCCAACCAGATAGCCAGCCAGCTAGCCAGGCCGCTAGCCAGGCCGCTAGCCAGTCGGCTAGCCAGCCAATGGTCAGTTGGCCAGTTAGCAAACCATGTGTGATAATTTACCTAAAAAATAAACAACACACACAGTATACATGTTTAAGTAAACATGTACTGGTTCTGCAAGCTATGTGAGTGTGCTGAGTGTTTGTGTGTAGATGATTAGTGTGTGTTTGTTTGTAGGTGTGTTGACTTAGTAAAATAACATGATAATTTGGTGGCTAGACTGTGATGTGTGTGTGTGTGGTGTGATGTTGGGTTACCATGTCCTGAGGGTGTAACAGAACCAAGCAGTCCTCACACCCACGCATTCACCGTCACCATGGTGATATAAATAGCATCTCACCATGAAGGAGACAGATGGACAGAACCTACCAGAACAGGAGCTCTGCTGTCAACACAACATTACACTGAGACACTGTGTGTGTGTGTGTGTGTGTGTGTGTGTGTGTTTGTGTGTACGTACATCAGTGTGTCTGTAAATGTGTGTGTGAGTGTCTGTGTGTGTGTGTGTGACGGAGGGAGGTCTGCTTCTCCACCTGCTTTTAGTGGAAAACTATTAACTTGAACCCTGGGAGGTTGAAAAGGAAGTCTAGAATAGAAATAACAGTATGACACCCATAGAGTGTGTGACACGTTAATGACAAGAGACAGCAAACGCAGTCGCCTGGCCTCACCTTAACAAATTATTCTCACCAGAGGGTAGGGTATGGGATTTCTAAACTTGAAATAGATAATCTCCAAAGTAAAGGAAACGATTATATAACAATGACAAGTTGCGTTGCTGTTAAGTGGTGTATCTTTACTTGTTGCTGACAGTTGTGGTTTCAGAATGTTGGGTGTTCCTGTCCAATTGGATCGTTCAGCTTTGTGCTGTAATCCATGGTAAGACACTTTCAATCACCATGGTTTCACACCAGAGTTAATTATTGGATGTCATCACTGTTACTCAAGTAATTTTGTCACCACATGAAATCTCATTTTCTACCAAAAAACGAAATGCCTGTAGGAAAACCAATTTGCAAAAGGACCATTTAATGAATTAAGTTTATTACATTTCCAATACAATTTCATTAAAACCGATTTTTGCCTGAAAGGAGCTTGTTGCATGTTTAAAGCTCTTTTAACCCTACTGTATTTCAGTAGCATTTAGCTTTGTTGTGCTGAGGGACTTAGTGTGGATCAGAGCCTTCTCTCCAGGGGATTCTGTAATACAGAAGTTTAGCCATTAGCTTCAAACAGCTCTGGTTTACATGCAACTCTACAGAGGAAGTTGCATCCTATACCTCCAACAAACAGCTTAGTTCAGCAGAACGTATCCAGGAGGATTTTTTGTTTGTTGAATTTAAGTTTGAAACTGTGTGAATGTATCTGGATTTGAGTTGACTTTTCTACTTTATGTTTGTTTGGTGCGTGCGTGGAAGCGTGCACGTGTATGTTTGCATGAGTGTGTGTCTGTGTGTGTCTCCTTTTAGGAGTGTGTATGGGAGTGCGTGCGTGTGTTTGCGCAAGTGTCTATGAATGTTGTGGGTGTGCCTTTGCACGAGTGTGTACGGGTGTGTGTGTGTGTTTGCACGTACACAAGTGTGTCTGAGCACACAATTGCGTGCGTGTCTGTCTGTGTGTGTGGACTGAATCTTGCGAAGGTGTGCAGCCCCCTCCAGCAGCCTGGCCGTGAAATCCTAATGAGATTAGGCCCAGATGAAAAGACCAACCGACCGCCCGCACAGGCCCTCTCACTGCCTGCACAAAATTACATCTTAAAAGTGTGGCTCACCTGGGCATTCTGACTCAAATATCCTATCCTTCCCATCCATCCGCCACCCCTGGTGTCTCCCCAGATCGAGGGGCAATCTCTGGGTGTCTGGAAACCCCGCTGGTCCATTTATCAGCCAACGAGAAGCGGCCGCAGAACATATAAAGACATTTCTACAGCTGCTAGCAGCTACATCACAGATAGGAGAGGAGGGGAGAGGGAGGCTAGAGGAGGAGAAGAGAGAACAGGAGAGGAGGGAGAAGACAAGGAGGAGAAAAAAGAAAGAAGAGAAGACAGAAGAGGGGAAGAAAAAAGAGGAGAGGAGAGAGGAAAGGAGCCATGTGTTTTGGTACACTCCTGTATGGGTCAGAGATCTCATGCTCAGCAGCCAACTCTCCTCATCGTGTGTGTGTGTGTGTGTGTGTGTGTGCAGCGCATACCCCTACGCAGCACCTGAGATTTGAGCACTCATTCTGTACTTTGTGCCAGTTAATGGGATGTAGACATCTGCTGGAGGACCTTGTGGCCCACAGCCCTGCGCTGGCCAGCACCACAGAAGAAGAGCGATGGTGGCGCCAGGCTGGCACTATGCCAGGGCCGTGATGCCCCACCTGTGGCACTGGAGAGGGGGCTGATGGGATATTGGTGCCAAGTAATGCCCAGTGTTTCCACTGTGCCAGGGACTCTATGATTCAGAGGGAGTGTGTGTGTATGTGTGCATGTGTGTGTGTGTATGTGTCGGAGGGGGGCTGCTGGGATTATGGGTGTGGTGGCCTGCCTGCCTGCCTGTCTGTCTGTCTGTCTGCCTGTCTTGCAGGTGCTTCAGTCAGCAGTGTGCATCTGGAACTCATGGACACACATACACACACTGCGTGCAGCCAGGACCCAGCTGATTGATCCTCCAGGAGTACAGGAAAGAGGGAGGAAGATGGTGTGTGTGCGTGTGTGTGTGTGTATGATTGGGAGCGAGGGAGTGAAAGAGGAAGACATGTTAGAAAGAGAGGCAGGGGAAGGGGAGAATTAGGGAGGGAGGGAGGGAAACTCAGGAGGAAGGGCTCAGAGGGAGGGAGAGGGGCAGAAAGGAAAAGGTAGCACAAGATGGAGAAGGAGCTGGTGAAGGAAATAGAAAGAGGGGGTGGGTGTGGAAAGTGATGAGCAGAGGGAGCAGGTGGTAGATGGAGGGATGGAGAGACATGCAGAGACAGAGGGAGGGAGGCAGAGAAAGACAGGTAGAAACAGATGGATGAAAAGAGATGAGTATTCTGTGGAGAGAGAGAGAGGCACACACTCACACATTCACACACACGCACGCAGCCTCAGACACAGTTGTAAAACAAACACACACACACACAAGTGTGCATACACGCAAAAATACGCACAGACACAATCATAAAACACACACATACGCAAACAGAGAGTGATGCCTTTTACACGGCTGTACGTTGGTACTAGAGACTCTGACAGCCATCATGGCAGAGCACAGCCAGATGATGTGGTGCACACAGAGAGCATGGCTGTGTTCCTCCAGTGCAGTGGGATGACTCTGTCTGAATGTAAATCACAATTTGAGAGTCTCCCGGGACTGCCACAGCCCCCTCACTGCACCATTAGCCTTTAGCCATCTCCCTGTGGTCGACTAACGCCTTAATCAGCCGGAAAGTTTGCCCTTTACATCCTCGTGTCCTCCCCTCCTCTCCTCAATCCGGGCCCACACCCCTAACCCCTTCTGTGCCGCCTGTGTTCAATGGCTCCTCCCAGTCTCTATGACTCCGTGAGTCAAACACACACACACATGCACTCACGCACACACCACAAACACACTGCCCGTGCTCATTTCTTCCCTCCCTTCTCCTCCTTCCCTTTTCCTCCTTTCCTCTCCCTTTTCCTCTCCCTCTCTCCTCGCCACCTCTCTCCTCCTACCTCTCTTCGTCCTTTTCCTTCTCCTCTCTCCTCCCGAATGACCAGGGGACTGGTACAGTTTCAGTCTGGGAAATAGACCAGCTAGCTGCTCACTCAGTAGCCGGCTGTGAAACAACAACCCATAGCCTTGACAACACTGAAACACGCTGTACCATAGAAGACTGTTCTCCTTGACAGGACACCATCTAGAATCATTAGGAGCAGAACAACATTTCTATGTTGCATTTGTGTAGCTGGCAGTATGTTCCCTTCACATTAGGCAACGCTCAGAGGAGCGTATCCCTGCTGGGTTACTCACAACAGACGTAAAGGTCACACAAAAGCCACCGTCAGCAATATCTGGAGGAATTTACGACTGTAAAACACACCTAGGTACGGCAAATAATGTGCTGTAGAAATGCCTCATTTATAACAATCAGACTGTCATCTCCACTACCTGAACCAGCAGCTGTTACAGTAAAATGTACACCGTGCTGGCTGTATAGGGGTGTTGTGATACGATGTACTGGCTTGTTTTACATCCAGTATGTGGTTGTTTTCCCTCCAGTAGGAGGTGACCTGTTATTATCATAGCACACATACCACTGGGTGCACCTTTACACGAGGATCTGGTGGAATTTATTTCATATCTGATGTGGAACTAATTGAATCAAGCTCCGTGTTCCCCCTCTAGTGCTGTCTGAGAGAAGGAGACAGAGAGAGAGGGAGGGAGAGAGAGATCGAAAGAGAGGGCGGGAAAGAGGGAAAGAGAGATAGGGAGAGAGAGAGAGATTGAGAAGGAGAGAAGACAGGAGAGGGAGAGAGATAGAGACTGAGGGAGGGGGAGAGAGAGATTAGAGAGAAGCGAGAGAGAGAGAGAGTGAAGGTGGAGTGAGTGAATGAGACAGAGCCTTAGAGGAGGAATAGAGGAAAGGGCATCTCTGAATCAACCTCTGCTGTCAAAGCAATGGAAATGACAATGTGTCTCTAAGTGTCAGACGCCCCTGCCAACCCAGTCCATGGCTTTGGACAGAAAAATAAAAAGGGAGAGAGAGAGAGACAGAGAGGAAACAGAGGCAGAGCAGGGGGAGAGAGAGAGGGAGGGAGAAGGAGGGGTGGGGGGAGAGAGAGAACGGGGAGTAAGAGAGAGAGGGAGAGAGAGAGAAATTGAGACAGAAATAAATAGAAAGAGGGAAAGAGGGCAAATAGAGAGACAGAATGTATGTGTTTACATAGGCGCGTGTGAGAGTGAGATAGCAGACAGTAGACTACAGAATCACGTTACCAAGACATATAGAGAGATAGGGGAGATGCATGATCATTCCTTGAATCAAATGAAAGTCCTACAACCGTAAAAGTGATTCACTGTACATAGAGTATGTATATGCTGTTTACTGTTCCAACTTGACCAGGCAAAGCCTGAAAAAGAGAGAGATACGATCATACAATGTTGGCTCTATTTAGTGTGTGAGGGTTTAGGTTGGTTGAGGGCAGTTCTATGGGCTTCTGTGAAGCCCTCTGTGGCATTGGCTGTGAAAATTGCTGTACAAATACATTTGATTTAATTTGATTTGTGTGTCTGTGTGTCGGGCTGTTTGTGTGTGTGTGTGTGTGTGTATGTGTGTGTAGAGGATGCACGAGGGGTTTAGCCCATAACGACAGCCCAAACACAGAGAGCTGTGGCCATTCAATTATTCTCTCTGATTATGCTCCACGATGAGGAAATGAATTTCCCTGACTCTCTTACCTTCCTCTGGCACACACACACACACACACACACACACATACACTTACACACATAGAAACACTCACACAGAATTACACACATAGATACACTCACACACCTGCACTCTTTAGTCTTTTCACTCCGACACATGCACTCTCACGCATACACACATGAACACACCCACACACACAGTGTACACTCGTAAAAAAAGGCAGTGTTGACACAGGGATATAAGGTGTTTAAAGGTCCCATTACATGAAATGTTCACTTTAGGAGGTTATTTAACATTAATATGAGTTCCCCTAGCCTGCCTTTGGTCCCCCAGTGGCTAGAAGTTTTGATAGGTGTAAACCAAGCCCTGGGTATTCTTCTCCGCCTAAAACCGAAGGTTACCTCCCCTTTCTCTGCTTTGCCCGCACAGAGAATTTGGCCAACCAATGAGAAAATGAGCTACGACCGTGCGAGCGCGATATTGGTTTTCCTCCAGACATCATGGCTTGCAAACAACCGAAGCATGGCAGTTAGCCCCGCCTCTTTCTTCCCTATAGCATTTACATAAAGCTACAGACACAGAAACAGCACGTCTTGAGGAAAGCTCATTGTGGGACTGCTCGTAGTGCCTGTAATTCTGCACCAAGGCTGAATTTCGGGAAAGAAACTTCAGATACAGTATAAGGGGAACACTAAGGCCTATATAAAAGCATCAAAAAACTGCATGTCAGGGTAAGATGGCCAATTACGTAAAGGGTGTGTGTGTGCGCATGAGTGTGCGTGTATGTGTGTGTGTGAGAGAGCCTATAGAAGGGTGAACAATCTGAAGAGAGCGTGGGTGAGTCACAGCTTACATTCCTCTCTGACTTCTTCACCCCTTCTTGTCTCTTGTTCCTGTTCAACTGAGCGATGAGTCGGACAGCTGAGCGCTTTCACACAGAAGGACTTCAGGCTCCGCCAATGAACGTACACTATGTTCTATTCTGACTGGAGAAACAGCAGATTTCTCTCTCTCTACCTATGTCATTAGAAAGCAAGGCTTTTGTCTAAGTTATACTACCTGCAGAATGGAAACAGCAACATGAGTATCTGCTTATGGACGACTGATGTCTGCCTGGCTTATACCGGTTGGCAGGGCGCGACTAGGCAGCCATCTTGGCTCTGGTGGTTGGGGAGACAGAGGGAAAGTTGTTCCCCAGGGAGGCGGTTTCCTTCTCCAGAGCTGTGGTCCGTCTCTCCAGGGGCGCTGGTGTGTGAAGCCCTGATCTGAGTGGTCAAGGGTGGATGTTCCCTAAGCGGATCCACAGGCCAGATCCACCAGGGAAATTACAAAGACCCCAGAGGAACCTGTCTGCCAGTCTGCCTGTCTACCTGTCTTCTGACTCGCCTGCCTGTCTTCTTGCCAGTCTGATAGCCTTCTTACCTGTCTGTTTCAAGTCTATGGGGTTACATTTTACTTTACTGAATGACTGTTCTCCTTCCATAAATGGCAGAGACTTCAGTTTTTACTTTGCATGCATGTCTGTCTGTCAGTCAGTCAGTCAATCAGTCTGTCGGTCTATTTATCAGTCAGTACATTAACCTGTTTGATGCCTGTCTTCCTGTCTGTCTGTCTATTGGTCAGCCTGTCTGTCTGTCTGTCTGTCTGTTGGTCGGCTTGTTTGTCTGCCTGTATGTCTGTGTCTGCCTGTCTGCCTGTCTGCCTGCCTGCCTGCCTGCCTGCCTGCCTGCCTGCCTGTCTGTCTGTCTGTCTGCCTGTCTGCCTGTCTGCCTGTCTGCCTGTCTGACTTGTTTGACTCTGTCTGTCTGTTGGTCAGTCTATCTATCTATCTATCTGATGTCTAACTGTCTGTCTGATGTCTAACTGTCTGTCAGTCTTCTGCCCAGCGCTGCCTCTTATTGCCGGGGGCAAATTGCTCCCATCTCTTTCTCTCCGAACCTTGTTGTTGCGGAAATATTGAGGGTTTCTTTTTATCAGTAGATCTGACGTCCGGCGAGGGACTGAAAGTGCCGACTGCTGATGATGGGGACCTGAGGGTGGCCCTCTCCTGGACCCAGGGATCAAGCAACAGCAAAAACCAGGTCACATTCATGGTGTTGGTAAAGTTAGTGGTAAAATTTTTTTCCATTTATCGGACATTTCGTGTCCAATAAATCCATACTTCAAGTGTGCATGGCAGAAGTACATGTGTTGGAATAGTTGCACTTTTTATATGATGACAGACCTTGAAAAGAAAATGTGTATTGTTGAAAAAAGGTTTATTGGAGTTGAGAGGATGTAAGCTGTAAGAATATGTAATGTCCTTTTCAAGATGTTTATATAATTTGTAATTTATAGTAATAGGCCTATATGATAACTTAGAATACCTAGATAACTTTGAAGAGGGGACTGGTATAAGTCACCTGCTTCTCAGGGTTTGTGTGATGCTGCATTCTGTTTGAGGTATATATATTACATTTGTGTTCTAAAGTTTAATGTTCTATCAAAAGCAGAGTCATGTTCTACAGCTGTGTTCCCTCTGCGATTGGGAAGGACACACATTTTTCAAAAGTGGAAGTTATAACTCATTCATGCTCATCTTATGTTTCGTGTTTAGATGATCAACTAAGTATTAAAATGTTCATGAAAATCGTATTAATGTTTAATGAAGTCTGTGTTCAGTGTTATTGAGCAGAATCCTGTGAATGCGCCCCCTGGTGGGGGACCAGTATGACAAGGTTTGACAGAATACAAGCAGCAGAGGTTCACTCCTGACAAAAGGCTTATTCTCTGTTCCTCTCTGCTGTTGTCCTTTAGTGGGAATAATGAAGACGTTGGTTCATTCTTCATGTGTGAACAGGTGTGTTTGCATGTGCAGCTTATCATCCACACACAATCCCTATCAAACTCCCGGTGTCCTCATCAAGGAGCCTGAACACGCTGAGCCCAGACGACCAGGCAGGAACTCAGGGTAACTGTTGCAGGTCTGTCAGTCGGTACTTTAGTCATCTCAAGGCGAGGTTCCAGCATCAAAGCAGTCCAGATAAAAATGAATCAAAATTTAAAATTTAAATAATCATAAACTGTACAGGTTACCAATTATATTCTACCTCAACCAGGTTGAGGTAGAATAGAGGTGATTGAGTAGTTATTTAGTGGGAGACCGGATCTGACTCATAAAGCTCATAAGGGTTCATACAGTATGAGATTCCTATCTCTGTGTGTACATTGTGTCACGATATGATGACATGGTGCCCAGGAGACACCCGGGGAGGAAGGTCACACGCTGAGGATGGTGACGAGCAGAAACGGAAAGAAAGATAGAGGGTGCCAACGGAGATAGGACTGACAGTGTGAGACAGGGAGGAGGAGAAGGACACAGGAGAGCGAGAGGGCAGCAGAGAAACAGGGAAATGGGAAGGAGGGAGAGGTGAGGGAGAGGTGAGGGAGAGGTGAGGGAGACGTGAGGGAGACGTGAGAGAGACGTGAAGGAGAGGTGAGGGCGACGTGAGGGAGACGTGAGGGAGAGGTGAGGGAGACGTGAGGGAGACGTGAGGGAGAGGTGAGGGCGACGTGAGGGAGACGTGAGGGAGAGGTGAGGGAGACGTGAGGGAGAGGTGAGGGCGACGTGAGGGAGACGTGAGGGAGACGTGAGGGAGACATGAGGGAGAGGTGAGGGAGACGTGAGGGAGAGGTGAGGGAGAGGTGAGGGAGACGTGAGGGAGAGGTGAGGGAGACGTGAGGGAGACGTGAGGGAGAGGTGAGGGAGAGGTGAGGGAGACGACAGGGAGAGGTGAGGGAGACGTGAGGGAGACGTGAGGGAGAGGTGAGGGAGAGGTGAGGGAGAGGTGAGGGAGACGTGAGGGAGACGTGAGGGTGAGGGGGTGTTGGAGGAGGGGAGAGACTGACGGACTGTGAGCGTGTCATCTGTTCTGTTCTCGTTCAGTTTCAAAGCCACGTAGCATGCAGCACTCAAGGTCAGGAACCCCAGAATACACACTCTTTGAAGTTCGATGAACTGAATAAGAAAGAGGAGAGGGCAGGGAAGAAAAAAGGAAAGGAAGAGAGAAACATTTTGAAATGTTTGGAATTGTGGCTTGTTATTCATGTCCTCTGTGGAGTATGGTTTAAGAGAGTGAGTAATACAGTTTGATGCCCTGTGAGTAAAGACCAGTCTAACAGCGCCAACCCAGCAACCTTCACTGTGGATACGTGGCCTGAATGTTGAGTGTGTGTGGTGTGTGTGTGTGTGTGTTTGTGTGTTTGTATTTAGAGGCACTTAAGTCTCCCTTTGGTACATAGATCCCTCTGGCAAGAGTCAGTCTTGGGGGGCTCATCAGTCACAACACACACACACACACACTCCCTAGGGGTCATCCAACCTGACTGACTGTTGAGAATCATCATGTCCTATTAGACTGCTTGAGGCAACGCCCTCCAGTTGAACTCTCCACCAATCAGGGGAGGGGTGAAGGACGTCTCCGGGCGGAGCTTTGCTGGCTCTCTGGGCTGAGTGGAGGGGATCAACAGCTAATTACTGGCTGAGGAAAGCAGCAGGAGTCTCTCAGAATGCTTTAATGATTACTGATAAGAGCGTAGGGCATTCCCTCAGACCAGACAAGAATTAATGTGTGTATGTTTGTGTGTGTGTGTGTTGATTGAAAGAAGTGTGTGAGTGTAGTTTGAAAGAGGTGTGTGTGTGTGTGCATGTCTGTGTGTGGTTTGAAAGAGGTGTGTGTGTGTGCGTGTCTGTGTGTGGTTCGAAAGAGGTGTGTGTGTGTGTCTGTGTGTGGTTCGAAAGACGTGGGTGTGTTCGTGTGTGTGTGGTTTGAAAGAAGTGCATGCATGCGTGTGTGTGCCAGGTGTGTGTGGATGCACGTGCGATCAGATGTAAACCAGACATGATCTAATCAATCAGAGGGCCGGATGCCGGACAGGTGGAGATGACAGAGAAGGATGGAGGGTGGAAGGGATGGGTGGGTGGGTGGGTGGATAGAGGGAGGGAGGGGTAGATGGAGGGTGGGAGAGATGGGAAGGCAGAGGGACAGAGAGTCATGTGGGTATGAGGGACAGACAGATGGAGAACTGCAGGGGGCCTCAGGAAGCTGTGGAGCAGGGTGATCAACCAGACACACACACACAGAGGCGCAGACACACACACAACTACTATCGCTCTGTAGATGTAACTCTAAATGGTGCCCTACATTGACACTCAATCAAATACACACACACATGCTGTAAACTGTGTAGACTTCCTTTCATTGATACCACAAATTGTGACACACACAGACACACACTGACACACACCCACACACTGACACACACGTACATACACATTCACACTCCCACATACTTAGTGTGGACACACTCTGCAGGTTTATGACACATGGAGAACAAGGTTACCTCTCCAGGAATATCAAGCTCAATTTCTGAACCCTTTTCATTCAAATAAACTATTATTTAAAAGTAAATCGTTTATTCAATCATGCCTCTCTTTTTGCGAAGGTGGACACCATTTTTATTAGCGCTGTGTTGTGTTCATTACAGCAGATTTCACAAGTCTGAAGTGAGAATGAGTCACTGCTCGCCTATGGGAAGCCTTGTCTTTGTGGAGAAGTTTAACACGTACTGGCACCAGCAGTTAGAGGTGACCAACGCTATGGCAGTTACACTGTCCCTTCACCACCTGGCTGTCTCTGTCTGTTCACTTGCACTGGGAGACGAGAGGAAAGGAGAGGAGAGGAGTGGAGAGGAGAGGAGAGAAGACGAGGGGAGAGGAGTGGAGAGGAGAGAAGAGGAGGGGAGAGGAGTGGAGAGGAGAGAAGAGGAGGGGAGAGGAGTGGAGAGGAGAGGAGAGAAGTGGAGGGGAGAGGAGTGGAGAGGAGAGGAGAGGAGAGAAGAGGAGGGGAGAGGAGTGGAGAGGAGAGGAGAGGAGAGGAGAGGAGAGGAGAGGAGAGGAGAGGAGAGGAGAGGAGAGGAGAGGAGAGGAGGGGAGGGGAGAGGAGAGGAGTGGAGAGGATAGGAGAGGAGAGGAGAGGAGAAGAGTGGAGAGGAGTGGAGAGGAGTAACAGGAGGACAGGAAGCAGGGGTCTGTGACATGTGGAGACTACAGAGAGGATCAGCCTTCTCTTCTGAACACCAGAGTCTTTGATCTCTTCTCAGCCCTGCGGCCAGGGCCAGAGCTCACCTGGGGGAATCTATTGTACATGTGGCCTCCCCCCCCCCCCTCACACACACACGCACACACACACACACACACACAGACACCTCGTACACACACACCTTCAGCCAGAACTCAAAGGGCCAACACCTTAACACAGACGGAAAAGGACGTATATTTGACACTAAGCCAAGATTCGCACACATTTTCATACACACACAAACACAAATGTGAATTCACATACACACAGTTACTTAAAGTCACATTTCAACAGGACAACACATATACTAGGTCTGCAGTGAAGGGAAAGGCAGTTAATTGGACACAGAGCCAAGATCCAGCCACACACATATCCAAACAGACACAAGCATTGATACTGTACACGCACACACAGACACGGAAACACACAGGCGCACACCCACATACTCACACACACACAATCCAATTCACAGCAGAGTCGGTACTGCATATGTTCCAGAAGAACTTCCTTCCAACAAGCCTTCTCTGGTCCCTCAGTAGACTATTTTCTGACTTTCTTTTACAAGTAAGTTAGTAAGCATCCTTGAGCTAGGTGTCTGACACCCCGTCAAGTCCTCCCTCCGTCTGGGAGTCTGTCTGTCCGTCTGAGAGTTTCACAACCTGTCAGAGGATCTGTCACTTTAGCACCTGGCTCTGGGACATGCTAATGGTTTTCAAAGCTAACTTAGCAGCTTGTCCAGTCAGGTCAAGGGGAGGCTGAGGCGTCCAGCTGTCTGGTCAAGTGGAGGCCATCTTGCATCCAGGCGCAACCACGTCCCACCTTCTGACGAGGGCGGGCACTCGTGAACTCCCTGTTGCCTTCTCAACAGAGTCCCACATCCACCTCAACAGGCCTGTCCCCTCCAGCCCTACAAACACATGAAACAAATGCACGCGCTCATCTGTTTGTCCTCCCGGCGCTACCTCCCCCCCCCCCCCCCCCCCCCCCCCCCCCCCTCCACTCCTTCACCCATCTCCAGCCATCCAGCCATGGCTCAATCACCAACGATCCCTTTGTCCTGGTGTGACATCACAATGGGTCACCTTTACCTTCAGGAAGTCCTGAAAAAAACAAACCCACACACTTCCTCCGACACCTCGGTGCTGTTATCGTGTTGGCTGACAGTTGTGGGCCGGGGGGCCAGACAGGACCAGCACACAGGGGCGAGGAGGGGGGGACCGTCTGGGCTTATCTCATCATCGTCTCCATCCCGCCCTGGGGGACGGAGAAGCACTTTAATCTGCTCCCCAACAACAACCTCCTTCTGAGGTCCACCAAGACGAGATTAAACAACTACTCTTGTACCGTACGCTGGACTGGAGGTTTGTGTGTGTGGTGGGAAGGTGTCTGTGTATGTAGTGCTTGTGTGCTGTGTGTGTGTGTGTGTCTATGCGAGTACTTTGAAGTGTTTGTGTGTGTGTGAATACTTATGTGTTTGTGTGGTGTGTGTGTGTGTGTGCGTGCATGTGTGTTACCTGCTCTAGGTCTTCCCCGTGAATTTGCATTTTCCACTCAGAGGTAGTTTGTTGTCGTAAATGAGGCCCTGTTTGCTCGGTGTGACTAGCTGGGCTGAACACAGCAGCCTGCAGGAAACTCCTCTCCTACAAACACAGTTGCAGCACATTCCTTCATTCCTTCCCATCTTCAATGGCGTGTGGGTGTACGTGGGAGTGTGCAGGTGAGTGTGTGTCTCGTATGTGCGCGTGTGTGCGTGGGCGCGTCGGTGCGTATGCAGGTGTGTGTGTGTGTGTGTTTCGTACGTGCGTGAGACAGGAACGGAGCGAGCGGAGAGTGCACAGTTTGTGACACAATTTGTCTTCTGTTATCTTGTTCCTCTCCTGTCTCTGTCAGGCTGCTGTCTGTCCTATCAGAGCGGCCCGTTCCAGCGAACACCTTCCTCTGGCTCCTCCATTATTCCTGACACAAGATGGAGGAGATGGCGAGGGCAGCCCCTTCAAGCCTCCCGTGGCTCAGCTGCGTGTCCCCGGCAATTTACCTCATGCACACACACACACACACACACACACACACATCTAGACACGGGGGCACGCACACACCGAGGCTCGCACACACGCACATGTATATACACATGCAAGGATGTGTGCATACACATCCACACACACAAATATTGCACACACACTTAAACACACACGCAGATAAATATATACTCACACACACAAGTGAAACATGTCAAGTCAAACAAAGTTGAGGAGATACTTCAGAAGGCTTCTTCCATGTTGTTCTAGTTGGAAAGACAGAAATGGGCACTGAGGGGATACAAATGTCAGTAACAATGGGAATTGAAACTCTGGTCTTTGAGGTACTTCAGTTAATGTTTCGCCCACCACTTCATTCTCTGTTATTGTGCTGTTGTGTGTGTGTGTGTGTGTGTGTTGGGGGGGGTGTAATTAAAGTCAATATAAAGTTGATAGAAATAAATGCTGCTGGCTTTTATGACCGTATGTTTCAGATTAGAAGAGGGTAAACAAGCCAGATGGAGCCCCAACCCAACCCAGCATAGCCCAGCCTAGCCCAACCCCAGGCCACTGCACTATGCTCACATTACATTTACATTTACATTTAGTCATTTAGCAGACGCTCTTATCCAGAGCGACTTACAGTAAGTACAGGGACATTCTCCCCGAGGCAAGTAGGGTGAAGTGCCTTGCCCAAGGACACAACGTCAGTTGGAATTACCGGGAATCGAACTGGCAACCTTCGGATTACTAGCCTGATTCCCTCACCGCTCAGCCACCTGACTCCACATTTCAACAACCTTGTCTCCAATTCCTATGTCTTTCAGGACGAGTTCCACCTCCATATAAGAGCATGTTTCAGTGAAAACAGCCTGTCTGAGGAGAAGAGAGGGAGGGAGGAGGACCGAGTGGCTTCCTCTGTTCTGTAAAGGCTCGTCCAGCTTTGGAAGTATGGTTCCTTGCATCAACGGAATTTGTACTGAGAATTATCTCATTATCTTACTGTAAAGTCGAGCATTATCTGCCAGCCAAAAACTGCTCCACAGCAACAGTGTGTGTGGGCGTGTGTGTGTGAGGGAGTGTGTCTGTTTGTGAATGTGTGTGGCTGTATTTGTGTGTGAAGGTGTGTGTCTGGAGACATGTACTTGTATTTATGTGCGAGTGGTGCGTGTGGGCGACTGCATTTACGTTTTTTTATCTGTGTGTGTGTGTGTGTTTGTTTGTGTTTGTTTCTGTTTCACCAACCAGGAGTCGAGTCAAATCTGTCTTTTCTGCAGGGGGTCAGAAGGACATATTGTGGAACTACAATCTCATTTTGTCAGCTCCGTAGAGGGGGGGGGGTTATGTCAGCCGTGTGTTACCCAGGAAGGAGGGGGTCTCTGTCGGATACCACAGCCAGGCAGGATGGCTTCACAATGAGGTTCCAGCTCCCCAGCTGATTCTATCAAGGACAAATGGCTCCATTTCTGGGCGATGGTAGCAACTACAATATTTACACTGCAGCCAGTAGCTATGATGGACACGGTTCATCAGCAGCAGCCAATCGGAACGCTGCTTCCCCGTCGCCAAGGTTACAGCTGGAGATGCCTGGGCGTGCCTTCTGTGATGTGATTGGTCGCAGGGGCTGCAGAGATGGCACGAGGAAGAATGACAGGACCGCAGGTGTTTCCTGCAACAGGATTGTGCAGTGTGTGTGTGTGTGAGAGAGAGAGAGAGAGAGAGAGAGAGAGAGAGAGAGAGAGAGAGAGAGAGAGAGAGAGAGAGAGAGAGAGAGAGAGAGAGAGAGAGAGAGAGAGAGAGAGAGAGAGAGAGAGAGCACTTGTCCATGGCTGCCGGCTTGTTGTACAACAATGCTGGCAGAATGCCTCGCTCTAGGTATGTCTGGTACGTGGGTACGTCTCTCCACAGACTCCTTTCCTCACCTGAAAGAGTTGACCCATTCACCTGAAGTGCTGCTTTGTAGCCCGCAGAGAAAAATACATGTATGCAGTAACAAATAGATTTTTGTACTCCAGTCATTTGATTAGCTGAAATGGATTAGCAGAAAAAAAACTAACATTGTTTGCAAGGTCAGGATTTTTTATTTAAAATAATGCTTTACATACAAACCACAACTGAATTTGTCGGGTTAAATGTCCCAGCACTTTTCTTCCTGTCATCTCCAGTCTGCCTGTCTCTGCTGAACGCTCCTTGAAAGCACCTCATCCTTCACCTACCCCCTCATCCATCACCTACACCCTCATCCATCAACTCCACCTCGCAACGCTGGATGATGACGTCATTGGAAAGGGAAAGTCCCACATTGAATAAAACGTCCTCATTCAACACCATCACAATCGACCGTGATACATTCAGTTAGCCAAAGCTAGCCACCATGTCTCTGTCTGGGAGCCATTTCCTTCAGCAAAATACGCAAAGCTTCATGAGTAACCAACGAACATGTCTCATCCATCACATATTGATCCCTGGTCCCAGGGACCCTGTGGAGTGTGATATGTCGACACGGCATGTGACATTGTCATGGATGCGTCACTCAGGGTGTCCAGGGGGTCCAGATGGAGCCCACTTCCCAACCGGCCCATCACTGAAGGTCAGGTACTCCCAACCAATGGGACAAACTCTTTTTTTCATAAAGACACTTTTTTTAAATATATGAACACGTTCTTAGTCTCATATCAATGTTATATGATACAATGTGTACGTTATACCTGCAACATAATAAACATAGATTTTATATGGAAGGGCAGGTTGAACTTTACTTCGGCATGTGAAGTTCAGGCAATTATTCTTCAATGTCAAGGATTTCTTTTGAGAGCACATCGGTACATACAGCAGTCAGCGATAAGGTTTAATATTTTATTGGAAAATATTTTAATGACTGTCTTCTAAGATCCAGTAACCATCTGAAGAGGATGATTGAGGCAGATTGAGAGGTTTGAATGCCAGGCAACCTGCAGTGAGAGAATACAGCACTCCAAGCCTGGCCTCACCACACCAATTCACAAACAGGCTTCAGTCTGAATGCATTTGATTTCCAAGGGGAACTATGGACGCAATGAATAGAATTGGATGATAAAACCAATCAGAGCGACAAAAAAAAACTCTTGGTTGTTTAAGAAAATACCTCAACTGTGCTCCTCTGTGCAGCCATCGTTAGGAGCCGTTGTCAGATAAAGGCTTGTGATTGGCCAGGCACTTTCATGGCCGGAGGGAAATCGGTTTTATAGGGAGGGTGGCCAAACCTACCTGCCAAAAGCGAACACTGTAAGCCGTGAGCTGTTAGACTGGTCCGGTTCTCAGACCACGGCAGACTGGTCTGGTTCTCAGACCACGGCAGACTGGTCTGGTTCTCAGACCATGGCACACCACGTTTGAAGGACATCAAGCAGGTTTCAGAGCTCAGCGCTGAGACGTCTTGCTGGAGGAGCAGCAGAGTTACAGTTGTGGTCATCACACCAAGTTCCTTTCATTTGAGTCTGTTCCCGAACTTCAACTCAGCACACCAACAGAATTGTTTTCAGTTTTCTACACTATTACATGTTTGAAGAATCGTATAAAGCTCCTTTCATTACTTTCTGTCCCCAGTTCCTGTCATGCTCAGTGTCATAGGCTCAGCAGGCCTATTCAGGATTGTCTCTCACACTCAGCCCTCCGCCCAGCAGTGATAGTGATATGAGGAACTGATCAAGAGTGCCTGATAGATTTCTGCGTAGCACTAAGATGTTTTGACAGTGAAAATATTTGACCTGTCTGCTGGGAAATTATTATTTTTTCTAGATACTGTCGATTCTGAGATCCTTGTGCTGGCAATGAAAAAGCACAGAAGAGCCACTACTAGCTGAATACTAATCCACATAATTTACAAATCCACATAATCTAACCTTAAAAGCTATCTTGCTTCCACCTAATTTTCATCCTCCCAGCTCCTCTGGGTCTCATGGCAACTGTTTTACCATCCGTACCTCAGAAAACTCCAATGTATTCCCACCATGTGAATTCAGATCGCTAAATAACTTCCATGAGACAGAAAAATTAAACGAGAGAACTCCAGAACCTTTGTTTGACTACAGCTAGACTCAGAGAACGCCATCACCAAAGGTCCGATGCTTCTACAGCTTAAACTTCAAGGTGAATTATGGGTAATGTAGGCATTTTGCCCGAAAGGGACTATTAAGATGACTTATATGCAAATAACTGTCAGTCTATAGCAGTTTGATGAGGTTGTATCTAGTCACTGCTCACACCCAATCACAATATGAATTGACTTCAAAGCGTTGAGCAGGTAGCAATACAAAAACCTTGCTCCTGTCTCATCTCTGCTGAAAAACCCTCTGTGGCTCAATCCAACCATGTCCAATATCACCACGGCAACAACTCTAATAATGCCCCCCCATTATTAAAGCACCACCAATCATCACGGGCTCCCCCGGGCTCAGGCAGGCCTGAGAGAAGGGACAAACCGGGGACCAAATACTGGGTTTACTGAGGCTTGACCCCCCCTTACACGGCCAGCTGGACAACATGCTATGGATGATAAACTTCAGGTTAAAGAGAAGGAGGACAGATATTTTTAGACAGGAGGATGGGTGAGGTGTGGAGAAAGAGAGAGAGAGATAGAGTGAGGGCAGGTTTCATTTGGTTGTGTCCCTAGTTAGAGTGTGCCTGTCATGCCCTGTCACAAAAATATGTCCACAGTCAGGAATTCTGGGAGAGAAATGTGAACGAGGCCGGGTGTATAAATAATTTATCTGGTGAATAAATGCTTGTTCGTAGCGTGGATGACGGGATGATTCTTCATGCTGTCATCTCCGCCTCCGTCACCGAGAACAAGGTCTCCATCTTTCACCTCCTCCCCCCTCGTTCTGGCCTCACCCCATCTCTCTATCTCTCCATCTCTCCTTCTCTCTGCTGAACCATCAGTCTGTGTAGCGCTCCCTTGTTTTTTGCCATTAAATCCTCGTTCGCTTGACGCGAGATATGAAGTGATCATTTGTCAAGACATTAGGAAGGCGTCTCTCATCCATCCATCCATGAAGACGTGTGTTTGTGTGAATAAATCCATGCCGTGATTGGATAGAGGCATGTGCAACGGACCAATGGGAATAGCAGTGGCAATGAGTGTGTGACGTCACTCAACTGATTTGCTAATGGACTGGACCTTATCCACTGTTTTGACTGCCCATGCGGACCCGTAGATGGGCATTTGATCGTGCGTGAATATGTGTGTGTTGTCCGTGTATGGTGTTGTTGTGTGTGATGACGAAGGAGGCTGACATGGAAGGGGGTAGAATAAAATAAAGTGAAAACTTTAGTACATTATGTATGTCCCTGAAGAGAGAAAAGTTGTTGTTGTTCATAAATAAAATGAATAAGGTAACAGGGTGGCTGGGAGGGAGGGAAGGAGGGAAGGTGAGGTGGGTGGGTGAGCGTGAAAAAGAGAAGGACAAAGATGGAGGGAGGGAGGAAGAGAGGGAGAGAGGGAGGGAAATAAAGAATGTAAGGAGGGAAGGAGAGAAAGAGAGATAGAGAAAGGGAAGGAGGCAGGAGAGAATGAATGACGGAGAGAGGGAGCAACCCACACTGGGTACAAAGGCAGCAGGGGAACAGGAGATGGAGAGAGAGAGAGATGAATCAAGAGAGCAGAAGGGAGGCGGATGAGAAACAGAGGAATGAAGGAAGAGAGGGAAGGAAGGTGAGAGCTTGCGAGGAGCCAGGAGCATTCTGTCTGTCTCTCTCTCTCTTTCTCTCTTTCTCTCTCCCACCAGAGAGAGAAAAGAGCTGTTTCTTTGCCACTCCACTCAAACACAGTGTGTAGGATCAGAGGGAGACTGAGAAAGCCAGAGGGGAGGCCCTGGAAAGACATAATACAATCTGGAGAGAGTGGGCGGCTCTGAAAGAGGGATGAGACACTGGCTGGCTGTTTGGGTAGCGGGCTGGCTGGGTAGCCGGATGGCTGACTGGCTGGGTAGCTGGCTGGCTGGCTGACTGGGTAACTGCGTGGCTGGCTGGGTAGCTGACTGGCTGGCTGGGTAACTGCCTGGGTAACTGGCTGGCTGGCTGGCTGTCTGGCTGGGTAGCTCTATTCTGTAGCTGTATGGGAAACACAAGGCTTTATCAGTTTGTGTGTTGGGGCACGGCAGATAGAGATGGAGGTAGAGAGAGAGGAGGGCTATTCAGATATTCATAGCTCTTCTTTGCGTGGCTTAATAGGAAGAACAAGTCATTACTGCATGACGTGAGTGGAGGGCCAGAGTAGCATAGGGTAGGGTATGCTGGAAGTAATGTGAGTATGTGTAAGTGTGTGAGTGTGTGTGTGTGAGTGTCTCAACTTGTGCCTGTTTTGACTTCAACAGTAGAAAGCTCAAGGAGATAGTGATGAACGTGTAGGTGTTTGTCTCTATTGCAATGTCCCATATGTACAGGAGGCTTATTTCTGGAAGTGAACTCTTTCCCTCTCTATTTCTCTTGATTCTCCAATGCGTGGGATCTTCGGCTGAACCCGAGCCTGGATGTATCAATATGAGGCAGTGGGTCATGGCTGTATGATGCAGATGAAGCCAGGAGGGAGACTGGGGTCGGCTGGACAGGGGCAGACTGAACTGGATGGGGCCTGACCTGGGCTCTTTGTCCTGGGGGGTTGACAGTAGCAGCTGTCTGACCCAGCCTGCAGTTTTTAAGCTGTGTGTGTGTGTGTGTGTGTGGGGGGGGGGGGGGGGGGGGGGGGGGGGGTCAGGGGTGATAGTGGTGGTCAGCACACGCCTAACAGGGTATAGTATGAGACAGCTGTCCACATACACGCCCAAACAGAGAGGCACAACACATCCAGCGTGTTGCAGCTGTGCCTCTGGGCATTCTGGCTGACTCTCCGCCAGCCTCCCTCTGAGGAAGACAGCATCTGACCCCCTGTTCCAACACAGCCTCTCCCCGCCCGCCTGTGATGAAGACGGCACCAAATGGCCCCGTGGATGGGAGTGGGGCCACCACAGGATCCCCGTGAGAGCACTGCACCGTAGCGAGTCCCCTACTCTCTTTCAGCCTGACAGCGCTAACGTCCCGCTGCGCAGCGCTCGCATGAGGACACACACAAACACACATGCACTGAGGCCACATGCGACGCCCTGCTGAACACGCGTGTGCACCCGGCATCCTGCCTGGACCGGGCACATCCTTACATGCATTATCCACCATGCGCATGCATGAAAACATGTGGAGCATTTGATCCTGTTTATGCTATTAGTCTAATCCCATGACCTGCGATGTCATCCTTCGCAGTCCATCACTTCCCTTTATATAAACCTTTATGGAAAGGTACATTTTGTTGCACTGTATTATGTAATATGGTAGGTGAGATTGTTGCTCTATGGTTGATAAATTGTTATTGCACTGTGCCTGGTAGCTGAGATGTGGTTAATTTGCACTGTGCCTGGTAGCTGAGATGTGGTTAATTTGCAGTGTGCCTGGTAAATACAGACCATTCCTTGACTCTGACCACCGAAATACTGTTAGAACTACACACTTCCGATCCTTGATTTGATGATGTACTTTATGTACAATTTGTACGTGGCTTTGAATAAAAATGTCTGCTAAATGAATAAAATGAAATGAATTGTGTGAAGGTTATGTCCACTGGGACGAAGCACTTCTCGACTGACCTCTGACCTCTACAGAAAAAAAGGAACCCAGTGGTGTAAGATGCAGCAGGGCATAGACGAGATGTGTGATTCTTTAAGATGCAGGGAATGGAAGAGATGTGGTATTCATTCTACCTACCATAGGCATGGGTAATAAGATGTCCAGAACCAGGGGAAGAGACAGGATGTCTAGCATAAAAACTAACATATTTTGGAACTTTGCTTCACTCTCAGAGTATTTTTAAAAACATGTTCTTGTTTTACAAGTAACACCAACAACATAAAAAGAAGAAAAAACTACAGATTTAACTCAAAGAAAATGACTGGGAAAAACACAAGCATTGCCAGCATTCAGAAATTCAGGCATCCCACTCCTTCCCTGGTCCCTAAGGGACACTCAAAACTGCTTACGTAAATATCCTCCAACATTACTTTAAGTGCTTTTTGTGAACAGGCAGCAAGGTGCACCCCTCCATGGATTGACCCATTTTCACCAAGGAGGGGTGGATCACTGGATCTGGCTCATAAAAGCTTCTCTGCTGATCTCGGACTACTCGGAGTGGAATTAAATTTACAGTAAATGTTTTAAATAAGATTAGATTTTCATTAAATATATATAGTACCAGTCAAACGTTTGGACACATTTTACCGTACTATATACAGTATATACATATTATACACAACTGGAATGTTGTGTATTGTTAACTGTGTGGTTGTGAGTGTCTGTGCGTGTGCATGTGTGCGCGTGTGCGCTTGTGTGCCAGTGTGCATCCAGGTGATTAAGACACAGTGTGGGGGAGCATTCTATTGTCCATTTCCATCTCTCTTTTGATATTCCAAAGTCTTCACGTCACCATCCCAGGAAGACACCACCAACCAGATAATAGTAACCAAAGACATCACCAACCATAACAATGACTTCATGGTGACAACAACACTGAGCCCTGAGCAGAGCAGATGCAGAGTCTGTCACTTTGCAATCCTTGGGCATCTTCTTCAGATTGTTTTCAATTACATGTCCGTGCGGAGCTGGATGAAGATTCCCAGCAGAGGGCCTGGAGTCAGCCAGTCACAGCCTGCCAGCCTGCTGGCCTGATCCTCCCCCCCTCCTCACAGGTCTGGCCTTCTACAAGCCCAGGGAGCCCCAGGAACCAGGGGGAAACTAGACAAAATGGCAGGTATTTCCAAATTACATTTGTGGATCGTGCTGACTTGTGTGTGTGTGTACGCGCATGGGTGTGCCAGTGTGTATGCGTGTGAATGTGATGTGTTGACACAGTACCAGTAGGAGGGAGGATTGTGTGTGTGTGTGTGTCTTTGTGTGATGTGTTCCTGATGTACCGTACCCAGGCCAACTGATATTACTTTTTACAGAACATATTATGCTAGAAGCAGACTCTCCATCTGATTTGAATGTGGACCATATCACCACGATCCGCTCAAATATTAAAAAATATGATCGCCCAACATCTTCATCTACAGGTGTCAGATTATCAGCATGGTATCTGGCAGGCTGAAACGTGTTCACAAACTGAATGTGACGGGTCATTGGAAAGCCGGCACAATCCGTACCAGTTGTCAGAAACAGGCTGGCTCTGGTGGTCAAATATGTGGCTAGATGTCATATCAAGACTGTGTTTTCTAAACACATCCGTGAGGTATTTATTAGGAGACTGAGAGAAGCAGAAAGCAAAGGTTGATTTTCTCTTCTTTATCGAGATATTCATTCATTTAAACCGCAGTGTAAAAGAGATGTCTGCATTGTAGTGAGAGGCCAGTTTCAAAACAACATTAATACGTAAGGTGACATGTCAAAAGCAAGCAATCTTTCTGAAACTGTAGCCTATCCAGTATGACTCCGAGCTCCACTATGATTCACATCACCATGGAAACAAAAGGCCTAGATCATCCAGCAATCAATTAAGACAGGTTTTCTTTTTTGTGTCAAGAGAGTATATCATCTCAATCTGAAGTTGAAAACGCACAGCAACACCAGGCAGCGGAACAGTTTTGGAGTTATTATTGAATTAAACATTACCCTTAAACAACGTTCACACAGTAGGCTACCCGTAGGTTCCCCAGGTATAGTTGGCTGGAATAGCCTACTGACTACGACTGTACTGCCACACCAACAAGGCAGTTTGAAGCTTGAACGTGTCCTTAAATTGTTTGCGCGTAGATACGGAACCAAGCCGTGAAAAGCGTTGGCCGTCACCACACAACAAAGCGCTTCGCATGACAGCCTTTTAAAAACACGCTCTCTTTCATTTCGGTTTTCGCGTGACTTTCGATCGAAAGGGCTGCTTGGTGTGCCGCCATCAATTAATCTTTCAAACATCAGACGGTGCTGAGGACATTAAAGTAGCAACTCAACAATACAGCTGTACATCTCTCAATGCCAATCGCATTCATGCATTTTTCTCTCATTCCATACGCTTTCAATTTAAATTTTCAAAAGTCAAGGGTCGGTGACACTTTATTTTGATTGTAGCTCTCTAGCTAGCCTATAGCAACAAGGGGAGTAGTCTTTGCATGTGCGTAGTAGCGCTTCCCTCCCTGTTCTCTGTGCTGTTCGTGAAAGCGTAGCCTATTGATAGTGTTACAGCATTTGACTGCAGATCAAGAAGTCACATATTCAAATACCCCATGCAAGTTGCTTTAGATACAAGCATCTACATAAATACATCACAATCTTTGAACATGTATGTAGTGGAGGTAGTTTGTCATGGGACTATAGATTATTTGCTTTAGTAAACAGCCTTGATCATACATTTACCTTTTTCATTTGGCAACTAAGCTGGTTCAGGCAGGAGACATATGCGGTCAGTCTGCACGCCTGTCTTAGCACGCAGTCTTGACACTCCTACTTAACATTCATGGTGCCTTTTTAAGACCAGGAACTCTCCTGGGAACTCTGTCATTGCTCCAGTACAATGCAGGATGTGCATCACTTTGCTTGTTGCCTCCACCACCCCGGCCCCCACCACCCCGGCCTCCACCACCCCGGCCCCCACCACCCCGGCCTCCACCACCCTGGCCCCCACCACCCCGGCCTCCACCACTCCAGCCTTCACCACCCCGGCCTCCACCACCCTCGCCTACAACCGGGGTTCTGTGTCTCTCTCTGTCTGAAGGGGGACTGTGTATTGCAGCTCTCTGTCACGGAGACAGTGTCCCAGTGGGTTATCTGCAGAGAGCCGGTCTGAGCAGAACCATATAGATCAAGACAAATGTGTTTGCATTGTCAATAAAGTGTGTTATAACTTACTATTGAGTCTTCCTGCCTGAACCATTAAGACTGTACCACTATCAGCAGAGATGGTTTGTTTGCTGTGCAGGCACTAGTAGAACTAGATTTTTTGTCAGTTGAAAATCGGATATTTCCTAGCTTCCCCTGGGGCTCCTGAGAATTTACCGGATATAACATTGTACTGAAGTAGTCAGGCACTGCTGCCTGGCAGTATCTTTGTGTACATGGTTAAACTAACACAGATGGTCAGAACACTGCTTGGTTTATGTGTGTATGTGTGTATGTGTGTGTGTGTGTCATCCCCAGTTTGGACAAGACCAACCTTCCTGTGTGTGTACGGGTAAACAAACAATCACATCCACATGTTGAGAACAGTGGAGTGACATCAAATACATGCTCTCCATATTTGACTGGGGATGGATCTCTCGCTCACTCTCTCTTATTCTTTCTTCCTCTGCCTCTCCCCTCTCTTCCTCTCTCTCTCTTTGCCCCTCTTCTCCCTTCCCTATTGCTTTGTCCTTCCCCTCCCCTCTCTCTCTGTCTTTCTCACTCTTTCCCCTCTCTTTCTTTCCACCCACACTAGGTCTAACACTGAGAGGAGCACCCTGGAGTTTGTGACAGTCGACGTCTTTCACACGTTTCCTCGTGGGCGCTAGCTCGCTCCCTGGAGTTTTGTCGAGAGCTCCCAAAACAAATTGACATATATTGCCCTCATCAACCCCCTGCTGTATAAAGAAAGGTGAAAAAAGAAAAATAACGTCAGTTTCACCTTGTTCACGTCAAAAACATCTCCTTTCCTCCCCATCAAACCTCGGTACAACTCCTCACTTCCTCTGACAGGATGTGTCCCGCAGGATGCATCGTGGGTACTGTAGTTATATCCGTTTACGCATCTGTCCGTGTACTCATTCCTGTCTGGTTGAATTGTGCTGAAGGTGGAAGTGATCCTTACTGGGGTCAGGCCTGACAGGAGGCCCGTCGCCCAGACCTGCATTCCCTCCATATCCCCTGCCGTCTTTGTTGTCTGCTCTTCAGCTCATTCACATTCAACCCCGTCTTTCTTCTTGAGCCTGCCATCCCTCGAAACAAGAGAACATAAAAGATTCAAAGCACTGTTGAGCAGTTTTCTAATTCTACCTAATGGCAGAGTGAGGGGGAGTGTGTGTGCCTGCTTGCCTGTGTGCCTGTGTGCCTGTGGTAATGATGTGGGTCCACAGAGAGGGTCTGTGTGAAGCGGACTCCTGCTGCAGCCCAAAGCTAATAGGGCTAATTATGGTGAGGAAGACTGGAGGACTTGAGAGGGAGCTGGGAGGGCGTTACACGTCAGCCATGAACTTTACTGCTAGAGGCCTGCTGGGTGTTCTCAATCCCTGGTCCAGACTGGGCAGGAACACAGAACGTGCTCAACTAGACTGTACTCTAGACTCTAACTAGACCGTCTCTCTCTCTCTCTCTCTCTCTCTCTCTCTCTCTCTCTCTCTCTCTCTCTCTCTCTCTCTCTCTCTCTCTCTCTGTCTCTCTCTCTCTCTCATCTATCTATTTATCTCTCTTCCTCTATCTCATTTTCTCCTTCAAGCTGCCGTGTTTAGGCTGTCGAAAATACATTTTAAATGATTCAAATCAGGTAAGGATTTCTATGACTTGTGTTTACGTAATAACAAATGAACCCTTACCTTAGCATGATAACCAGACACAACATTGACAGTAAGTCTGTGATGAACAGTGTAGCCTTTGTCCTGTTTAGACAATCACAGCACTCTATTGTATCGGATAAGAAAAGATGTTTCGTAGATCAAGAGGTTTGAGGCATCACCATGCATCCTGGCCATGCCTACTGATGCATTTGTTGTTGTCTTCAAGTCCCTTCTTTGCTTTCATTAGTTGTGAATCCTCTCATATTATAGGTACCGCCAAGGTTGAGGGAAGCTACAGACCAATATATTCCCTTTAATGTACAAGAGTTTTGGTTACAACCTTTATTGTTTGTTTTGCAGACACAAACAAGCGGACCAATTAAAGGAGAATAATTAAATGGGAGCTGATTCATCTTCTTTTAATTATTTCCAAAGCAGATTCTAACTGCAACACACACACACCAATCACAATGGTTTTGCCATCTTCAAAGGGGAACGCCGATTGTAGAGAAGGAACACGAGAGAAGAGAGGTCAACTGGTGTTTTGCCGTATTTTGTCACAAAAAAAAACAGATCGCAGATATTCAGCGAGCACGGGGCTCGAGGCTATATTCAAAACCTTGTATTTTTGTTGAGTGAAAAACATCAAAACATTCTAGATGTGAAGAGTAATTACCAGCTTGTTATTGACTGGTTGTTTTCTATGCAGGGGGAAGCTAGTTATCCCATCCTGCGCCATCATGCCTGGCCTTGGAATCAAGTTTACTAAATGTGTCAACAACCTTAGAGCTACTCTGTGTTTTCCACCTAAACAATGTTGATGATCTTGGTGGTACAGGTGAAGTTACCACCCCACCAGGGCAAGGGTATAAGCCTATAGTTAATACGCACTGAGGATTGGAACATCCAGTTCTGTTTGAGGACTCACCAGTCAACTGTGTTCTGTAAGGAATAAAATATATAAAACATTTACAACAATGTTTTCCTTTTCTCTGTGTGAGGCGCAAGTGTTCTAACGTAGCTAAATCTAACCTGAATCTTTATGCTCTGATCCTTCAACAAAAAGTGTTTGATGGTATCAAAATAGTATGTCCTGGTTAAATGATAGATTTAAATATTTCATGGTGCCTTGATAGGTTCAGAAAGGCTAACAGCAGGGGAAACATCAATTAAAGTGTGTGTGAATGTTTGCTGCTGAACTAGCTTCAGGTTTATACACACTCAGGGGTGTGTGTGTGTGTGTGTGTGTGTGTTTGCTCTAATATTTGTCATGTTCAGAGAAGCCAAAGGAAATGTAACTCTAAAATAAGAGTGATTTGGTTTGAATGGAGGATAAGAATGACAGAAAACTGTGTGTTAGAGATCAGAGATTACAATGTGTGTGTGTGTATGTTTGTGTACAGCTGTACATACTGTACATATGTGTGTCCACACGTTTATTGTCAAACTAGTTCACTTCTCGTCTGGTCATACAAGCAGTATGCAGGAGATGTCTGTATTGCTGGTATTGTATGGTCGCTTAGTTTTGCCCCAATGCTGTTAAATATAGATTTGACACGTGTTGTGTTGACAGACTCAGAGCAGCGCAAATAAACAAACGGAATAGAGGATACGAGAAAGGGGGAGGGAGAGAGCTAGAAGGATGGAGAGAGAGGGGGTGGGAGAGAGAGAGAGAGACAGAGGGAGAGAGGGGGGTGAGAGAGACAGAGGGAGGGATGGAGAGAGACAGAGATGACATAGATGAAAAAGAGAAAGAGAGGGATGAGAGAGAGAAAGAGAGGAGAGAGACAGAGAGAGAGAGAGAGAGAGAGAGAGAGAGAGAGAGAGAGAGAGAGAGAGAGAGAGAGAGAGAGAGAGAGAGAGAGAGGGATGAGAGAGAGGAAGATAGAGAAAAAGAGGAAAACAGCGTTCCCACTGTGCTCACACAGCACAGCCTGATGAGATGATGAGGAGGAGAAAACAGAAGGAGCTCCTGTAAGTGTTCGATCCCGGCCTTCTCGTCCATGTGAGAGCGATAAGAAGTGCTCGTTGATGGACTCGGCCTGCTGCCTTGAATAATGATAAGATTATACTTCCTGTTGGCTGCTTCCTACTATGACTTGAACATATCAAGATAAGACAAGGAAGTCATCACAACTCGAAAGTTTGGATTTGATGGAAACACAGGGAACCCTGTCACGTACAGCAACAGAACCCTTAGTTACCATTTGTGTATGATATTTAATGGCATTTTTAACGCCAGTTTAGTCCTACATTAAAATGCACGTTTTCACAATTTTTGCATCAGACTTGCTTTTACCACCATAGCCTGAAGCTTTTTGTCCACTAGACTTTTTTCTGAGTCACTCATTTTTGTTTGGCGTCGACGCAAAAACTTTGCTCTCTGATTGGCTGCTGTTTGTGATCAATAATAACACCTAATTAAAGGTTAAAGGTTGAATGTCACTTTTCTAACCTTTGCATTGGTTTAACACTCATACATTTGATGTACTATTGACATAGTCTTTTTGCAGTTAAATCAAATCTGTTCTTTGCCATTCAGTTACATGCTTTTAAAATGACATAACACAGAATAATAATCAACATTAATTTTAAGGTGAGACAATTATCCTACATTTAATGGATAGGGGGGCGTTACTGGACCTGGATAATGGATAGGGGGGCACTGGTCCAAAAAGGTTGAGAACCACTGAGTCATTAGTCCCTGAGAAAAATAAACAAAGGCTCATGGGTAATCAACTGATGTGTATCATCTTTCAGATATGGATCCTAGGTATGACTGAGTGAGAAGGGTAATGTGCATGGGCGCCTGGAAACATCCAAACAGGTTTGTTTCCTCCCTAACGTCTTCTACTCACTTCTCAAACTTCAATGCGCAAGGAAAGGTCAAAAGGTCAGACCTCCTCTGTATCTTCTGATTGGAGAAGGAACCAGGAAGTGAAAATCAGGACCCCCAAAAGTCACAAACTGACCCCAGGTGAAGATCACGCCGGGGATCTCACCAGCTCAACTGTGAACGTCTCTTCACCTGAGCGCTCTGTCCTCCTCTCTCTCCCGCGGCCGGAGGGGGGGAGAGGGCGTGGTGCCTTGGTGACTCACCGTGTGGAGCGTGTACCACATCACACACTAATGCCTTACGGTGAGAGCCCAGGTTCGATTCCGGCCCATTTCCTGCACGTCTTCCCCGGTCTCTCCCTGCCTTTCCTGTCACTCTTCAATGTCTTTATCACATCAGTTAATGCTAAAACAATGAACGGAAAAAAGGCCCCCATAAATTAAATACAGGAAAAAGGCTTTCGATAAGAAGACGTGAGGAACGACTCCAGAGCTTACCAACGTCATGTGGGCTGAAGACGGTAACATGATGTGACACCTGTGTAATGCTCTCCTCAAATGTATTCCGATGTATTCTGTATGTGAAGGCTGTGGTGATTGTATATGTGGCACTCTATTATGCATTTGATTATGCATTGCAATTTCATGATTTGAAACTATGTCAGAAAGTAGAACAGGCGGACTAATGCTGTGCGTTTGTGACGAAGGTTTTGTTGTGTGTGG
Source organism: Osmerus mordax (assembly GCF_038355195.1). Classification (NCBI taxonomy): domain Eukaryota; kingdom Metazoa; phylum Chordata; class Actinopteri; order Osmeriformes; family Osmeridae; genus Osmerus; species Osmerus mordax. The sequence goes on from NC_090060.1 coordinate 6,494,644, forward strand.
ACTGAACAATGCGCTGAATGGAATGATGGATTGAATGTGTGAATGAAAAAACAATGCAAATGCTGTGCTAAAAGCTTGTGTGTGCGTGTGTGTAAATGCACTGTAGGTGTTTCTGTTATTATATGTGTGTATACATGCATGCACGAATTGTGGAGTGTACTTGTGCCTGTGTGTCTCTGTCTGTATGTGTGTGTATGTACTGTCTGTGTGCATGTGTGTGTCCTATGAGTTTTATACAGTGTGCCTGTGTGTGTATGTTTGTGTGCCGCCAGGTGTGTACGGTTTGTGTGTGTTTTTTGTGAGTGTGAGAAGCTATATTCAGATACTAATGAGAGCAGCGACAGTCTGACACCTCTGCTCTCTCACGTACGTATGAGTCAGCCATGATGACTGCACGCAACCCAACAGCCTCTGCTGGCACCTGCACATGGATCCGCAAGGTCTCCGTTTTTCCCAACGTTCTCCGGTTCTATTTAGGTTCCAATGATGCACATCTCATGTGAATTCACTGCAGTAGAATTAGTCACAGACCAAATTAGTCAGATTCAAGCATCGCTAGTAAGGTACGGATTCAATCATGTCGCTCATGCACTTTCAACATTGATACATTGTGGCTGAGCGGTGAGGGAATCGGGCTAGTAATCCGAAGTTTGCTAGTTCGATTCCCGGTCATGCCAACTGACGTTGTGTCCTTGGGCAAGGCACTTCACCCTACTTGCCTCGGGGGGAATGTCCCTGTACTTACTGTAAGTCGCTCTGGATAAGAGCGTCTGCTAAATGACTAAATGTAAATGATACACTCTTGTTTTGAGGGCAAAGTGTCCCTCTGGGTGACTAGTTTGATGTGATATTGATATGTGTGTATTGTATTATTATGCATTAGAGTCAAACCCGTGTTCTAAACTTGTTCGATCCGATCACAGTGTGTCTCCATGTTCTCGGATCTCAAACACAACAATGACTTGCTAATTGTGTGTGATTAGAACAGGAAGTGCAAGGATGTTTGTTCACAGCTGAGCGTATCTCAGTCTCATTCCCCTCATCACCAATTAGGTAAAAACGGAGAGACAGACATCTGAGAGTGGTGCGGTGCCTCAGGATGAAAAGCACATTTCCATCCCCCCCTTTTCAACACTCCACCAACCATAGCCTGCTGTTCACATCTCCTGGGGAACAGTAATCACAGGTTGGCCCCTGATGGGGTAGTGGAAGTGGATGTCTTTGTGATGGGGACTGGGTGGAAGGGGTGGGGTGGGGGGGTCGTCTTAGAGTTGTTTTCCCCAAGCCCCAACCCCCATCACTGCCCACGGTGGGATTGTTACCCACATTTGGTCTAATTGGATCACAGATGCAGAGGGGCGATGCAGCAAGGTGTGTGTTCAGACTAAACGTATCCTTTTATTGTATTAGGGGAGTGAAGGGAGAGCATTTGAGGATAATGGGCACTTGGATGCAGTGAGGTGTATTACAGAGCGGCTGAAAAAAGAATATAACTTTCAGATAATGCTGTTCGATACCGTTCAGGGTAAATAGCCCGCGCTTTCATTTAATTCAGTTTGCCAACCTTGTCTTGATGCATCTCTAGCTTTACAGACAAAGTGTTATATATTTTCACTTTAGGTGTGGAAGTTATTTGACCGTAATGTTGAAGAGAAACCTAATGGTGTTTTATTGGCCCTGTAGCCTCAGGTAAGTGTGAGCCATGACACTGGACCTCGTGCATGCATGGGGGACCCAAATCAATTTACTCTCGTCCTTATACTTTTGAGGCATTTTCTCTAAACAGACCAAAAACAGACATCTCACACATTGCTTCTCCTGCTGACAGAGATTCACATTTCCCCAAATACATTTGGAATGCAAAGAAGCAAGTATAATTAGTAAAATGGTTCAAACATCAGTGACGTGTTTTTGTCCTCTCTGACTTTGAAAGACAGACAAGGTGTTAATTATGTGTCTCAACACACCAATGACTATCTATATCTTCTTCCTCCTCTTCTTTTGAACGGACGAAAACAACACTCTCTGAAAAGGACTGGGGGATGAATGGACTTCTAGGGCCTCTTGAAATAAATCCTGGTCTTAATGAAGGCGCATGAGAGCCAGCCCAGTGTGTTGCAGGAAGCCGTTCCACCAGTGCTGAGGTCAGTCTTTGTTGTTGCTAATGTGCATTCAGGATTGGACTTCACAGTCACCTTCATAAAGCCTGGCTGATGTTTCACTCCACTATGTGGGATTACCACAGTGTGTATGTGTGTGTGTAAGTGTAAGTGTGTGTGTGTGTGGGGGGGGAGTGGGGGTAGGAGATTGGGGGCTTGATGGTGTGTGTGTGTTTGTGTGTTGGCATGTGGGTAAAGATTGCTGGAGTGAAGCCACAGCAATCTAACAACCCAAGACTGTTTCAGGTTGTAAATGTCAGTGACCCAGACTCAGCCTAATGGCATTTTAATGAAGGCAAGAAAACCCAGATACACTTAAGGACGTGAAAAAAAAGAAAGAAACACTGAAAGGTTGTTCTTGCCAGATCAAGCCCGTGAATGATTTGTTCTCATTCTTTTCATTTGCAGAGAGATCACCATTGATTGTTTCAGGTCCAAGCAAGCCAAGGAATGTTTGAGAAGGTATAACCCTACCTCTGCTCGTTAAACTCGACCAGAGCGTATGAGATTAGGAGTTAAGGTGAAGGTGAAAAGTCATTCGGATGATTAATCTTCTATTCATTTATTTTGTTCATGACTGCACATCTACAGTGGATGAGATGATTGATGACTATAATTGGCCATCACACGAGGCAGGTGCCTGTTCCAAAATTCGACCCGTCTGTGTGGTGATGTAATGCAGAGGTCACCGTGGGAAAGCAGTGATTGACGGTGACACAGCCGTTGTTCCCGTCACCGTTGAGTGTCCCCCCAGCTCTCTACCAGGTCAAGAGAGGAGTAGGTAAGTGTGAATTATCTTTCTCTCCCCCTCTCTCTATCTTGCTCTCTCTCTCTCTCTCCCTGTCTCTCTCTCCACCCCCCCCCCCCTCTCTCTCTCTCTCTCTCTCTCTTTCTCTGTCTTTCTCCAACACCCCCCCCCCATTAATGCAATGCCTTCTTCATGTCAGCAGCCAGGCACCCTAACCCTGGCACAGCAGCAGCTGTTGTGGCCCAGCATCCAGACTGTGCCAGGATGATGCCAGAGCAGCGGTTCTGCTTCTCCCTGATGACAGGCGGTTGCCAGCTAATTAGCATTTGCGTTGTCCTGCGCTGTCAGCACACCAGCAACAACCAGCAAACAACACAATAAACTTCCAGGGTACAGTTCACCAGAGTTGAATGTGCCATGGCTCGGACCAGCTACCTGCCGGTTGAGGTGCATGCTGGGTAGCAGGTGGGACACGGAGCGCTGGGTGGGAAGGTCAACAAGGTGGGGTGAAGAGGTTGACTGAAAGGGTCAGGGTAGAAGGTATCAAGAAGGTCTGGATATCAAGAGAACAACTCTATTGACAAGAGGGCCAAGTCTCTCCTTCGTCTTATTTCTGTTGGTTTGGATAAAAAAGGTGTATATACTTCCTTATGGTGATGGTAAGGGATCATGTTGACCACTATGGTCTCTAAATACAACCACAAGCTTCAACACATTATAGAGTGAAACTGTGTTTGAATATGTGCAAAAATCCCACCTAATCCCATTCCTCATTCTATTGTTCTCAAGCTATAAAAACGTGACTTGTTTCCGATGTTTCGTTTGAAACCTTAAAATACCTCGGTGCTCCACAGACTGGGGAAATGGCATGTGATTGCTATCGTTGTGTTTTCCATTCTGCTGGAAAGAGGCGGTAAAGATAGCCCGGAGAAATGGCTCAGACAGAGACACAGTGGCACATCAGAGACTTGCTACACAGCAGAGTTAATTGATTAGCACTAATCCCATAGCTAGCTCTTCAACCACCCACCTCATCCTCAGTCTCTCATCCCAGTAGCTGCTGTGAGGCTTTAGCTACTTCCTGCAAAACACCTCGATCGTCATGGTAACATGCCTGCGTTCCACCACGCCTGTGTTCTAATACCTACCTTCTCCTCACACCACACCCAAACACCAAGGAAATGAGACACCGGAGACCACAAAGGTTAAACTGAAAGTAAACAGCTTTGAGTTTTCCGGATCTGTCTGTGAGTCAGATGAGTCTATGATTTACCACAGCCACATCTACAGTATCTGTGTGTGTTTCTCCTGTAACAATGCTTTACCCAGATGCGTCTGACAGTGAGAGAGCGTACCAGCTCTGCTCTCATTTTCTACCGAGGGCCCTGAAGAGCACAGCGTTTCATTATTTTACAGCACTTGTGTCAGTGGATGAGAGGCTGCTTCTGTGAGACTTCTGTGTGCTCTTTGATGTTTGGCAAGCACTCAATTTCTTTTGCAGTTTTTTTGTCTTTCTTTTTTTTTCCCACTGACTTGCGATCTAATTTTGGTTGTCGTATTTAGCGTGGAACAGCGGCTCCCCCTATCACAAACTGGGGTAATTGTGCTTTGACACCAGAGCAGAGGACCACATCAATAACAGCATGCATTACTAAGCAGTATCAGTGTTGTTCCACTAAATGGCAGGGTCAATTTCAACGTTGCCCTCACACTCAGCTGTCGTTCAGACGTGCCGACGTGTCGATCGATGAATCCAGATGTTTGTCTGCGCACCGGCTCTGTCTGCTTCTCCAGGTTCACGCACAACCACATTCATATGTCAATGCTAGATGGCTTTAATGTATTCTGCAATGTCTGTGTTTGACATCCACTGCGTGTTTCGCATGCACAATGTGCATTGTTATATGTGTGTATGAGCCAGGATGCGTTAGCGTTAGATAAGCACTACCTCAGCTGGGACAGAAGTACCATTATATAGGCTGCAGGCTCTTCAATGGCGTGTGAACGTCTGGGGTATTCCGTCGGAGAGATATTCCGCCTCCTGTGTTGGCCGGGACTGGAGGACGGCTTGAAGTGCGTGATTTCCCCCGGGAATCCAAGGCCAAGGCCGTCGGCAGATATTGCATCCAAACAATAGATTACTCTCTGAGATATTCAACAGATTTAGAGAGAGAGAGAGAGAGAGAGAGAGAGAGAGAGAGAGAGAGAGAGAGAGAGAGAGAGAGAGAGAGAGAGAGAGAGAGAGGAGGGAGGGAGACTGTAAAAGAAAAAGGGGGCAGGGGAGGCAGGGTTGGAGAAAGAGTGAGCAGTGCTGAGAGAGCATGACAAAAAGAAAAAGAAAATGGGCTGCAAACCGAGAAAGAGACAGAGAGAGAGAGAACGAAGGAACCGAGAACGGCAGAAGGGGAAGTGTAGAGAAGGGACTCGTAACAAAAAAAAGAAGATGAGGAAGGAGGGGAGTGCAGGATAATGGGGTTCTATTTTGGCACAATTCGGGAGATTCTTAAAGCTGCACACTGATATCAGATCTCAGTCTTTTGTGAGACTCTGCTCCAGGCTCTGGTAACAACAGCAGTCTGGCCTCTTAGCTTCATACATTAGCAAGTCTACACAGAGAAAGGCCTTTACTGTCACATCAACACCTGAGTCTAACCACACCACAAACAGCTCTTCCAGTTTCCCATCTGTTGGCATTTGAAACGGCTTTGGCAAGGGCTTTAGCAACTATACCAGAAATCATTTTGTACGTTTGGGACTTATTGAAGATGTGACTAAAGTTCATAAATTATTTCAAGCGGCTGCAACACCAAGAAAAAAGGTCGATTTTTTTGGAAGAGGGCTTCAATTGAGGTATTTTCCTGGCCTCCTGTTTACCAACAAGCTAACTTACTGTAGCCTTTTCTGGCGGGGGAAAAGCACATCCTTCAAATGTATTCTCATAACCATACTCCGCGTTTCTCCGCCGACGTTTTGACATATCTTTTGACACATTTAGTTCACCACAGATCTCATTTGCTCAGGCAGTCCTCACAGACCTGAATTCCCGGGCGCCATGCTTGGTCTCACAAAGACACTCTTTCATAATTTCCCAAATGTGGCGGAGGAAGTGGGGAGGAGGGTGGGGGTGTTATTGGAAGGTTCGTAGAGCATGCTACTGTACAAATTAGTTTGTAAACAAAGACAAACATGGCTGGTGGTCCATGAAGAATAAACACAGAAAAACAAAGTGATACACACCAATGCAAACACACACACACAAACACAGAAAAGCACATGAACACACGTCAAGTAAAAACACACACAAGGAAAAATATACACACACAACCACACACATTCAGCATATTCACATATATGCACACACGCAGACTAGCATATACACATTTACCTACACACTCACAGACAGGTGGACATATACTACATTTAACCACCTGGCTGCAGACATTGATTTGTCCTGAAACTGTCAAACAGCAGCAGACATGGAGCTGTGGTGGGTCACAATCTGCAGGGATCAATAGGTACTCTTGAGAGGAGATGACAAGAGGGGGATGAGAGGAGAAGAGAACGGGAGAGGGGAGGTGGGAAGGGCAGGAGAGGTGGGGATGAGTGGAGAGGGGAGGAGGAGAGAACAGAGGAGGTGAAGAGGAGGAGGGAGTGGGAGGAGGAGGATGTGGGGCAGAGAAAGTGGTGACACTGCTGCTAAATAAAGCTGTTGAAGCTAGCACGTTTGTTGTTACTGCGCCTGCAGCAAGTCATTTGTGCCAGTTAGCAAATTCACTGCGATCTAGAGAACTGTGCAAGCAGACTGAAGGCCCTCAAATCCTTTATCCTAAACCGGTGAGAGTGGAAATTTGCCAATTATGAAACGCCAACAGAAATGACAAGGAAACGTTCGGAACATAGCTAAACAACTGGAAAAAATGAAATAAAATACATAATAACGTTCTTACTCAGAAAGAAATGAACGAGGATGAAGATTTCACAGCTTAACAAGTAGAGCAAAGTAGATCGCAGACGCAATCATGTGCTCGAAGGATCTGCCGAAGGAGACGACAATCTATAATCAACATCTGCATAAAAGCAGTAAACGAAACAACACAAACAGAATAGCATCCGACTTGTCGGTTTTCATCAGGGGAACATGGGTTGTGTTTTCTTGAAGGGCTCTTCGACGTCTATTTTCCATTTTCCCATCACAGTTTCCAAAAGCAGGGGCCGGCGCACGCCCCAACTATGGAGACCAACTTATTTTCCCCGTGCTGGAGCCAAGCCAGGCAGCGGAGCGGAACAGTCATATGAATACACAGTGTCTACCGAAAGCAATTTCGGGACAGGAAAATACTGTATCCAATGAAAAACCCCGCATTAATTATTAAAGGGCTCTACAGAAGAGAAGGATCACTCTCAAGGACACTACCCATGGCTCTCTCCCCTCCATTCCCATCTCTTTTTTTCAGTCATCCTCTCATCCTGTCAACCGAAAAGATTTTGCTGCATACATGTAACAAATAAATAAAAAGTCTATAAAAAATGTAAAATGCGTTTTGGAATTCTGGCCCAGTGACTCCAGACTGGAACACCTGGAGAATAAGGAGTGGTGGTTTGGGGAGCTGTGGAGCAAATGTCAGCCCAGCATTATGATGTATGGGAACAGGGTGAAGTGGGTAATTCGCCTCTGACAACTGTTAGCTTATCCTCATTTCCACTCTATTAGGCTTGGAGATCATTCCTGATTGGACTGTTGGTTATCTCTCTCACTTGGTCTCCCTCTCTATCTCTCTTGACCTCTATCAGTCTCTCTCGCCTTCTCTCTCTCTCCTTCCTCTCTCTCTCTCTCTCTCTCTCTCTCTCTCTCTCTCTCTCTCCCTCTATCCCCTCCCCATCTCACGGGTGCTAACAGTAATGACCTTTTCGTGGTGTGTCAGGTGGAAACATGCAGGGTTTGAAAAGTACTGAGGTCCAAAAATGACGTTAGTTAATGGGGTTGGAATTAATTTGAGCTGGTAGTTAGCTAGTTTATTCAGGAAAGTTGGTGAGTCAGACATTTTCAGCAATGTAACAGTGAGGTCACATATTCTGACGACAGATATCAAAATATGTGACCTCTTATGCCCAGGTCCAGCTGTTAACGACCACTGGAGCTATCAGATGATGTTTGACTGGGTGGGGATTAATCATGGAACTGAACTACAAGCAGACAACTAATTAAAAAAAATTGTTACGTCATAACGCTTCAGTAGATTATTGCTTGCCCGGTTTGTTGAAATAGTAGTTGACATCAGTGGCGGAGCCAGACGTTCTAAACCCTAAGGGCTTAGCCCAAACCTAGGACCTAGGCTCAGTTTGATTTGCACCCTTTACAGTAATTCGAGTGCAAAACGTTTTTTCATCTATGGCCCTATGAATCCAGCACAGTGGAGCTCAAAGCCTCCCCCCTAACCAATTCCATAGGTCAACTCAAGCATTCAGTCACTTGTGAAGGTCGTTGATGTTTTCGTTGTAAGATCTTTGTGGCACCGAAGAGATATTTTCAGGCAATTATTTTATGACTTTTAGTATACACACACACAAAAAAAAAAACAAGGTCCGGGCCTCCGTGTCCTCAATGATGGATACAGCCATGGTTGGAAAGAGCCGAGCATGAAGTCTCCCTCCTCTAGCAGCTCCTCCTCTTGCCCCCGGGCTCTTTCTGAGGATTCTGCCCCTAGAGAGCCTTCGGGGGAACTGGATCTCTCTGGATCACTCTGGGTCACACTGGATCCCACTGGATCTCTCTGGATCACTCTGGGTCACACTGGATCCCACTGGATCTCTCTGGAGCACTCTGGATCCAACTGGATCCCACTGCATCGCAGGACCTTAAGATCCACCTGGTGTGTGTGACTCGATGGCTGTGTGTGGCACTCAAACAACTGTCTCATGTGACCGTTTAACACACCAAAGCTGAAAACCCAGCCCCTGCAGCGAGCAGAGAGAATTAGCAGAAAGTAGGATTCCCCAAGCTCCCCAGTACCCTGTGTGTGGGTGCGGGGTGAAAACTCCCTCATGGATGTAAAGAGACTTTACACCAACACACAAGCTCTGCATGCCGCACAGCTGCAGCCACGACCACGACACACTTCCTCTTTCATGGAACTGGGCCACGAGGCCTATAAGTGCATCTCATAGTTGTGGCCAAACATAAATCATGTAAGCCGTGACACCCACACACGCGTCCTCAACGTGAGGCAGGTTGAGGAGCAACATGAGCTATGCGTGGCCGTGCCGCAGTGTTTGGTGAGTGACCACGTGCAGCGTAGCACTGGGTCACTCAGCGTCAGCAGATCTGCCGGCTGAGGAAGACATGCATGTTCTCCTAGAACACCACAGAGTCCTGCTGTATCCGGGGTGATGCTCAGGACTGGAGAACACTTCCTGTTAGGCTCTCTGGGTCCCTCGGCCAGGAATCTAACCGGCAACCTTCTGATTAGCAGCCTGATTCCCTAACCGCTTAGCCACCTGACACCCTTATTTACACTGTTTACATTACAACATGACTACATTAAATCACTAATGTCCTACTAAAATACTATTGATATACTACTATAGTAACATGCAATATTTACGTTAATATGTTTACATATAACATTACTACTCAAACATTACTAACATCATACTAACATGCTACTTATGAATACATACATGAATGGGAAAATGTGTCCAAACTTTTAAATGGTACTGTGCATACTACTAACTTGCTACTAACATAAAACTAACATATTACTAACTTACTACTAATATACAAACTCTTGTTACAGTTAGCTTGCAGCTAGGCCCATCCCCAGAGTGGGAGTTTAAACAAGGTCTCACCACAAACATCAATCATGGCACTGTGACATTTTTAGATTTGAGGCAAGGAAAATGTTGAAATAGATAATTGTGTGGATGTCTGAGCCCGGGGTAACTCATATGTAGTTACTGCCCTGTGTGAAACATAGTGTGTTAGTGTGTGAGAGCTTGTGTGTGTCGGTGTGTGTGAGCACATTCGTGTGTGACAGTATGTGTGTTCTCTCACTGTCGCATTGATCCTGCAGGCTAAGAGAGGGTCTGGATAACATGTACAAGTAACCTGCCGCCTGTTGAATGGTTCCTGCTCTACTGCCTGCATCTCTCTCACCTGCGCCATCCTGTCAGGCCTGATTTGGTGAAGACCAGGTTTAGGGTGTAGGTAAGTCCAGGTTTGACTCTACCTCCCTTGACTTTGAACATGACCCAGTGTCCACAACACTGAGAGGTTGAACGCATGGAGGGGTGTGGGGCGTGGGGGGACGAAGGGGTTCTGAGCCCTGCTGCCACGGCAACAACGCTCCGGAAGTCTCTCTTTGATGTGTCAGGGAAGGCAGATTCTCTCGCATGCTAATTCTTCCCCCTGAATATTTAATAGGCGTTCAGAGCTGCCTCTCCTCTCCTTCTTATATCAGTATTTCCCAGAGCCCAGGACCAGTGTCTATTAGCCTCTATTCCCCCATGTTCAAACCCCTCAAGCATGGAAGACATATTTATAGAAACAGATGAACGCTGCGGCGCTTCAAGAAAGCACTCAGGTCTGACATGGAGGAGGAGGGGGTGGGGAGGAAGGCAGGGGGGAAACTTCTCTAGGCTCGCAGCAGGCTGGAACCAGCTGACACAGGTCTGTACATGGGGGCCGGGGGCTGGAGGTTGGGGGGGTAAGGTGGAGGTGCAGCTATACAGACTAACCTACTGTTACCCAGGACCGGGGGAAAGCAGAGGAGTGCAGGGTCAGATCTGCAGTGAGGGAGTAGAAAGAGAGAGAGAGAGAGAGAGAGAGAGAGAGAGAGAGAGAGAGAGAGAGAGAGAGAGAGAGGGAGAGAGAGAGAATATGTAGGTGCAGTTCTATGGGAATCTGTGAAGCCCTCTGTGACACTGCTTGTAAAAAGTGCGATCCAATATTTCTTTATTTTGATCGGTTGTGTGCGTGCGTGTCGGAGAAAGGGAGACCTGTAGATCATTTTGAATCTAGGATTGGGCTTGTAGTGTGCAGAGCTCTCCTCATCACACCCCTCTCTTACCCCTGCTGTTTCAATAGGCCTGGACTCACATCGAACATGTAATTGGCATAACGTCGTTACCCGGCTTACAACACTTGGGGGATTATTGGTAATTGAGCATGAAAAGCTCACAATATATTTCTCCATTGGTATGCTTAGCATGTACACGTTCCATGCAAAATAACCGTTTAGACCATGGGTGTTTCATCGAATGCTCCTTTTGAAATGATCTTGTACTGTTGCGGACACATAGAGTTCTGGAAATGTTTCAGTACCACGGACGGTGCACTGTCAAAGTGGAGACCACCTAACTTTTTTTCTCTGTTTCTGTTTCTGTTTCTGTTTTTGTTTTTGTTCTTGTTTCTGTTTCTCTCTCTCTCTCTCTCTCTCTCTCTCTCTCTCTCTCTCTCTCTCTCTCTCTCTCTCTCTCTCTCTCACTCTTGTTCTCCCTGTCATTGTCTCTCTCTCTGTCACTCTATCTCTCTTTCATGTTTTCCCTCCCTCTCTCGCTTTCTAAAACACATTATCCCATATACAGACACTGACACACACACAACCCCCCCCCCAGCTATGTATTTCCATCTTTCACCTTGGTTTAGATGCTAATGTGGTGCCATCTCTCCTCTTAGCGGGGATAGCTGCAGATAAGCTGCCCAGTTCAAACACGTTCATGCATAGTAGATGGGTTTCCAGTGAGATCAACCCATCCCTGCTCCTCCTCAGTCTGGGTCCACCCCGTACCCCTCAAACCCTCCCGCCCTTCTTCCCCCACCTCCCCCCATATCCCACAAGATTCCCCCCCCAAAAATGTCTTCTCCAAAACAATCGGTACCGTAAAGAAGGACGGATGATGGGATACGTCCCACATACAGGAAGCTCCTTCCGCCTCCTTGAATCATGCACAACGCGTTCCCAGCTTACACGTTGAATGAAACATGAGGTGAGAGCGAAATACGTGTTTGATGCATTAGCTTTCATCGCTGTTACCTAGAGCGTCCGGGTGTGCGGACCGTGGCTGAGGGTCGGACGAAAGGTTCCCCACGCGACGCTCTGCCTCTTGACCACAGGCAGTCCCTCCAGACATGGTGAAACAGACACTCGACAATGCAGGTCACTCTAGAATGAGTACAGGCTCATTCTATCACTGAGCTTCCCATTTGCTCTGCTGGCTCACACTCTCACAATGACTCTGTTTTACTGCTGGAGTGGAAATAAACACTAATTAGATCACAGCCTGTGAGTGTGTGTGAGTGAGTGTGTGAGCGTGGTGTGTCAGTAGGTGAGAGAGTGAAATGAGAGAGAGAGTTACTTCTGAAGAGTTGGTTCCTCCTCGAGTGTGTGTCTGGTGTGAGAGAGCATTGTGTATTTGTGTGTGTGTGTGAGCATGGTGTGTCAGTGACTAAAAATAGGGAAAGAGATCATTATTTCTGGAGAGCCAGTTCCTACTGGAGTGTTAGTGTGTGTGTGAGTGAGTGAGTGAGTGAGTGTGTGACTGAGCACTGTGTCATCTCGTGTCATCTAATCTCACCTGTGCTGGAGGTCGGACAGAAGGTCACGACATCCAAGAATATCCTCATCAAAGACCTTCCTTTCACCCAACTTTATTGCTTTCTAATTATTTATGTTTCACTGAATTATGGTTTGACCTGCTCGTCCCGTAATAACATTTTAAAGATCCCCACTTTAATTAAGATCCAATTAGTGGGCCTAACTGGGAATGTTCTCTCTGAATGAGAGGCTGAGCAGGAACTCTCCAGTCCTGCAGTCACGAGTCATGTCGATGGGAGAGTAACATGCAGATGGCTCCCATTCCACTGTGTGTGCGGGTGGATGTGTGTGTGTGTGTGTGTCTGCGTGGAGGCTAGCATGCGAGCATGCCTGTGTGTGTGTGTGTCTGTGTGCGTGTGTATGGATGCATGCGCGTGTGTGAGTGTGTCTGCATGCATGCATGGATGGTACCGTTCAAGCATGCCTGTATGCGTGCATGCAGGTGTGAATGCATGCACGCGTGTACTTCTGGAAATAGTGTTGCGGAAAAAAGAATAGTATAATTCTCAACATTTGTGCCCTCATTAGGATAACACTCTGTTTTCCAATGATCCTTTACTAAACAATGGGTCAAAGGGGACATCGATAAGAACCTCTAAGCATTCAAAAACCTCTGTACATCTCAGTATTAACATGGCCAGTCAGGGCGCCGAGAGAGGGGCTCCATCGAGAAGGAGCCACGCGGAGCACCTGTTTGAAGTCCGAGGTTTTCATGTTTGAGCCAACGTGCTGGTCTGTCCTCGGCCCTTCCTGTTGTAGTGAGTGGGAGAGGGAGAGAGAGGGAGAGTGGATGAGAGAGCGCCAATGGCAGAGAGAGAAAGAGAGAGTCAGATTGAGAGAGAGAGAGAGAGAGAGAGAGAGAGAGAGAGAGTAAGAGAGAGAGAGAGAGAGAGAGAGAGTAAGAGAGACAGTGCAAGGGAGAGTGGGGGAGGGGGACCCTTCATCATAGCAGGAGAAGAGACATATGCAGAGCTCTCCAGCTAAAAGTGTCCATGTGAACACGCTCCATCTTATCTCTGCCTCTCCCTCTCCCTCTCCCTCTCTCTCTCTCTCTCTCTCTCTCTCTCTCTCTCTCTCTCTCTCTCTCTCTCTCTCTCTCTCTCTCTCTCTCTCTCTCTCTCTCTCTCTCTCTCTCTCTCTCTCTCTCTCTCTCTCTCTCTCTCTCTCTCTCTCTCTCTCTCTCTCTCCCTATCTCTCCCACCCTCTCTTTGTTACTGTAATAGGCCTATGTGAGGCCTCCTCTCTTTGGACCAGAGACCAATGTATGACAGTGGAGGGGGGGGATGTCAGGTCGGCTCCGAAAATCCTGAAGATAGTGCTGTGATGAAGTGGTGATGAATGTGGAGATGTGATGAAGGTGAAGAGGATGGTGGTAATGGGATGAAGGTGTGAGCTGGTTTCTCCTGCGCTCCCTGGCCTCTCTGTGACCCTCCACAGGGGCAGAAAGGGAGTCACATCCTTCAGCCCAGACACAGCAGGGGTCTGACAATCACATCTGCAGCCGGTATAAACAAGAAGTCATTGTTTGGTTATGAGCAGATAAGTTGTGTGAGTGTATGTCTCTTTGTGTGTGAACTTGAGGGTATGTGTGGACGTATATATATATATCGAAGTGTGTGTGTGTTTGTGTAGGTGTGTCGGTGCATGAGTGTATCTGCTTGTGTGTGTGTGTCTTTTCTTGTGTTTACGTGTGCTTGTATGTGTGTGCGTGTGTGTGTGTGTGTGTATGTGTGACAGACGTGAGAGCACAGGGTAGCACTGGAGAAGCTATTTTACTGTCCTACTTTCTCTGAGTGAGTAAAGCACAAAATGAGGGCACAGTTGGGGTTTGTTTAGTCAAACACAGGCTCTTCAATACCAGTGTGAGAATTCAGATGAATTATGCATCGTGTTGTTGTGAATGATATAGAAGTAAGTCTTCCCTGCCAGTCGTGAAATCACTTCTCTGTGTGAAAGGTTGGCCCATTTCTAGTCTCCAGTGAGGTTGGAGTTATTTACGAACACCTCTTTTTAATAATTTTTTAATAAGTCTTGGAGTGAAGCTAAAACCTCAAAGAAGAACAACAATGACCCTTCTTCAATGATCCATGTGATTTTGCTTCGCGGCAGGGTGCCGTCTAAACTGTCTTTAAATCAGCACAGTATAAGATCTTCCCCTCACATCTTCGTGGCGGAGGGCGGTGAGACGGCGTGTGTAAGGCGTCTCTCCGGAGGACGGCTTGTTTGCGTGTTCGCTTGCGTGTTTCGGAGACAGAGATGAGCCACAGGGAGAGGCTCCTGTCACCTGACGGAGCCCTGTTCTCTGGCCCAGCTGGGCCTCGCACGTTAATTGGGCAGGGCTCTCTATGCTTGCCTCTGTCTCCCCATCACGTCTCCCTCAGATCTGACCTCTGACCCTGGACACAGTAATGATGTGGCAGCTTCCCTCTCCTGTCCCTTCCGTCATCTCTGTACGTCGCCGCTGTGTGTGTGTATGTCTGTGTGTTTATACGTGTGTGAGCATGTGTGTGTGTGTGTGTGTGTGTGTCTGTGAGAGAGCTTGCATGTGTGTGTGTGTGAGTGTGTGTCCTGGTGGGACTGACATCCGACGGTGTGGTGATGGCGAGGTAGAAGGACCGGGGCTGTGTGGAAATACCGTATGTCTGCTGTCTGATCAGCTGAGGAGCTACAGGTATAGCTGGGGACCAGTCAGTAACTAGCTGAAGAGCTAGAGGATTGGGCGGTTACCAGTCGGTAACCAGCTGAGGAGCTACAGGATTGGCCGGTGAGGAGCTACAGGATTTCAAGGTGGTCTTCATGCAGATAGGGTGCGATGAGTCAGCTGAATGGATCCACAGTGTGATCTTTTTCCCACCGTGCATTTACTAAGAACAGTATGAAACAAGTTGGTAATAGTCCTATTGATCCAGGCCACCTTCCAGAGACCAACAGCAGGATGAAATCAGTTCCAGGTATGGGATGGTCTATGGTTGGTTGAGTGGTCTCCTTGCAGGAGGTGATGTCAGGAAGCTGATGGTGGGTGTCACGCTGCTTAGCATCTCCATCCACACAGCCGAGGTTTCTCAGCCAATAGTAATGTTCCATTAGTCAGGAAATGAAAGGCGGTGAACTTCCTATCTGGGTTCCAGAGAACTGAACAAAGGATCGACCAGAGGCAAGCAACAGAGGATTTGGAGAGGGAGAGAGAGGGAGAGAGAAGGAGAGAGAGGGAGAGAGGGAGACAGGGAGAGAGGAAGGTGATAGGAGATAACATAGGGGTGGCAACCCTTCAGATGTAACGAGAAAGAGAGAGAGCAGAGAGAGGGAGACAATAGAGAGCGAAAGAGTGAGTGTGTAAGGGGAGAGCGGTGAGAAAATGGGAGAGAGGGGAAGGGGGCAGCACAAAACAAAATAAGATCATTCTCCAGGGACAAGGAGAGACAGAGAGAGAGAGGGGAGAGGCACAGGGAGAGGGAGGAAGAGAGAGAGAGGGAGAGAGGCACAGGGAGAGGGAGGAAGAGAGAGAGAAGGGAGAGGCACAGGGAGAGGGAGGAAGAGAGAGAGAGGGGAGAGGCACAGGGAGAGGGAGGAAGAGAGAGAGAGGGGAGAGGCACAGGGAGAGGGAGGAAGAGAGAGAGAGGGAGAGAGGGGTCTCCAAATGAAAAACGGAACGACGGGAGACGAACACTTGTTAGTTCAGAGTCACAGCGCCTGGTCCCTTCAAAAGAAGGCGACTCAGCGATGCGCCGTCCATAATGGGAGGCAGGAGACACAGACTCTCTCAGAGAACAAACGCATGCTCCGAGGGAGGGGAAGAGGAGGTCGGAATAGCGGGAGACGGGAGAGGGCAGAGGGGGGAGGGAGAAAGAGAGACAGGCGTGGGCGGAGAGGAGGGGATACAGGAGGGGGAGAGAACAGTAGAGGGGGAAAGGGAAGAGGGGAAGTAAGGAAGGAGGCGAGGTGAGACGGCTGCTTGCCAAATCTTTCCTTTCATGCCGTGAAGAGGAGAGGAGAGTGTCATGGAGAGCTCCAAAGGTTTTGCCGGTGAATGGAAGACCTCTCTTCTCCGTGGCAACAGCCAATGGGAAGCAGACGCCGGTCAAGTGTCTGTCAATGTCCTCTTTCTCCTCATTATCTGGCTCCTCCTCCTCCTTCTCCTTCTCCTCGTCCTCCTTCTCCTCCTCCTCCTTGTCCTCCTCCTCCTTGTCCTCCTCCTCTTCCTCCTCTTCCTCGTTCCCTGGTGGGGTCAGCAGCTGTAGTCCTATATTCCTCAGACCACGGGCCAGTCCATCCTCACCGGAACCTTCCGGCCCCAAGCTTCGGCAGCACTAAACAGGAGGAGGATAAAACCTGAGAAATGCTCATAATCGTGAGTGGTTTAGGAAAGTCAAATTAGCCTGATTATCATTTCAATACAGCACTGAGAGCAGGCAGGGAGATGTTGAGCTACCCAGATGTATTCATGACGCCTACAGCAAACAGATCCAGTTTGAAGTAAATTAATTACAGCGATATTCTTGGAACCTAGGCCTCTCTCCTTCTCTCTATCTCTCACCACCTCTCTCTCTCTCTCTCTCTCTCTCTCTCTCTCTCTCTCTCTCTCTCTCTCTCTCTCTCTCTCTCTCTTTCTCTCTCCACCTCTTTCTCTGTCTCTCTCCTCTCACCACATCTGTCTTTCTCACATCCTCTCTCTCACTCTTCAAATTAATTTCCTTTCTCCCATGACAGTCGGCTCTGCTCCCCCCCACCCAGCCCCCCCACCCCTCTCCGAGAGATGACTAACCTTCTTTCAATGGCAATTCAGTCAAAACAATCAATTGGACACCCTCTGTAGTGAGACTCTATCAGTGCAAGGCAGAGCCTGCGTTTGAGCAGTGTACGCTATCAGTGGCCCACCAGCCTCTCTCAAACACATACACACACACACACACATGCTCGTACAATGTCATTTGTCAGGTTAGCGCCAAGCGTCTAGGTTAACAGAAGCTCACACAGTGCGACGGGTCGTCTCACCCTTCGCACACACACACGCACACACACACTTGTGTACACACTACACACAAACACACACACACATGTACACACTACACACAACACACAAACAAATTCACACACAATCACACACACCACAGTCTCCTGATGCCAAAACAGCGAGCACTTGCGACAGGAGATGTGAGGTAATTTGAAGGCCGAGTAATGGTAATTTGAGAGTGAACATCTGAATTCTCTGTCAAGCTGGAACACTGTTCAGACCATGGTATAATAAAGGCAGTTAAGGCTTCGAGTCAAAGCCGGCCTGTAAACATAAATGGATCCACAGTGTGATCTTTTTCCCACCGTGCCTTTACTAAGAACAGTATGAAACAAACACTCGTCAATCCTCACTACTGGTGACTTGGTTACAGCTCTGCGAATCATCAAATACTTCTGTTTGGACGCAAGGCGAAAGATATTTAGGGTTGTAAAGCGAGCAATCCTATAAATTCAGTCCCTGAAAAAAGTTCCCAGTACCCCTCATTTAGGTTGTGCACACATCACCCAGAACGTCCTTGGAGGAGAGAGGAGTGGTTTCTGTTCTCAATCCTTATTACTGTAACAGCCTGCCAGGCGTTAGATTGCTCTTGGAGTAACTTTGAAAAGTTCACACAAGAGATAGAGAGAGTAAATCACACCAGAGTCGAGTGTCGAGTGTGTGTGCGTTTGCAAGTGTGTTTGCATGTGTCTGTGTGTCAATATGTGTGGGTGTGGGTGTGTGTGTGTCGGCATAGGATTACGTATTGATTGAGAAATCCAAATGAGATTGTCTTCATTAGTGAAGGAACTGACGGACCCCAGACACAGTCACAGGGAGCTGTCTTCCAAAATGCCTGCTGGAAAACACCAGATTATAAAAACACACAAGAACATTAAAGAACAACAAACAGCCTCTGAATGTTCCGGATTGCCTCGGAGCTTCAGGGCCGACTGAAGCAGACTGTTTCCGACAGTAATGAGAGTGTTGTGTGTCTTCTGTGGCTTGTCTGCGTGCCAGCCCTCAGGTGAAGAGCTGGGGTGGATTATTATGGGCTGTTCTGGTGCTGGTGGCCGACACTCTGGCAAGCTTCATTCCCACTGTTATGTCTTTTAGTGACTGTGTGGCTCGTTTGAATGCAATCCATGTGTTCAAGTGCTGGGGAGGCTGGAGGCAGGGGAGCAGGGAGGCTGAGGAGAGGCTGGGAGATGAGGGGAGGCTGGGGGCAGGGGAGCAGGGAGGCTGAGGGGAGGCTGGGGGCAGGGGAGCAGGGAGGCTGAGGGAGGCTGGGGGGATGAGGGGAGGTTTGGGGCAGGGAGGCTGAGGGATGGGAGGGAGCTGTGTTTAAAGGAGCCTAGATTTGCATGAGTAATGGAGGGCCGTGGAGAGCAGTGTTTTAGGAGCCGTAGCTCACAGCTTGGGAGAAATAGCTTCATTTAGCCTCCCAGTCTCCTCCTCTCTCTGCCTTCCTGACCTCACTAGCACAGGCTGGGGATGACCAGCAGCGGGGAGCACACACACAATCACACACACACACAAATGTGGGCAAGGGTGTGACTAAGCAGATCAAGTAAGTGTATCTTGGCTTGGCTGGATTGCAGAGCAGAGGGATTCACATTCACTGGAAGTTTAAAGCAGAAATGGGCTGACTACTACCATGGACTTAGGGACTTGGAGGAAATTAAATTTGTCGGCTCAGCTGTGTTGTGTGGAATTATGCTCTCGCACTTCAGTTGTATTATGTTGCTCTTTCAGTTTGACCCATGTAGACTGGAACATGCTACATAAACACACTTGATATCTCAGCTAGGCTGTCACATTCCCCACAGTATTAATAATGCTGTTAGTAGTCAGAGACCGACTGCGAGGCTACCTCACAGGACAAGGGGTGTATTGTTCTGTTTTGACATGTGTGTCAAACAAAGGCCAAACCAAGCTGTGCAGGAATCTGCTCGCATGAAGATGAGCAATCAGAGCTGGTGTGTGTGTGTGTCTGAGTGTGTGTGTGTCTGTGTGTGTGTGTGTGTGTGTCTGTTTGTGTGTGTCTGTGTGTGTGTGTGTGTGTGTCTGTGTGTGTGCCTGTGAACGTGCGTGTGAGAAGGTGTGTGTACATTTAGTCATTTAGCAGACGCTTATCCAGAGCACACATTATCCAGAGTACATGCGGTG
The DNA here is from genome assembly GCF_038355195.1 of Osmerus mordax. Taxonomy (NCBI): domain Eukaryota; kingdom Metazoa; phylum Chordata; class Actinopteri; order Osmeriformes; family Osmeridae; genus Osmerus; species Osmerus mordax. The sequence goes on from NC_090060.1 coordinate 6,514,303, forward strand.
TGTATGTGTGCAGAGTAGCATAAGCTCATTGGTGTTACAGGCTCTCCACTGCAAAGTCAAGAGAGCAACATCTGTCTGCTTTACTGATGATATACTGCTGATGAACCTGTTGACAAACATACACTCACACATTCTCCCAAACACAAACACACAGACGTTCTCCCACACACACATGCACATTTACCCCCACACACACACTCGCACACACACAAAAGATAAAAACACACATAAACACATGTAAACATTGACACAGCCAAAACAACTCACTCTCTCTCTCTCACACACTCACACAAAAAGATGAAACACACCTAAGCACAGATAACCATAGACACAGCCAATAACCGAGTCTCTCTCACACACAGACACGCACACACTTGCTTGCTTGATAGTGAACAAGTCTGTGTGTTTCCACACAGCGTGTGTGCAGCTAGGAGAGACAAACAGACAGGATGTCAGGCTGTTCCACTTCCTGAACACAGATAACACTTTTCCTGGCGGCCTCTCCCTCTCTCCTGTTGGACCAGCAGACCTGGCTCTCTCGCTTTCCAGCACCTGCTGTCTGGATGCTACCACGATACGACATCCCCCCCAAACCTCTGGATGAAAGCCACCATCACAACCAGTAAACACACATCCTGTGTGCACCGTCAGTTCCAGCCAGCACCACTGGAGGAGTCAGTGTTGTGTTGTGTCTCACCCTGCTGTGACATCCAACACCATCATGAAGTAATACCTACTGTCTCCACTAGAAGCTCCGGTCTGTTTGGTGTGTGCGAGGGTGCGCGTCGGTCCGAGCCCTGTCCTACCCCTGCTGTCCCTTACTGTACATAGGCTGCTACGACGGCGTCAAGCACCTGCGTTAGCCAACACGGGCTGCCTCACTCCTTCCCTCTCTCCGCCCCGTCCCCGATCCCGGAGTCATTACTCAGCACTGCCTAAAAAGTCAGCTGACGGAGACTGAGGTGTGAACATTCCAGATGACAGATATCTCTCCCTCCATATTCATGCCCGGGGTACGGATGTCCGGGCCACACCATCCGCCGCCACATCTCCGAGGCTCTGCATAATCGGAGAGGACTCGCTGCTTCGTCGCTTAAGTATTCCTCTCGGGGCGGGTGTTGCGTGGTTGGCGATGGATGGGGTGCGGGGGCGGGCGTTGGCTTCACGTGGAGACGTTTTTTTATTACTTCCTTAAATTCAATTAGAGGAGTTGAAGGCTCTCAGTGTGAGAGGGATCTTCAAAGGGCTGCGTTGGGAGTCTGGACGAGGCGGGCGCTTGGCCGTTTGTCCCGCCTGCCAGGCATCCACCGGCCAATCGGGACGCTCCGACCAGCAGAACGCGCCAGACGTTGGACACAGATAGGTGGGATGTTGAAATGAGGTTTCCATGCTGTGTTGTCAAAGGGGACGTGTTGCCTAACTCCAGGGGTGAGCTGGAATGCATTGCTTTGCGTTAACTGTGCTTGGAAAGCCGGTTGCATTACAGTATTAGCTTTAATAATGAATGACCTGGTTGAAGATACATGTTTTATTCATATGAAGATCGGGGGATTTGGGGCCTCTCCGCAGAAGATTCTAGAAGTGTCTTCTTAAAAGCCACAATGCCATTAGAAAGCTCTTGTGATAATTGTAATACCACACTGACAGACTTGTTAGTGTGGTATTACTGAAAGCTGAAATGTAATGTGTGCAATATAGATCAACTTTATTACAGGCTCAAGGCCCACATGGTAAAAAAACAATACATACCAACAATTCTTGACAGAAATATACAAGGAGAGAAGGGCTAAAAAATGCACTCATACCAGTGTTCCCAGGTCTTAGATGTGTACTTTACATTTACATTTATGCATTTAGCAGACGCTTTTATCCAAAGCGCCTTCCAAGACAGAGTTTTACAAAAGTGCATAGGTCACTGATTATAACAACGAGATAGCCCCAAACATTGCGGGTAGCCAAACATGATGCATACATTGTGATAACCAAAAAAGTCCCAAAGGGAAAAACAATAAGAGCATGTAATTAGACAAGTTACAATTAAACAGCAAGAACCTCAAAAGTGCAAGAGTGTACCTGTGGAAAAAACAAAAACAAAGCAAGCAACAATAATATATTTCACGGCGAGTACAATAGTTTTAAGACAGTTACAACAAACCAACAAAAGCAACAAGTCTCTCAGTAAAAGACATTGTGATCCTGGAGGAAACCAACATCAGGTCCAGCCAATCATTCCTAAGTGCCGTTGTACTTCCGGAACAAGTGCGTCTTGTCAGAGCTGCGGCCAGGGTATGTCATCAGATCAATTATAGAATTTGTAGAGCGGTCCAGCCAACTCATAAACTTAAAAGTGAGCTTCCTCAGCAAGGCCATGAAGGTGGTTAAACCCATATTACAGAACAGCCCACTGGCTCCAGTACTCCTGGGTTTCTACAGGAGTATCATAAGACAGTCATTATAGGCTACTTTCAATTTACGCAAGCTCTCCTTCTTGTAATTCACCCAGAGTGGAGCTGTATAGAGAGGGGTGCAGTAGGCTGGAAACAAATTCATTTTAACATCAAATGTACAGTGGTGGAATTTTCTAATCAACATGTTAGCTTGGAAATAAAGCAATCCCCTCTGTCTGAACATGTCGGAGTAAGTTATTAAGAAGAAGAAGAGAAACGGAAGATGTGTGTGGGTTTCAAAACTGTGTGTGTGTTTCAAAACTGTGTGTGTGTTTCAAAACTTTCTCCTTTGAGAGTTTGTCAAGTGATTTCTGTGTCAGCCCATTGTGTATTTGCCCTTTACAAAATCCATACCCAAATTTGTATCTACAATTCTTCTTAATAAAATTTATTTTCCATTGAATCGAAATCTCTCAGGCCTCATTTGAATAGGATGAATGTGATTTATGACGAGATTGCATGTGCCAAGTTCCTACAGCTCTTTCAATTAGCAATAGGGTGACGCACAATGGTTTATCCACATGGAGTAGATCTATTGACATGCAGGGCTTTGTCAAGATGGAGGCTTGTTCACAACCGCATCTCTTGAACCCAATTAACATGAGTTATTGTTGCTAGCAGGCTCTGGAGTCGGCATCAGTGGACAATAGTGGGGGGGTTGTGAGGGTGAGGGGGTGGAGGTGAGGGTGGTAAGAGGAGGTGAGGGGTGGAGGGGCTAAACCTTGCGGCAGGGATCAATAGGACCTAGGGAACGCTTCTCTTCTTACGCTGCGAAGGACATCTTGCTCAGGTGTCAGCGACTCTGACCTCCTGACAGGAAGTATTCGGTAGCCGGCAGACGTATCAGGTGACAACAAGGAGCTGGCCTCCGTACCGACACCCTGTTTACAACGTCAAAGATGATGGTACCCTCACTTAGACTCGACAACTGCTGCAACTGTGCGATGATGAAAAATCCCAGCTGGAGATGTCACTTGGTCTTGTGTTGATCCTTCCGTGGATGTGTTATCACAGTATGTCACTCAGGATGTCCTTATCTTTCCATCTCCCAGAAGAAGTCAAAACTCGGATAGTTCGCTTACTTTTCTCTGAATTGGCCCTGGTTTTGTTTCCTGTTGATTCTGTCTTTGAGTCTGCTCTGCTCACCTATGCAGCACGGACACGTTCTCCTGTCTGAGCAAGCTCACTTAATTCACCTCAGAAGACCAGCCGTTCTCCAGTCGACCACGCTGTCGGTGTGAAACCAACGGAAAAAAAACTCACTTTTCTAACACCGCACTCCATCATCTCTGTCTCAAATGCATGCTCCTCTTTTCATTTTTCTTCTTTTTCACAAAGTGTGCCCTGGGTCGGCTCTTGACATGAGTTCCTCACAGTTCTCTGAGCTGTTTGAGGTTCTTAACATGAGTTCTGGTTCTGACCTGCTGGTAGGATGAGCCAAAGTGGCAAGTCCGAACCACTGAAAAGCCCAGAGTCGGACACAATGCAGCTCCATCCAGCAGGATTAAGCTGTCAGCCATGTAAATCCCTAATCTGGAGGGGTGAGTGGGAGGAAAGAACAACAGGAAGAGGAAAGGGGAGGAGGGGAGGATGAATTGGAGGAGAGAATGAGGAGGAGGATGTAGAGGAGGAGAGGAAGGGGGGGTGGATAGGAGAATAGGAGGAGGAGAAGGCTGAGAAGGGAACAAGATAAGGAGAAGGGGAAGGATGGGGAATGAGAGGAGAGGGTTTAAACAGAGAGACATGGTGTTAGAAGACAGGGGGAAAGAATAGAGTGTCAAAGGTGAGGTTGGGCTTGTTTCTCCGGGTGTTTAAGCTGCACCACACAGCCGGATGGGTTAGTGGAGGACGGGGAATTGTAAAGTTCAGAGCTGGCAGATGACCAACTTTCAAGATGGCTGCCTTGCAAGGCCGTGGCAAGATATAAGCATTAAACTATCTCTAACTATCTCTTGTTACATACATCACACTATGTTTAATTACATCTTGATACATTACATGCTTGAATGCCACTTTTCATATAAACGTGTATCACTAAGGGTAGAAATGATTTAAAAATAATTGAAGTCCATCTGCTCAACATAAAACACCAAATCCTGTTTCTCACATGGTTTGTGTTAATAATTAACCAATGTCAGTTTTATTAATGAGAAGCAGATCGCTTTACTTTGGAATTCAATCTAGATTGAGTGAATCCCATCTGTATTCCATAAGGCTGTTCGTGTCACCTGTCATCCAGTGATGAATCCCAGATGATGAGATGAGGGAACACTTTGTGCCGAGATGGAAGGAATATGAACACGTGCTCATATGCACATATTTACATTCACACACACGACTGATAATGGGAATTCTCTGTGCGCCTGCTTGGTGGAAATGTGCGTGTGTTCATTTTCCTTTTGTGTGTGTTACATTTGGTGTGGCCATGTGTGTGTTTGTGCGTCAGCCCACCTCTGTTAAAAGATTACATTTACATTTAGCAGACGCTCTTATCCAGAGCGACTTACAGTAAGTACAGGGACATTCCCCCCAAAGCAAGTAGGGTGAAGTGCCTTGCCCAAGGACACAACGTCAGTTGGCATGACCGGGAATCGAACTGGCAACCTTCGGATTACTAGCCCAATTCCCTCACCGCTCAGCCACCTGACTCCCTGATATAATGAGTCTGGACATACGGTGTGTGTCAAGGCATGATGGTTCTGTGTGTGTGTATGAGTTTGTGTTGTGGGGGTGCGGTGGCTGGCCCCCCACTTTCTCAACTGACAATCCTAACTGTAACCCCCTGAGACTCGCCCACCCGAGGAAGAGCAGATTTGCTCACTAATGAAGCCTGTTACAAACCCATCCAGAACAGATATGCAGAAGGTGGTCTTAATTAAGAGAATATGCACCTGCTTTCCAACATGGCCACCGCCTATTAGCGCGGAGGAGAAGGAAGGGACAAAGCCAGCCTCATCCAGAGAGTCTGGCTTTGAGATCCAGCTGACAGGGCGTTCACATACGCAGCGACGCTGTGGATCTCACGCTCTGCCACTCGTTAGCTTGTGCCCTTGCTTGCATTGTCTGTTTTCCCCCAAAAAACGCAGAAAGGCTGGTGATGGCTAAGATGGCACTAGCTACCTTTTTGTTTAAATCTCGGTAATCAAACATGTATTGTATCGCTCTGGGACGTTTAGAGACAGCAAGAATATGGACACCAAATCACGACTTCCATTGACTGAGCATTGCAATTCGCTGCACCATATGTGAATTCCCTATGAGAGTTTATGTGACGATAGTCTAGCTTGCTCAGTAAACGCGTGTGTTCGCATGGTGACTAAACAGAGGAGCTTGTGCAATCCAGAGCTGGAGCTAACTCTAGGGACCAGCGCAGGCGTCGACCGTAATGCATCTTCTCTGGCCTACATATAAGCTCCCAACTGCTCGTGCATAATCTACTTTTGATCATTTACTTACATCTCAGCATCTCTTCCATCTCGTTGTCATGGGGATTGACGCGGTGCTAGGTGAAGGGAAGCTGCAGAAGGAATCCAATAAACTCTTCTGACAAGGTCGGACTGTAAAAGAGGACGATGTGAGTGTTGTTGTCTTGGAAATCTTCGTGAGAAGAGGCAGACCGAGGAGAGAAGCCAGGGTTTCCATTTGATCCGCGAAAGCGACCTTTGACCCGAGGACTTGCTCGTAGCTGCTCCCTTGGTTCACGTTAAGAACAGTTTTCCCTCTGGTCCTTCACAGGGAAGACCCGGGTTTGAACCCCTACGTGTGTCCGTGGTTTGATCATGAGGCAGACAGGGAGGCCTCTGCCTCACCCCTCCCAAAGTCAGGGTGGGTGAGTCGGTGCTGCTAATAAATGCAGAGCGATGATGATGATACTCCACCAGAGGCTGGACAAAATCACATCTAATTATCTTCTGTCTCGTCCGTCCCCCGGAGGCACATGGCTGGTTAGCTTCTGTCACTACACATAGCACCAGCCCCCTTCAGCCTGCCACCGAGGTCTGGAGGGGGACGTCCTCGTGGGGAAGGTGGGGGGTGGTTGGATGCCCTTGGGACGTGGGGGGAGGTGGCAGAGGGGGGGAGGACGATGGAGGCAGGGGGGGGGGGGGGGGGTCGGACTTCTTCAGGCAGACGTAAGGAGACGGCACACTGGCATTGGTGGAGTGAGTCGTCCTATGGGAGGGTTGATCCGCTAGCTCCTTCCTGTCTAATGTGCAGTGATTATCGATGGTGGTGGAGCTCACTGGTGGAGCAATTGATTGCAGATCAAATGCTCAGAGGTTCAAATCAACCCTTATGTAGCTTTGGATGAAAGTGTTTGCTAATTGAATACATTTGTATTACATCCCTACAGCAGCGGTACTATGGCTGTGAAATAGGTTGAGGTAAATAACAAAGCTTGCGAAAACCCAGAAATGACTCCAGTCGGTGTAATTATGCCATGAATATGGTCTCTTTCTACAGTTAACAGCACACGTGAAATGAGAACCCTCCAAAAATGGTTTGTTTGTTGACATATGCTTAGTTGTTCAGGCGGCAAGACGTAGGAGAGAACATACCAGCAGATATGTCTATTTCGGGGAGACATCGATGCACAGCATGTGTTACATTAACGAGATTCTACCGATAATTGCGTTTTCTATTTCCTGGGAGACTCTCTCCAAAGAGGCCTGTCTGCTCCCGGTGGACCCTCATCAATCAGTACCTCAGAGGGACCTTTCAAGGACAATCCCTCCTTTTCCTGCTCGCCTCCATCTCCCTCACTTTCACACCCACGTCGCCTCAGACAAGTTCAGAAACAACTTGAAGCTTTCGCGTCACGGTTCCGAAACTCAAGATTCTGACGGCTGTTCTCCTCTGACTAAGTAGAGGTCTGAACCTGTGACTGTCCTCACCTTTATGGAAATGCTCTTCGTTTTAGTTCAATATCAAACGCAGTTGACAGTCTTAATGAATTCGGTCCAATGTCAAGGTCTTAGGTCTTCCTCACCTCAGCACCGGACTTCAGACCTGCCAATCAGACGAGCAAAGGATTAAGGAAGTGCATCACGATTGGTGGACCGGCAGTCATGGAGTCACAGACGTCTCTCAAGGACAAGGCACAGACAAAATGTTAAACCGCATCGCTGTTGGAGTTTTGTTCTTTACAGGGACACACACACACACAATGATTTCAAGAGTTGAGTGCCTTGCTCAAGGGCACAATAATAGCATTTGGCATGTGATTCTGGACAACCTCCAGATGAAAGCCAACACCACAACAAATCTCAGACGAGCTCATGGATTGGAACTGGCCCCCTTTCAAATTCTGACAGTGTTCCTTCCTCAAGGCCTCCACACTCCTAGTTATTCTAGCTTCCAGCCTGCATGGTTAATAACACACTGAACGTCTGGATAACATACCACTTTGGACCAAACCGTGGACAAAAATGTCAAGTAGGAATGAGAATGTCTTGAAAGAAAACCCACCAGTAGTGAACTCTTTCGTTTCAGAAGGTGAAACCCGACCCTCTGTACTCCTGCAGTGGTAACCTAGCAGCAGCAGGTCAGCCCTCTGCTGATGTCTGTCGCTTTGGCAGCCGGCACCGTGACAGTTCATTGGGATTCGCGTACAATCCAAGTAGAGACATGAGACTGTCATTTTAGTTCATGGCACATATGTATCTGCTGGTAATTAAAGTCGTAATGAATGCCCTGTTAATCCGTTTTGTCTTGGCAAGTCTCGTTAAAAACAACAGTCCAAGGCAAAATACAAATGAGCATGATTATGCATTCTGGGGCTTTGCATGTTGGCAAATTACATTACCATCGTTCGTGTGTGTGTTTGTGTGTGTGTGTGTGGCACCAAAGCTGTAGCTGACAATGTCTTTGAGGTAGTAATGTGCCTCTAGAATCTGAGAGCAGCCTATAGGGCTAGCCAAGAGCATTCCGTTCTCACACACAATTGCACACACTCACTCACACACTCACAGACACACACTCACACATGCTCACGCACACACACACACACACACACACACACACACACACACACACACACACTCGCATGGATCAGTACACTAAGCCTGTGCAGTCTAGGTCCCTATTCCTGTGACCATTCAGCTGAGATGTAGCTAGCTGCAGTGTTAGTCCCATTCAGGGATACTCACCTGAGAGAGCAGAGAGGGACTCAGAACCACAGCACGGTCTATCTCTCTGAGTCACCTGGTGGATGAGTCTCCCCTCCCCTCTCCTCCCTCCCCTCCCCCCTCCACCTTCGCCCTCTGCTCTCCCCAGATGGCGGGGGTCCGTGATCCGAGAAGCAGGCTTCTTCCGCTGGCTGTCTCAGTCCAGAAGTCTGCCGTCTGGTGACCTTCCATACGTCGCACGCACGCACAATTCCCTCAGCGCTATGACTTTTGTTCTCCCACCCAAAAAAAAAATGTGATCGCCAACCCAAACACATGCACATGTACTCTCTTTCTGTATCTCTACCCTGCTCCCTCTCTCTTTTTCTGTCTCTCTCCCTCCCTCTCTCTCTCGCCCCCTGGGGAAGAAGGTGCTGAAGGCTGATTTGGGGCTGATGGATGGTTCTGCCACATGGACTCTCAGGTGTTCAGACACCCCAAAAGAGCCTCCCTCTCTCACCCAGGGGGGGTCAGGGGTGGCGGAGATGGAGGTGGTGGGGGTAAGGGAGGTAAGGGTTTGTGTGGGGGAGGGGGGCTGGTGGGGGGGGGCTGGGGGGGGTTCAGGGCTTTTTCCCGCAGTGAGGGGTGGGTGTGGGGGGCAACAGCTGGTGTGGGGGAAGTTCATGGTGGAGGGGGCGACCAGTGACAAAATGCCAAGTCTCACCAGCCTCAGAATAATAACAACACGACTGGTTGGTCTGCCCTCAGGTGCTCTGACTGAGCTGTACCCTAACCCTTGTGTGGAATGGCGAACGACAGAAGCAAAAGTAAAACGTGACGCAAGCGAGAACTGGCGTCGGAAATAAACACGGAAAACCGCTCGCGCGGCAGGGGCAACACCCGGGCTCGTCCGCTCCACGCAGGTGACACCTGAGGTCGTCCTCGTCTCCACGTCAAGCCGCCGTTCGGTGTCACGGTTTATTTCGAGACGGGGGAGAGGAGTGGCGCCATGAGAGGAAACTGCTCTAATATCCTCTGGAGAGGGAGGGAGGGAGGGAGGGAGGGAGGGAGGGAGGGAGGGAGGGAGGGAGGGAGGGAGGGAGGGAGGGAGGGAGGGAGGGAGGGAGGGAGGGAGGGAGGGAGGGAGGGAGGGAGGGAGGGAGGGAGGGAGGGAGGGAGGGAGGGAGGGAGGGAGGGAGGGGGATAAAGTTGGAAGGGCAGTCGTAAGCAAGGGAGTGTGAGAGCGATGACTGGAACTGGAGGAGGGAAGGGTCTTCGTGAGAGAGGAGGGGAGATAAAAGGAGGAGGGGTGATTTCGCTCGTCTCTGAGGCAGTGTTGGGGTATGATGGCGTGCACGCAGAGCTAACCGTGGAGGCCAGGGGAGAGGTCGCTGGAGGGGTGTCAAGCAGCTCGGCACCGGAAGACCGAAACGCTGGGAGCATCGGGGCGTAAACAGACCGTTCAAATGGGGGGATGCGATTAAACATTCAGCGATGAACCAAATGGGACGTGGAAGCGGCACGCAATGATGATGTCACGCCGCCTGTTAGGATGATCCACTCTCCTCTCCTCACCTATCCTCCCTTCTCCTCCTAAGAATGCCCTCCCCTCCTCGCCTATCCCCTCCTTTCGCCTTTCGTCTCCTGTCCTCCTATTCTTTCCCTTCTCTCTCTCATCTCCTCTCCTCCTTCGACTGCCCCTAGCCCCCCCCTCATCTCCTCAGTGACTTCCCGTCTCCATTGTGCGGCGGTACAGATAAGCGTTTACATCTTAATCTGCCGTTTATCCTGTCAGCGGTGATGCCTCTTCGTCCGTCTCCGCCTAAAGAGCGAGCGCAGACAAAGGCTCATGGCCTGTTCTACATGCCGGCCACACAAAGGGCCGCTGTCAGCCGTGAGCTAAGAATAAAACATCACAACATCAAGATACACAACAAAAACAATGGCGACGGCGACAGAACGCTGACGAGAGAACGCCCCCCCCCCCCCCCCCCCCGGGCACCCCCACGCACACCCCCCACGCCATCCTCCTCCACCTCCTCCCGGGGGCCGAGATGGGAGAGTTACACACACACACACAATGGTGTCACTGGTAGACCAGGCTAGGTACAGTAGCAGAGTCAATGAGCCGTCATCTTGTGTGAGTGGAGAGATAGGATAGCCACTCACCTAGAATCACAGATGCTTCCATTCGGAGAACATCCAGGGATCATTACAGTCACTGCAGCCAGCCAATCACGGCAGACGTGTTTAGCACAATGGGCCCCCAGAGACACAAGCTCTCATGTCAGTCCAACAGCATTCCGCATGTCTCATTACTGCTGCTCTGGGTCTCCATGGAGTTACTCCAAACTGGTCTGGAACCTGACACATTTACAGTAATTGGTCAAGTCTTCAATTCACAATAACTTCCTTCCTAGCGGGATTCTAGTTGTTGTTGTAGTTTCTGACCACCCCCCCTTCCACAGATCTGCATCGTCATGGCAGCCAGGCTTGGCTCCAAGTGTTACTGAAGCTTTCTTCAGTTTTACCCTAAAACTTTGATAACCCGTTTATCTGAATAATTGATCTGGTATCAGTGCAGAAGTCTCAACTCTGGGCAGGTGCTTGGGTCTTTGACGTGCCTAGGCTGTGTTCCTGCTGCCAGCTTTAGCTTTTAGGCTCTTTTTATGGGCCAAGAAATGTCACTGTGATGTATGTTCGGTTGGGGCCAGTTCAGAAAGAGTTTGCAGTGTGTCCAAGAGGAGCAGAAGTGTTCCCTTCAGTAGTGTGGAACTCAGAAAAAGGCTGAGAAAGTCTCTCTGCCTCACAGCCTTGCTGAGTCACGAACAGGAAACAGGAGGATGAAGAGTTGTAACGTAATAAACAGGTCGTATTTGTATATTGTTCAAGTATTCAAACAGGGCTTGGAATCTACTGCAGTGTGAGTCGGGTCATCATGAGGACCATATAACAGAGATGGGACATTCATGAGTGTTTGGCTCGTCACACAGCTTGGAGCTGTCACACTCATCCCCTCTCTCTCTCTCTCTCTCTCTCTCTCTCTCTCTCTCTCTCTCTCTCTCTCTCTCTCTCTCTCTCTCTCTCTTCCTCTATTTTTTTCTCTCTCTCTCTCTTGTCCTCTCTCTCTCTCTCTTCCATTCGGTCTCTACCTCCTTCTCTCTCCCTCTCTTTCTCTTCCCCCCTCTCTCTTTCCCTCTTCCCTTCCATCTCTCTCCCTCTCCGTCTCTCTTCCTCTCTATCACGTCCACAACATGTCAATTACTCCACTCGAAGAGTTTCGACAAATTATCCCTCCAGCTTGAACACGGGCGAGCGAAAGAAAAGCGTGCGGGTTGTCACCCTCTCCAGCAGAAACACCCCGTCTCTGCCTTATTCAGAAAGCGTTCACACACTGGAGACCTTCTGCCCGTCCGAGTCCTATCATTTGTGCCCGCTCATAGCACAACAGAATGCCCACACAGAGCCGAGCCATGACAGTGAATACCGATGGCGTCACAGGCAGACCTTGGACAAGCAGAAGCAGACATTGAGCATGCAGGAGAGCCGTTGGGGGGGTGACTTGAGGGCTGTTCCAGGGAGGGTGGGAGGCCAGTGGGTTCTCCCAGGTGGGAGGTGAGTGTGTGTTTGTCCCTCTGCCTGCCTGCCTGCCTGCCTGTCTGTATGTTTATGTGTTTGTGTGTTTGTCTCTCTGTCTGCTTGTCTGTCTCCCCACCCCCCCCACCCAGTGTCAACAGGAGAAGTCTGCCGTCTAGCGCTGGTCAGGTTGAGAGGAGACAGGGAAGCCCATGAGGGGGGGGGGGGTTCACGCTTGGATTTGAAAAGGGAACTTTTGCTCCACAGAGAGTTAGCTGTGTTTAAACCACGCACGTGCGCACACACGCATGCTCACGCACACATACACATTCTCACGTACACACTTAGAGAGATGGCTTTGTTGAAATCACACCAGCGCACATAGACGCGTATACTCACACTATACTCGAACACAAACGCACACTAACACACACTCTCTCACGCACACATACACACACACATGAAGAGATAGCTGGGTTAAATCAAAGCTGTATTAAACTGAACTTTGTATAACCAAAGTCATGAACTGAAACAAAATGTCCCAGCAGGGGTGAGTAATGGTCTCCCCTGACATCTCGCAGTCCAAAATATCCTTAACAAAACCTACACACATACTACACACACCCAGGCACGCGCCACACACACACACATATACACACACTCGTCCCAATTCTCTGTGTTGTGTAGGGTAAAAAGGATTCAGCTGTGACTAGAGCCCAAAAGGGCTTTATAGGAGAGTAGAGGAGAGTAGAGGAGAGTAGAGGAGAGTAGAGGAGAGTAGAGGAGAGGGCAGAGCGGGGGGGAGGGGAGGAAAGGGGAGGGGAGAGAGGAGAGATGAGAGAGGAGGAGAGGAGAGAAGAGAGGGGAGAGGGGAGAGGGGGGGAGGGGAGTAAGTAAGTAAGTAAGACTTTATTTATATAGCAGAATTGTAGCTCAAGGTGCTTTACATAAAATCAATAAAAACAATAATACAAGTGATAAACAATTCAAACAAAAATAAAAATCCCAATAAGATCACTGTTCAAGAGAGAAAACAACTTCAAAAGTAGGAAAACCCTTTTGAGATAAAATTACTTAAATGCTTCGGTAAAAAGGTAGGTTTTAAGCTGTCTTTAAAAAATGTCTAGAGTGTTTGCTTCCCTAATATTTATGGGTAATTTGTTCCATAGTTTGGGGGCGTAATTGACAAAGGCCGAATCACCAATCTTCTTATGACTGCTTCTGGTGACCTCTAATAGGCCTGCATTTGATGATCGCAGTGTTCTAGCTGGTGTGTTGTTTATAAAGGAGTTAGCAATGTAGCTAGGTCCTTGTCCGTGTAGAGCTTTGTATGTGAGGAAAAGGACCTTAAAGTCAATTCTGAAGGTAACAGGGAGCCAGTGTAAAGTAGCTAGGACAGGACTAATGTGTTCTCTCCTTTTAGTTTTGGTTAATAATCTAGCTGCAGAATTTTGAATGAGCTGTAGTCTTTCAGTGTTTTTTTTGGGAAGACCAGTGAAAGGTGCGTTACAGTAGTCCAGCCGGCTGGATATAAAAGCATGAATTAACTTCTCTGCATCATTTTGGTTTATGAATGGTCGTACCTTTGCTATATTCCTCAGGTGAAAGAAAGCTGTTTTGGTCACTTTATTAATGTGAGAGTTGAAATTCAAATCTGAGTCCAGGATTACACCGAGACTCGTCACCTCTGGTTTAAGACAGGGGGTTAAGCCTCCAAGATTCTTAATAAGCATCTCTCTTTTGGATTTGGGGCCACATAGTAGGACTTCGGTTTTGTCTTCATTTAATTTAAGAAAGTTATCATTCATCCATTTGTTTATTGCCAACAGGCAGTTGGTAATGGAATTGATGGCCGTTGCATCGTTATGTTCAATGGATATATATAGTTGTGTGTCATCCGCATAGCTATGGAAATCTATGTTATGTTCTCTGATTATGTCGCCGAGTGGTAACATATAAAGAGAAAAAAGTAATGGACCTAAGCAGCTTCCTTGAGCAACCCCGTAGCAGTTCTCATGTTTCTTGGACCTATGGTCACCTAAACTAACATAAAACTTCCTTCCTGTGATATATGATTTCAGCCAGTTCAATACACTATCCGTGAACCCAATAAGCTTTTCCAGTCTATTGATTAGGATGTCGTGATCAATTGTATCAAATGCTGCACTGAGATCTAACAGGATAAGGATAGAGACTTTATTTGCATCAGAGTTTAGTCTGAGGTCGCTAATTATTTTGGTGAGAGCAGTTTCAGTACTGTGATATTTCCTGAAACCTGACTGCGAGACTTCCAGGATGCTATTTTCTTCAAAAAAATAATTTAATTGGACTAAAACTATCTTTTCCAGTACTTTACTAATAAATGGAAGGTTTGATATTGGTCTGTAATTTTCAAGTAGACTGTTATCCAATTTGGGTTTCTTTAATAGGGGGAGGGGAGGGGAGGAGAGGGGAGAGGGGGGAGGGGAGGGGAAGTGAGGGGAGGAAAGGGGAGGGGAGAGAGGAGAGAGGAGAGAGGAGAGAGGAGAGATGAGAGAGGAGAGGAGAGAAGAGAAGAGAGGGGAGAGGGGAGAGGGGGGGGAGGGGAGGGGAGGGGAAGGGAGGGGGGAGGAGAGGAGAGAGGGGGGGAGAGAGGAAAGGAGAGGAAAGGGGAAGGGAGGAAAGGAGAGCGGAGAGGAGATAGGAGAGAGGAGAGAGGATAGGAGAGGAGAGGAGAGGAGAGGAGAGAGGAGAGAGGAGAGGGGACAGAGGACAGAGGACAGAGGACAGGAGAGAAGAGAGGAGAAGAGAGGAGAGGAGAGGAGAGGGGAGGGGAAAGGAGAGGAGAGGAGTCGAGAGAAGAGAAGAGAAGAGAGGGGAGAGGAGAGGAGAGGGAAGCTCATTGGCCAGATACAAGATCAGATGTGTGCTCTATCAGCAACTGTGGAGGAGTAATATTCCTGATGTCCTTGTCAAGACCTTCACTGTCCCAAGGAATCAAGGGAGGGAGAGATGGAGGGAGAGAGAGAGAACAAGGAGAGAACAACAGAAGACAGACTGAGAACAAGACCGAGAAGAGACAGCGATGGAGAGAGCAGGGAGGCAGAGGAGCGAGATGCAAATAATGATGTGTGTGTGTGGCCTTTCTGTGCGCAAAAGATGTGTCCACGTGTGATGCCTACGTGTTTGACTGAGTGTCCTTGTCTCTCCACCCTCCCCCCTCCAGGGTTGTGTATCCCAGTACCAGACACATATCACCCTCTTTATCGGTGCATCTATGCCTGTCTGCTTCTCTCTCTCAAGGCCCGGAAGAGACAGCCTCTTTAAACCTGACACTCACCCAGTCAGCCATACTGCCATGGACAACCTCCATGATAAACGGTCACACACCCAACTCAACATCTTCCCGACAGACAGACAAATATACTCAGACAGATGTTACTCAATAGTACTCACATAGATAGATAGACTGGTAGATATACGCAGAGAGATGCACACATACTAGACTCAAAAGCTACCTGAGAGATAGACAGATAAACTCCACGTGATGGATGAGAAAAAGTTAGACAAGTCCGGGAGTCCTGACAGCTTGACAACATGGCAGCCGCCCTTTCGGGGCATCGATTCAAACTCGAACAGGTTTCTCTTGTCCTTCCGGAACATTCTGGAGAAGAGAGGAGAAGAAGAGAGGAGAGGAAGAGGGGAGAGGAAGAGAGGAGAAGAGAGGAAGAGGAGAGGAGAGGAAGAAAGGAGCAATGAGAAATATAAAGAAATGACACTTCAGGAATGGAAAGATAACACCCAGTTTGACTGGAATGATAAAGTCTAGAGTAGGGTTGGAATCATTCGACATGACAGGATGACTCGGTTTACAGACTAGAGTAGCTACTCTGTGTTGTTTCAAGCTGTCCATCCCTACACACACACAAACACACACAAACAAACAAACACATAAGCACATAACAAGAGGAACACAAACACAGTTTGGAAGCCACAAGGCACCAATGCTGTTACTAGGTGATCAGATAACACACACATACACACTCACACTCGCCCACAAACTCACATACACACATGCACACACGCACAGGTACACACAAACCCACATAGTGCTGCACACAAGCCAGGCGAGAGTCTGTTTAGCCTTAAATCCCCCAAACTACCTTGTGGTATTTACCTAGTTACAAGCAAACAACTATTCATCCTCCCTACTTTATTATCTGCTGGGCTGGTGTGTGTCTGTGTTTCTGATAGTGTGTGTGTGTGTGTGTGTGTTTCTGTGGATGCATCTGGGAGTGTGTGTGTTTGAGTGCTCGCTGGAGGAGACTAGCTGCATAATTATCATCGTTTGAGAAGCTTTCAAGAGACAACAATAGTAATCAGGCCAGTTTCAGACACTGACATCATCCTCTGTCTTTACCAGGAAGACTGTGTTCTCATATTATGATCTGATAGCCTAGTGCTTGTGTGTGTGTGTGTGTGTGCGTGCACGTGTGTGTGCGTGTGTGTGTGCGTGTGTGTGTGTGTGTGTATGTGTGAAACTAAGAACTGCCTTCTTCGTGGAATCCTAAATAGGTGTTTTGAGATACTGAGGATTGACGATATGTTACACACAGACACTAACACATAAACAACATATTGTTAATGTGTACATCCACCACACAACCAGAGCACAACAGTCTGGACAATGTGAGGAGTTGGCCATCACCCAGCTCCTGCTATTACAGTAAAGGTCATAATTGTGACTTTACGAGGTAGTTATATTATATACAAACCACATCCAGGCACCTTTATGAGCAGTATACACAGGATTTACTGCCTCACAAAGATTGTGTCAGCTCATCGGCTGGAATGAAGGCTCTTCATGTAATATTGAAATGAAGTACTGATAACCTAGATGGGATATTAACAACCCCCAGTGAATCAGTCTGGACATGGACAGCACAGGTGGAAACCAGCTTAGAGGAGGAAGGCTGGAGGTAGAGGCTGGAGGTAGAGGCTGGAGGTAGAGGCAGGCGGTTGGAGGTAGAGGCGGGAGGCTGGAGGTAGAGGCTGGAGGCTGAAGGTAGAGGCTGGAGACTGGAGGTAGAGGCTGGAGGTAGAGGCAGGAGGCTGGAGGTAGAGACTGGAGACTGGAGGTATAGGCTGGAGGTAGAGGTGGGAGGCTGGATGTAGAGGCTGGAGGCTGGAGGAAGAGGCTGGAGGCTGGAGGTAGAGGCTGGTGACGAGACAGTTGAGGGGATGAGAGAGAGTGGAGAGAAAAAGAGAGAAATAGAGAGACAGATAGAAAAAAAGAAAGGGGCAGTAACAGATGGGGAGAGAGAGAGGTAGAGTAACAGACATATATATGTATAAGACATATATATCTATTGCAGAAAAGTGGGTACATTGACAGAGTGGGAGGAAATTGAGAGACAGAGAGAGAGAGAGAGAGAGAGTGAGAAAGAGAGAGAGAGAGAGAGAGAGAGAGAGAGAGAGAGAGAGAGAGAGAGAGAGAGAGAGAGAGAGAGAGAAGGAAAGAAAGAAAGAAAGAAAGGTAGAGCGAGAAAGAGAGAGGTAAAATAATGCATTGAGTTACCTTGCCAAGGGCAGTTGGCAGGTCCTTGATAGCACAGCAAATCAATATGAAACTTCCTACACACTATGCCAAACACACCTGAATCCCCATATCCCACACTTACCTGCACGCCTCTAGCCTACACACACCCCTCTACCCTACACACACCCAAACCCTTTTAACTCACACACACACCTGAATCCTACATACACACCATAATCCTAAACACACTTGAATCCTTCTATCTTACACACGCCCCCACGATCCTGAACACACCTTCAGCGGTCTGCCTGTCTGTTTTTCTCCCAGTTTACATCTCTCTTTCACACACACTCCCACTTTGGGATCCCACAACAACAGTGCAGGCCACAGAAACATCCTCCTTAAAAACGTGTCTGTTCTAAGAGCATGGAGGATGGGTACGGAAGAATAGAGAGGAAGAGGCGGAGGGAGAGAAACAGAGAGAGAGAGCGCGAGAGAGAGAGAGACAGAGAGAGAAACAGACAGAGAGAGGGAGAGAGACCGATGGAGGGAGAGGGGGATGAACGCAAACGGTGATTCCCTCCACCTCCTCCTCCTCCTTCCTTCTCTTTCCTTGTTCCAGTATTTATGACCCACAACAGGGGGCCTTCATCAGAGCGTGTTAGAGAGGAGAGGAGACATAGGGGAGGAGAGAAGAGGAAGAGAGGAGAGGAGATGAGAGAGGGGAGGAGAGAAGAGGAGGAGAAGGAGAGGAGATGAGAGAGGGGAGGAGAGAAGAGGAGGAGAAGGAGAGGAGAGGAGATGAGAGGAGATGAGAGAGGGGAGGGGAGAGGAGGAGGAGAGAAGAGGAGGAGAAGGAGAGGAGATGAGAGGAGATGAGAGAGGGGAGGAGAGAAGAGGAGGAGAAGGAGAGGAGAGGAGATGAGAGAGGGGAGGAGAGAAGAGGAGGAGAAGGAGAGGTGAGGAGATGAGAGGAGATGAGAGAGGGGAGGAGAGAGGGGAGGAGAGAAGAGGAGGAGAAGGAGAGGAGAGGATGGATCAGGAAACTCCGTGGGCTCTTTATTATTCACACACTTAGAGAGGATTGAAATATTAATGCCATCATTTACTGACTATTCTCCTCACATGGAGACATTAATCCTTCAAGTACACACGCGCACACGCACACACAGAAAATCACTTCACTTCTTTAAATACATTGTCAAATACAATGCTCACACACAAAGGGGTGATTCGCAACTTCTTATAAACTCACACACGCACACAAACACATGAGACTACCAATAAATACGTGTACTTTTTTATATGGTATATATTTTAGTATATGTACAAATATGGGCAAAATGGAAATCACTTTGGGTGCTTTTTCGGTGTGTGAGAGCACTATTTAAATGCAGTCAGCCGGACAACCAGTCAGCCAGCTCACCAGCCAGCCCAGGCCCTTGCATATTGGTCTAGTTTACGTAATTGCCTCAACATTGACCAGTTGCGACACTCTGTTGTCACAGAGCTTGTTCCTCTGTGAGTGGCCAGTGGTTCAACGACTGAGTAGACACCCACTGAGAGCTTCCTGTTTTTCACTTAGAGGACAGAAATGAAAACTCACAGCATCAAAGAAAGCAGAGGTCAGAACAGGTGGTGTGGATGTGGGGGGGCGCGGGTGCGGGATTGCGACTGTGTGTGTGTGTTAACGTGTTTCTGAGAGTGTGTGTGTTTCTGTGTACGTGTGTGTGTGTGTGTGGGGGGGGGGGGGGATTGCGACTGTGTGTGTGTTAATGTGTGTCTGAGAGTGTGTGTGTTTGTGTGTACGTGTGTGTGTACGTATGTCAAAGCGCTGTCCATGGTGCTGACATGGTGCTGTCCATGGAGCTGACATGGTGCTGTCCATGGTGCTGACATGGTGCTGTCCATGGAGCTGACATGGTGCTGTCCATGGTGCTGACATGGTGCTGTCCATGGAGCTGACATGGTGCTGTCCATGGTGCTGACACGGTGCTGTCCATGGAGCTGACATGGTGCTGTCCATGGTGCTGACATGGTGCTGTCCATGGAGCTGACATGGTGCTGTCCATGGTGCTGACATGATTCATCAGCTAGGAAGGTCTGAAAGAAAATATATCCTCCTATATCAGAAACGTTGTTCGGTTTCCTTTATATCTTAACATATTTTGTGCTGATGCTTCAGCTCTGTGTTTCAAGACATTGGTATTGATTGTTGCACAAAAACAGCTCTGTTCATATGAAAGGAATTCTTGAAACTGAAACCCTCTCTGCTTTCAGCTGCTCTGGCCTTGGAGCTTTTGTGTTTCATACCTCTGGCAAATTAATTTGAACTTGGACTGGTCTGACAAGGTACTATGTTACTCAGCTCTGCCCTCCACTGGTTTGGTCTGGTCTCAGCTAACGCCTGAAGGCCTTCCGTCTCTATACGTCTCTGTGAGTGTGTGTGTGAGAGTGGTCTCGTTTAACTACCTACTACTTCTGGGGGGTATTCCAGAAAGCAAGTTATGCAACATAACCAGGCAAGTGAACCCACCAGCTGATTCACATGTTGCAGCAACCTACTGGCAATGTTGCTACAATGCTGGATGTCAGCTGGGGAGTTAACTTACCCGGGTATGTCACATAACCTGCTTTCTGGAATACCCCCCAGGTCTTGCCCCCAAGGTGAGCAAACTAAGATAAGATTGACCTTGAGGGGCCATTTCCTCAGACCTCACAACTGTTATGTATAGTTTTAGGGGGGTTAGGTAAGGCTTAGAATTATAGAGTTAGGATTAGAATAACATTAAAGGTTAAGGTCACGGTTAGGGTTTAGATTTTAGGGGTTAGGTATAACATGATTTTAATTGGGAGTGAATTTTCAGTCCTCACTAGGATAGTCAAACAAACCTGTGCATGCGTGTGTGTGTTTGTCATGATACATGCTGCTGGTGTGCTCACCAATATCCATATTTCTGTACGAGGCTGCTACTGTGTGTGGATACAGTATTATGTAACGCTCAATAAACCAGCTAATCAGCTAATGAGTCCATCTGCGTTTCATCCTGAATCCCGGAGGTTAAAGGTCACAATGTGCTCCGGGGCAGATAATTAAGCAGAAGAAGAACGTTCCTATCTTCCTTCCTGCGACAGCTGGGAGATAATGCCCCGACAACCACATCAAGGGAAGTAAGCGCTTTATTTCAGAGGAAGTGGCACTGCGCTATCTCCCAGGAAGTGGAGAAAACCGGGCAAGGGAGTCTCCGTCCTGTCGCACGCCGGCGTCTGAGCAGGGGACGGGGGGGGAGGAACGCTCAGGCACGATGACGCTGCCCTCGCTGAGGAGTATGGGTAAACACCAGGAAGTTATTCCTGGCAGCGTTAGATCAATAGCAGGCGTGAGTCTGCTGCTCACAGAGCTGAGCCTGGGCCAGAGATAACTATCGTGGAGCAGCTGTTCACACCTCAATCTCTCCTACCGCTCAATAGTTCCAGCTCTGCCGAGTGTTATTGCAATAGATTTCATTGTTTCATCGTCCAAGTGCAGCAAAACATGCCTGAGCTGTGAAGGTAATGACTGACATGGTCGAGAGAAAGAGTGAGAGAGATATGAAAGTCAAAGAGGGAGAGAGAGGAAAGAGAGAGAGAGAGAGGAGAGAGGAGAGAGGAGAGAGGAGAGAGAAATAGAGAGACACAGAGTAGAGAGGAAGAGAGAAAGAGAGAGACAGACAGAGTAGAGAGGGAGAGGAAAGAGATGGACAAAAGGGGGGGGAGAAATGAGAGAGAAGAGAAAGGGGGAGAGAGATGAAAAGAGACAGCAAGAGGGTAAAAGTGCGCTGGGGGAAAAGAGAGAGACAGAAAGAGAAGACAACGCAAAAGAGAGACAGAAAGAATGAGTGAGAGATTCTCAGATAGGTATTTCATCCCCACTTCCGTCTTCTACATGTTGCGTGTGAGGTTGGTTGTTTCATCAGTTTACAGTTTTGACCCCCCCCCTCCACTAAACCCTGAGTGACAGTAACCGAGAGGAGGATCTCTCTGCACCTCCCACACAACCTGTCACAATCCCCATTTCCTTTTTGTTAAACATGGAGAGCAAATAAGCCTTGAAGAGTGCACGGTGATGTGGAGCTTTGAGAGAGAGACAAAACCAGAGGCAAGAAGCCCCTTATCCCACACACTCAGATTCTGTAATCTCATTTACTTTGGCTTCGTACTAAAATGGTTCTGCCTGTGCCGTTGTTTCGGTCCCGCTCCTTCTCTCTTTTTGTTAGGCTCCCCGTTTCTCCCTCCCTCCTTCCTTCCTTCCTTCCTTCCTTCCTTCCTTCCTTCCTTCCTTCCCTCCCTCCCTCCCTCCCTCCCTCCCTCCCTCCCTCATGTTTTACTCTGCATCCCTCTTGATCTCTTTTATCCTTGTCTTCTCTCTCTCTCTCTCCTTCTGTTACACTCTCTATCTCTCCACTTCTGTTACACTCTTTCTCGCCTTCTGTAACTCTGCGTTCTCTCTCCTTCTCTGACTCTCTTTGGCTTTCCCTGTGACATTACTCCACCCCTCTCTCTCTCTCTCCAGGTCTCTCACACAGGCCGATGAGCATCCTTCTCTGGTGTCTGGCTGAATGAGGTTGACTCTGAGAGCTTTTTTGTCTTGGGCTTTTTGTTTCTTTGTATCTTTCTGCCGAGCTAGAGACACATGGGCCAAGATAGAACTAATCTCTTGCTTCCGGCAGCTCTGACATTCTGTCACTTATCAATGTTTCTTCACACACACACACACACACACACATACGCAGTTACACAATCCAATACACAACCTCCCCTCCTCGGGTGTGGCCTGCAGTGGCCTTTTAGCCCAGGCTGCCACCTCTGTGCTTTTGCTGTGCACGCTCGCACACAAAGACACACACACACATATACACACACAGACATAGACACACACACACACACTCAAAAACACACACAGACATACACCCACAGGCACAAATGCACGCACGCACCGAAAAATATACAAACAAACACAAACAGGCATACACAGACGTATGGAAACACCCAAGCATAGCAACAGACGCTCACACACACTGCACACACGCCCCCACCCAGGAGTGTGAGCCGCTGAACCAGCCACACTGGAAGTAAACATTGTGGGCCGGGGTTTGTCTTGTGGAACACTGAACCCTTCACCAGCACTTCCAGAAGCAAGGAGCAGTGGAGCACGTTATGAACAGTGGTGCCGACCAGACTGACCATGCAATGCTAACTTCAGATAGGCTCACATACAGTATGAAAAAATGCAGCCTACTTGTATAAAGTATTTAATTTCACAGATGATGTACGGGGGGGGGGGGGGGGTGGATTAGCAATTTCAACGTGTAATCTCTTGATTTGCAGTCTAGAGCTCTACCACTGAGCTATTTCCATCCCCCTGTATTTAGCCTGGTAGAAAAGAGACTGCAACAAGAGGTAAAAGGTTACCTCATATTGTTGGACGTTAATACTGCAGCATCTATTTCCTCGGATCACCTGGCATCCTGAGACAACCTAGCATGTGTGACTGTGACTGGGAGCGGGAGGAGAATATACAGCTCAATTAAACATGACGACAGCCGGTCTAAAAATATAGTGCAGTGATTATTTCATCTGATACTCACTGAAGTAAAAAAACTAAACAAAAGGCAGAGTAAAACCTTATCAGCGAGGCTTGCAAGACTCTCCCGATAATCACTTCCTGCCTGGTGGTTAAACACGGCGGACCAAGACAACACGGACGACGTCTGAAGACAGGAAGTTCTCTACGTTTTGATCCCGTCTTCTTCTTTGCTTGTTTGTTGTTGCTGTTGTTTCTTACGTAATAATACCGTTTATATACCTCCTGAAAGTTCGCAGAGGTAAATAAACGTTTTTACGGACCTAGCAACAAGCGATTGCCTTGGAGATGTAGCCATTGACCTTAACAACGTGGCATCTGCTCGGCAACAAAGTAGCCTAAATTGCCCCCCAAAAAACTAAAACAACCAAATATGGTTTCTGCACAGGTCCGCAAACGCCCCGCAATTGCTTCCCGTTTTAAAGAAGTATCTGAAGCAGACAGAAGACGAATTGATGTTGTTGATATGTTGCCTTGGAGGTGTAGTGACGTCACCAGTGCACGTGCAGCTGATTGCTCTGACAACATGGCGTCTGCTCCAGATTCTACCTGTTTGATTTCTGATCTTCCCACGCCTCGTTTTGCCTCGATTTGTTAAAACGATTTGTTTTAACGTTTTAACAAATCTCGGTTTACAAAGGCGTTTGCAGACCTGTCGAGGAGTAAACATTTGCTGTTTGTGCTTGTGTATGATGTTCTCTGAAACGAGTCGGGCGGTTGTTAATGAACGGTATTGAGATGCAGAGGAGACCCACTGATGAATGGACCACCTGGCCTCTTCAGAACCAGAGCGAGGCTGAGGAGGAACAAGCCACGGTCTGTCCTGGGCGGTTCTCTAGCGGTACCGGCAGGCCCGGGGCTCTGCATTCAGAGCAGGGACACATCCGGATGTAAGGAGCCCAGGAGGCAGGCACCGCAGCTGGGCCGGCCGGGGTGGGGGGTTGGGGGGGGGGGGGGGGTGGTAGGACTGGGTCAAGGAGGGTGTGTGTGATTGTGTGTGTGAGGGGGAGGAGGGTAGGACTGGGCTGAAGAGGGTATGTGTGTGTGTAGGATTGGGTTGGGGAGTGGGGGGAAGGGGTGTGCATGTGGGGTGAGAGAGGGGGGGTGTGTAGGAGGAGAATGGGGAAGGGGGTGTCGTGGAGTTTGTGGGGGTGGGGGTGAGAGGAGAGGAGAGGGGTCTGAGGCACCCTACTTCTGTCTCAACAGTGCTGAATCATACGTCAGGCCTGAGAGTCCTTGTTGAAGACACATTCCATCAGGTATCCGTTACATATAGATTTTGATTTTGTTTCCCAAAAACCCAGTGGAGTATTTTTTACCAGTTTTGAATTTACATAGGGGCAGTCTAAAATATATTATACCCCAGTAGAACAGTACGTAGCAGCCCAGTGACTCTGTAGCACAAATTGCCTTTCCTCTGACTGGTCTGTCTGGTCACTGGATTAGGTGAAAATACAGGAAGGAGGTGGTGTTCATCTATGTCTATGTCAAAGATAGAATGTGGAGGGAGAGAGAAAGAGGGAGAGAGAGATAGAGAGAAGAAGAGAGAAAGAGAGGAGGATGGGAAGAGAGAGGGTGAGGAAAGAGAAAGAGAGGGAGGAATAGAGTTAGAAAGAGAGAGAGAAAAAAATAGAGGGGGAAAGAGAGAGAGGGAAAGAGAGAGAGAGGCTAGATAGTGGTAAATAAAGGTAGAAAGATAAAGGTAAATAGTGACTTTTATTATTACCACTCTTGGGCTGCCTTATGTAGTGTGCGTGTGTGTTAGTGTGTGTGTGTGTGTGTGTGTGTGTGTGTGTGTGTGTATGTGTGTGTGTGTGTGTGTGTGTGTGTGTGTGTGTGTGTGTGAAATGAGAGGAGAGGAAGAGAGGAGGAATGATAGAGAGGAAGGGCCAGGGACAAAATGAAGGAGTAGGGGGTCTGATGAAAGTATTGTTCCTGACAGGGCTTCCTGCTGCGGCAGGGAGAAGCAAAAGCAGGTCAGACGACTGGAGACCTAAACCTCTGCCCACCCTGCTCCTTTATCTACCATCCTTTCATCAATCTATCTCCCTCCCCTTGTACCTGAATCGTCCCACTCGTAACCCGAGGTCTACCCCCCATAGAGTGGCAAAATGGTTACTGTACTGACATTAGCATCATTAGCATAAAGTGATGGGACTGTTAGCTATATTAGCATCACAAAGGAAGCTGTGCAAGCTTGATGAACATTGTACAGGTCGCAGTGCTAGATTGATTAGCATTATAGAGTTAGCTGTGATAACATTATTAGTATTATATAGTTAGCTGTGCTAACATTATTAGCATCATAAAGTTAGCCATGGTAGCTTGGTTAGCATAATATATTTAGCAGTGCTAGCTGGGTTACCATACTCAAGGTAGCAGTTTTGGCTTGGTTTGGGCTTGCAGGTAACACAGGTCAGATGCACTGAAGTTAGCAGCAAGTCTGCCAGCTAAGATGGTTTAGAAGAAACAGCTACTCTTTAGATACATTGTGTGCTATGTGGTTACTAATTAAGCTGTGAGGTTTTGTAGGAAGCTGAGTCAATAAATGAGGGTGACAGTTAAAGTAGCTCTTGGGGGGTAGCCCCCTCAGGCAAAAAAAAACTAAAATAGTAACATCATATCCATTGTTCCCTTCACCCCCCCTCCACCCCGCCTCCACCAGCACCTAAGGGAAAATTATCTTGCATTTTAGGCCTTTATGTCCCTTAAGTCAGACATATCCTGTTTTATCCCTTCATAATTAATTAATTTAGTTTAAATTGTATTTCTGCCGAAAGGGGGATTTGTGTGTCCCCTCTACCAGTGCTGGGGTGTTCGTGAACATCTCAAACTGTGGTACACTGAAACCCACTTTCTAATATGGGTCACAGCCCATCAGGTGTGTCTGCATAGCAACCTCACAGAGGTTCGTCCAGACTTCAATCCCACAACAACATTACTAGAAACTTGGATAAGCTGCCTCCCGGGCTGGTTTATATTCAAAAAAGGAGATGGGTTTTCTTCCCCATGACCAAATTTGTTGTTTACCTTCAACGGCAGAGGTTCCAAGAGTCTGTGTTTCCCCCTGAGGTTATGGTGATTTATTCTAGTCTCTGTGTGAGTGTCTTTTCATGTCTGTCTTCTCTCTCTCTCTCTCTCTCTCTCTCTCTCTCTCTCTCTCTCTCTCTCTCTCTCTCTCTCTCTCTCTCTCTCTCTCTCTCTCTCTCTCTCTCTCTCTCTCTCTCTCTGTGTCTCTCTCTGTGCATATTTTATTGTGTCTGTGTGTCTCTCTGTGTCTCTCTGTATCTCTGTGTCCATCTCTCTCTTCCTCTTTGTCACTCTCTCTCTCTCTCTCTCTCTCTCTCCCTCTCTCTGCTTCATCTCTCTCATCCCGGCAGATGGCTCTTCAGTGGGTCTCCATCTTAGATCCAGCTGCTAAGATTCGCAACAGCCAGTCTTCCCCAGCGGTCTGTCAGTTTTATCACGGACTAACAAGGCTCTTCTTCTCCCTTTTCCATCTCCCTCTTTTTCATTTTCCCCTTCCCTCATTATCCTCATCCCTTTCTCCCTCTCCTCCTCTTTCTTCTTCTCCTTGAGGTTATTCAGCCACGTCATGATACCAGGAGTAACCCCTCTATTTCTTTCTCTCTCCCCGAACCTCTCTCTCTATTCTCTCTCTCTCTCTCTCTTTCTCTATCTATCTATCTATCTATCTATCTCTCTCTCTCTCTCTCTCTCTCTCTCTCTCTCTCTCTCTCTCTCTCTCTCTCTCTCGCTCTCTCTCTCTCTGTCTCTCTCTCTCGCTCTTGCTCTCTCTCTCTCAGTTCAAAGGGCTTTATTGGCATGAAAACAACAATTGTTCATATTGCCAAAGCAACGGTAGAATTACAGAAATATTCATCAATCATGGCCTTATATATACTTATATTTCATACACTTACATACAGAGAGACACACACGGCAGTTAAACATATACATATGTGTAACTACACCACACAGGTGTACAACTTGTATCCATGTTACGTAATGTTGCCAAATAATCGTAATACATAAATAAGTAAATAGATACACACATACACATATATATATATGCATACACACGTGAACATACACCCACACGTATATATACACACGTATATACCAATACATGCACATACATACGCACATACACCAGGTTATATAATGATAATAATAATAGTAATAATCAAATCGTAGATTTGACATTTTGAAAAAATACAGTAAAATTTAAACAAAATATGAAAACAAAAATTTAAACATGTTATGTTTGCCATATTATACATTTTCCTCATTGTGGCTGTCTCTAAGGCCATGACAGGCTGATACATACTTTGCTGCTAAAATACAGCAGTTA
The DNA here is from genome assembly GCF_038355195.1 of Osmerus mordax. NCBI lineage: Eukaryota > Metazoa > Chordata > Actinopteri > Osmeriformes > Osmeridae > Osmerus > Osmerus mordax. The sequence continues at coordinate 6,541,925 of NC_090060.1, forward strand.
GGTTTTTCTCCCAATAAATAAACCAATAAATAAAACAGTCTCTCTCTATTTGTTACATTTTCAAATTCCTTGTCTATGTTGGTAATTTTGGGGAAGTATTTGGTATTCTCTCTCTCTCTCTCTCTCTCTCTCTCTCTCTCTCTCTCTCTTTCTCTCTCTGTGTGTTCCCTCCATGGTGGTCGAGGGACCACAGAACACATCACATGTTGTGATGACAAGCAAGACTAGTCTGGCAGAAGATAATCATTTCCCTTTCTTGTCTGCAACACTGGATCAACAGCGGAATTGACAGCACAGCTGGTCTAAACACTGGGATTTACGATCGTAGTTTCTAACTTGACAAGTGAGAATTAAACCGTAGATCAACTGGTCAGGATTTAAAACCTGGAATACATCAACTAGGAGTAATTATGAACAATATGAAGTGTTTTGCCTTGTGCACATAGCCTTTAACATTAGGCCATCTACAGGATAAAGTACTCTGTTAGGCTATTAATATTATAGCGTCTAATGTGATCAATCCAGGGGCCCAGCAGTGAGAGTTTAGCCTGAAACAGAAAATGTCCCATCTAGATATTGAAGTTTGATTAAAGTTCTTGTTCTGCAACTATCTGAAGTCAATCTCGCCCAATATTGAAAACCAGTAGCCAAGAAGAAATGAACTTCAGTCTGACTTCTGGAAGAGTTGTATTAAGAGAAAAGAGAGAAAGGGTTGAAGCGAGACAGAGGGTGCGTGTTTGTGTGAGATATATATATATATATATATATGTATATAGAGAAAGAGAAAGAGAGAGAGTCTTGACAGTGATTACACCCAGCCAGGAGATAATTGATTCCTCAGGTCTGGGTGAATGTAGGATCCATAGGGTATCCACATCACCGGTATCATGTCAGCTAGATCGCTTAATTAATTCTTAAGGCTAGGATATGGCACACAGAGAGACACACTCCCTTGCACACACATACTCCACACTAACATACAAACATGAACACACATGTTGGGATGGCCTGTTGGAAGCATATGATGTAACATCAACACTTGATGCTTTGAAGTGTTTTTAAAATACACTGATGTAATTATGATTATAGTTGATTAAATATATATGTATATAACATGCAACATTTGTTTGCAGGGTAACATTTATCCCCTAGTATCTATGGTTGAAGGGTTGGATGCATGAGCTAGACATTACTGTAAAGTCCCTTGATTCATGGTTTCAATGCCACCCCAGTGTTCACTGATAGACTACAGCTTTCACATGGTTATAAAAAAGACCTGACTAGATAAATACAAGGCCTCTCTCTTTTCTCTCGCTTCTCTTTTCATTTTGCCTCTTGTCTATTGCCTTTTCCTCTCTATCGCCTCCCTCCCTCTCCCTCCTTTCTCCTCCACCTCTCTCCTATAGACTCTTTTCATTCTCTTCTATCTCAATTCATCGTTTTCAATTCAGTGTTTCTCTCTCCTTTCCCTCCTCTTTCTTGACTCTCTGTAGTTTACTTTTCTCTTTCTCTCTCGCTCTCTCTCTCTCTCTCTCTCTCTCTCTCTCTCTCTCTCTCTCTCTCTCTCTCTCTCTCTCTCTCTCTCTCTCTCTCTCTTCCTCCTATGTCTCTCTCTCTTCTCTCTCATGTTGTCGCTGTCTCATTCCTCTCTCTGCTCTTCGTTCTGCTTGTGTTCCTTTCAAGGACCCAATCCTGGGTTGACCTTACAGTAATAAGCATCTGAACCAGTCCCACGCTGCGCTCCAGAGAAACACAACCTGGGAGAGAAACAGAAAGAATGAGAGAGAGAGAGAGTGAGAGAGAGTGTGTGTGTGTGAGAGAGAGAGAGAGAGAGAGAGAGAGAGAGAGAGAGAGAGAGAGAGAGAGAGAGAGAGAGAAGCGTGAAGAGATAGGGCGCAAGAAGAGAGAGAGTGAGAAACAAAGAATGAATAGAAAGAATAACTTTGTCTGGAGTTCTTTTTCTAAGGTCACACCATGACTAGTATGTCTTATATATATATAAAAAAACAGATCATACAGTATAACAGCTTTATATGACCTCCGTTACCTTAGGAAAGCCCTTCCTGTTCGTGGATGGTATAAAACGCTGGGGGCTATTCAGCTGTCTGGGTCGCCATAAGTAGAGGAGAGGAAGAACATGCTGTGTCACTGCTTACTCCCTGCAGAGTCAACTTCAAAACATCCCCTCCTTCTCTTATTCCCCTGTTCATCCCTCTCTTTCCTGATGCTCATCCCCTTTTTCCCAGAGCTGTCATGTACTGTGGTGGAAATATAGCAGATATGTATAATACAACAGATTAAGGGGGGGGGGGGGGGGGGTGGAAGGTGATGTGGAAGACCTCTGGTGGCCTCACAGCCACAGGTGTCAAATCCCCCCACCACCACCACACACACACACACCCTTAACCCCCTTCCACACTCACTTAAATAAGAGCACTCCTGTCCACATACAGTACCTCTGCACTGAGCAATGACTATGCCAAGACTTTAATGAATGATGGATGAATTCCAGGCTGGATGGGGGCGGGAGGCTCTCTGCAGTGTGTGTGCCCAGACAGGGGCTCCTGAGAGAGGGGCTGGGCTTGTAAGAGTCCTGCTTCAGCAAACTTGCTTTGTTTCGCCTGCCTGGACTCTGCCTGGTAACTATCACTCAGAGTTTACTCACAACGGACGTTTACTGTAATGAGTTCTATGTCTGGTTTGTCTCCTTGTTATTTATACAATTATTTAGGTGAATATTCGATTCTGATTGGCTGCAGGGTGTCCATTATTTTCTGATAATGGACACCTAGTAAGTAGTTCCAGAGAAACTGTCTGTTCACCGTTCTAAATTAATGCGCTGGCTACTATCAGCCTGTATCTAAAATGAGTAACCATAGCAACTGGGATGCAGCAAAGCCTCCATTTGCAAGTTATTGCAACACGTTAACAAGCTAACATCTAATTACAAAAATGAGTGACTTCAACATTTCTTTTAACCTATTTGGAGAATATTCATTTTCTGCATTTACTGGAGGCTGCTAGAGAAGAGCCTACTGCAGGCTGCTAGAGAAGAGCCTACTGCAGGCTGCTAGAGAAGAGCCTACTGCAGGATGCTAGAGAAGGGCCTACTGCAGACTGCTAGAGAAGGGCCTACTGCAGGCTGCTAAAGAAGAGCCTACTGCAGGCTGCTAGAGAAGAGCCTACTGCAGGCTGCTAGAGAAGGGCCTACTGCAGGCTGCTAGAGAAGGGCCTACTGCAGGCTGCTAGAGAAGGGCCTACTGTAGGCTGCTAGAGAAGGGTCTACTGCAGGCTGCTAGAGAAGGGCCTACTGCAGGCTGCTAGAGAAGAGCCTACTGCAGGCTGCTAGAGAAGGGCCTACTGCAGGCTGCTAGAGAAGGGCCTACTGCAGGCTGCTAGAGAAGAGCGTACTGCAGGCTGCTAGAGAAGGGCCTACTGCAGGCTGCTAGAGAAGGGCCTACTGCAGGCTGCTAGAGAAGAGCCTACTGCAAGCTGCTAGAGAAGGGCCTACTGCAGGCTGCTAGAGAAGGGCCTACTGCAGGCTGCTAGAGAAGGGCCTACTGCAGGCTGCTAGAGAAGGGCCTACTGCAGGCTGCTAGAGAAGAGCCTACTGCAGGCTGCTAGAGAAGGGCCTACTGCAGGCTGCTAAAGAAGAGCCTACTGCAGGCTGCTAGAGAAGGGCCTACTGCAGGCTGCTAGAGAAGGGCCTACTGCAGGCTGCTAGAGAAGAGCCTACTGCAGGCTGCTAGAGAAGGGCCTACTGTAGGCTGCTAGAGAAGAGCCTACTGCAGGCTGCTAGAGAAGAGCCTACTGCAGGCTGCTAGAGAAGGGCCTACTGCAGGCTGCTGCACACAGTAGCTACACATGGCCAATAATTTTTTTGTGAAAATCTGGATGTTGATTTGGGTACAATGGCATGGCTGTATATTTAGCGAGTCTTGATGTTAAAAAACTTTCAAATTATATTACTGTTTTCAACCATATACAATGTTATTGCCTTTGAATTGTGCTAGCATAATGTTAGCCTTCTGGCTCATAGCTGAGCCAAAGGAAAGGGCTAGGAATAATAGAGTTGAATAGAGTTGACCAAGACTGAAAGATGACATGATGATGGTGTGTGTTTTGTGTGGTGTGTGTTGTGTGTGGTGTTTGCTGTGTGTTGTCCGTTGGGTGTTGGGTGTGTTGCCGCCATGGTGAGTTACGAACATAAGCCTGACCTTGTTTGTCGGCAACTCTCACTTTGAACTGATCTTCACTGACAGTTGGGTTGTACTGGAGACTATAGAGATGAAAACCTGACTAAAAGAACAACCGCTTCCTGAATGGGGGCATTTTCCCATCCTGAGTCCCAGCGTCCGACCGAGCCCCAGCCTTAAACCCAGCTGCAGCCCAGCCTACACCCCTGCCCCAAACCCAGCCTCATCTCCAGCCTCAACCCCAACCCCAGCCACAGCCCCAACGTCAACCCCCAAAACTGCAAACTTCAGCCTGAGTGACCCTCAAATCAGTCTGTCCTCCTCTATCCAACCCAGACTGAGTTGGAAGTGTGGAAACACACACACTTAGTGTACACGCACACACACTCTCACACACACATTTCTCCAGCCCTCTAGCGCTTCCCACCGATTTCGCTTCCAGACTCTCAATAAGTTCCATTCCCTCAGCAAAACGAGCCCCATTAATGCAAACGCTACGCAGCGTGTCCCGATAGGCTGTCTGGTCGCTCCAGACACTGTCGTCTCAGACAGACAACCAACGCAAAGATACACAGAGTTTGTGCTGTCTCTGATGCCCATGGAGAAGACGAAGGACCAACCATTCACCGTCTCCCTGAGGATTTAAGAGAGGCAGAGAGGGAGGAATATTTTGAAAATTGCTGGCTTTAATATTCCAAGGAGTTCATTTATGTATTCGGGGGACCACACATATAAGTGCGATGCTCCCCCAACTTTTAACTGCTGAATCTCCACTTGTGTGACGTGACCAGACTTCCAGACTCTCTGCTGTCGCTGTGAATCTTAATGATCCACGCTTCTGGTCAGCCTTTACCGCAGTTCCGCATCTATAAAAGGGCCCTCTCCAGAGATTACACCCATCCCATTCTGATACCCCAAGCACAGGTAAAAGCTAACCTCAGGGATTACACCAAGCCCGTTCTGAAAGCCTCTCGTTCACAGTACAGAGCACTCTCTGGGTTTAGACCAAGCCTGGCCGGACAGCACGTCCTGCATGTGTGACATACCTCTCCAGGGTTTGGACCAGAGGTTTAACTCTCCTCCCTGACAGGAGACAACTCAATAAGCGTGGACATCCGCCTCTTCCTCTCTGCCTTCCCTCACAGCCCACGTGAAACTTTGGGTCTGTTTGGTTCATTTACACTCCCCTCCCCCCTGTTATAACCCCCTATAACCCCCTCTGCAATGTTGACTGTTGTTTTGGCAATGTTGACACGCGTGCTGGATGGTATTGGATGGTTCATGGAGGTTACAGGGCTGTGTGTAGGCGTCTGGGGAGTCCTGTGATGCTGGGCCTGGGACCTTGCTTTGGCAGTAACATGGAAACTGATTGATTGGTAACGAAGTAAAGAGGACTGCAGAGCTGAACCAACTCCTGTTCTCTGCAGGAGAGAGAGACATACACACACACACATACACACACCCACACACCCTTACTAACACACACACATGCACTCGCACATGGACATACACGCACACACAGACACACACAAGCTCCCACTTGTACAGATTACTCAAGGCACACACATGCATGCTCACACAGACACAGACACACACACTTGCACAGATTAAGGCACGCACGTGCAAACAGCAAAGGCACGCAGGCACATACACGTGAGCCCCTAGACATCACACACTCAAAGACACACACACACACGCACATTCAAAGGTTGGCAGACCCTCAGACACAGTCCACAGACAGTCTGTCTGATGGTGCTAAGCGTGTCTGGGGAATGTGTGATGTATGTGACATGGAGTGTGAAGGTAATATCAGCATCGATCTCCAGACACACTGAAACAACTGCAAGCTCGCCACGGGTCCAGCCCCCTGATTGGTCCACCATCTTCAGCAAAGCCACACGACTCATGAAGTGACCGAAAGTGACAGGTGACAAAGGCGAAGAAGCCTTCTGTCGCTAACTGTTATTACAGTGTGTTTAAAGTGTGTGAGTGTGTTTGGCACAGACACCCTGCAGACTGTAACTTCTTTACTCTCCTATTGAGATGTCATCATAAGTCATCACAATCTCAATTTCATCATCAGACCATGGGTGTCTCACCCCCACACACACCAACACACACACACTCACATATACACACACCCTGACACACACAACCCAGCCTTTCTGATTGCCCGTTGGCTACTTGGTAATATAGTAGAAGCCATTATTCTGGGGCCTTCACTGTGAGTCAACAGAAATGGAGTTACTGTTGTTCTATATCAGCTACATATTCATGTGTTTGGGCTCTGGAGGATTCCGAAAAGGAACACATTTAAATATTTATCAGATTGTATCAGGGGTCATCTGCTTTCCACATACATTTGTCCTGTGGAATGTATCATTGTGTGAGCGAATTCATGATTGTGTCCGCACATATGACAAAGCACTTCTCCGCTGGGCTGAGACAACTGCATTACTCCCAGTGGAAGTACAGAACAGAAGAAGAAGTGAAGGGAGGAAGAGGAAGGGGAGTGTTTGGGTGTTGTTCCAGGAGTGGCAGCGGTGTGAAGGCTTCATGAAGTTCACATGAGTTCACTCATAACCTTGAGAGGCAGCAGGACTGAACTGGTGAGATCAAACACAGGGGCTTACCGTCAGGCAGACAGACAGCTAGCTGGGGGATTACACCCCCACCTCACCTCCATCTTCACCCTCTCAACCATGCCCCTACCACCCCCCCCTATACTGACACACACCTGAACCCCCTCTCCCCCCCCCCACACACACACACAACACATTCTTCTTCAGCTCCACCCTGCTCCAGCCTCTCCACCTCCACAGTGCTCTGGTGGTTTTCTCTGCCAGAAAGTAATCAAGCTCTGACACATTTAACACCTTGACTAAGCTCAGCTAGAAAGATTATTTAATTGAGAGGGAGAGGGAGAGAGAAACAGAGAGAGGAGAGAGAGAGAGAGAGAGAGAGAGAGAGAGAGAGAGAGAGAGAGAGAGAGAGAGAGAGAGAGAGAGAGAGAGAGAGAGGAGAGAGAGAGAGAGAGAGAGAGAGAGAGAGAGAGAGAGAGAGAGAGAGAGAGAGAGAGGAAGAGAGAGAGGAGCGCATTTAGTCAACAGCGAGAGAGAAAGAGGAGAGAGAGAAAACTGGGGAAGGAGGAGAGAGAAATCTTCATTCTGCTTAAAACACCCTCAGGTTAGTCAGTCAAAAATACCTCTGTCTTCCCAGCAGGCATAGCATGCAGACACTCCAGACTAAGCGTGAATGGCGGTTTGTTACATCACAGCTCTGCTTGTTTCACTCACACGGAGGGTTAGATAATCAGTTTTTCAAGGGCAGGCACAGGAAGGAGTATTTAGGCACATCGGTGAGACAATATGTGTTTTACTTAACGCACTATTTTCTATTTTGATTTCAAAGTGCAATGTTATCTTGCACGACAGGAAACAGACACTCCTGAGAGAAGGGGGGGGGGGGGATAGAAAGGGGATGAGAGAGAAAGAAGAAAGAGTGTCACTAAAACTAGAAAGTGCTAATTGACTGTTAAAATGTAACTTGCCAATAATTTTCTCTGTACATACAAACCCCCCCTCCCCAAAACACACACACACACACTCAGACACACACACACAGAGACACACACCTCCAATGATGAAAACAAAGCATGGCCTTTTTAGTCATCTTCTGATTTTCTTCTCAACCTGTAGGGATGTGTCCATCATACAGCTGGGCTGTTGTCCAGATAAAGAACCTCAATATTTCATGAACCCAAAGTCAACCCTGTACACTCCACAGTGGACAGATTTCTTGCAGAAAAACGTGTTCAATAATGGATTGTGTTCTGTCGTTGTTTTTGATCTCTGGCAGGCTGTGATGTGGTGTGCAGCGCTTGCTCTCATTGTTGTGTTGTGCTGTTTTGTATTCTTTTTTATACTGTTTTCCCCTGCTGGGGCAGGATTTTGTTGTACTGTGTTGTGTGGTGATGTTTTATTGTGCCGTGCTGTGTTGTGTTGTTGCTTTGCTGCTGTGGGTGCAGAGGGCTCTAAAACCATTAAACACACTCTTCATTAACTGCTTCATTAACACCATCCTTAGCAAAGCACAGCTGTGTCCCTGTACCCAGTCCAGTTGGGGGAGCAGGAGAGAGAGGGTGTGTGTGTATGGGGGAGCGGGAGAGAGAGGGTGTGTGTGTATGAGGGACCGGGAGAGAGAGGGTGTGTGTGTATGAGGGAGCGGGAGAGAGAGGGTGTGTGTGTGTATGAGGGGAGCGGGAGAGAGAGGGTGTGTGTGTATGAGGGAAAAGGAGAGAGAGGGTGTGTGTGTATGAGGGAGTGGGAGAGAGAGGGTGTGTGTGTATGAGGGAGCGGGAGAGAGAGGGTGTGTGTGTATGAGGGAGTGGGAGAGAGAGGTTGTGTGTGCATGGGTGGGGGGGGGGCAGAGAAGCCAGAAGGGAGGGAGAGGGGGGGGAAGGAGAGATAGAGAGAGAGAGAGAGAGAGAGAGAGATGAGAGAGAGAGAGAGAGAGAGAGAGAGAGAGAGAGACAGACAGACAGACAGACATACGGTGAGTAAGAAATAAAGAGATTTATGGATCAGAGAGAGGGAGAGAGGAGAGAAGGCAATAGAGAGAGACAGACAGATAAATATATAGGGATCAGGGGAGAGAAAGAGAGAGAAAGAGAGAGAGTGAACGATAAAGCAAGAGGGAGTGAGAGAGTAATGGTCCACATACGACCACATCCATCAGTGCAGGGTCATATTTCAAGGTTTAGGTTGGTTTCCAATGTTTTGACAGCAGCTTATCCCAGGAAGGACTCCTCTCCTGAGTGGAGCAGAGGGCCTGAGGCCCCTGGAGAGGCCCCTTAGAGGGGCAACGCCCCTGGTAACCATGCCTCAATAAAACATCTGAGGTATCAGAGAGGGCTTCAATAATGCAAGTCAGGATGAGAGTCAGGTACTCTTTCTAGCAGGGCCCTGTATTTACACTACAGTAGCTTCCCTGCACACACACACACACCCTCCTGGTCGGCCTCCTCCCTCCCTCCTCCCCTCCCTCTGGCCCTCCCTCCCTCCTCCCCTCCCTCTGGCCCTCCCTCACCCCACATCCCCCTCCCTCCTTCCCCACACCAAACCTCCTCCTTCCTCCCTGTAAGCCTCTCCCTTCCTCCCTGTCAGCCTCTCCCCCTCTCCCTTCCTCCTTCCTCCCTGTCAGCCTCTCCCCTCTCCCTTCCTCCCTGTCAGCCTCTCCCCTCTCCCTTCCTCCTTCCTCCCTGTCAGCCTCTCCCCTCTCCCTTCCTCCCTGTCAGCCTCTCCCCTCTCCCTTCCTCCTTCCTCCCTGTCAGCCTCTCCCTTCCTCCCTGTCAGCCTCTCCCCTCTCCCTTCCTCCCTGTCAGCCTCTCCCTTCCTCCCTGTCAGCCTCTCCCCTCTCCCTTCCTCCCTGTCAGCCTCTCCCCTCTCCCTTCCTCCCTGTCAGCCTCTCCCCTCTAACTTACTCCTTCCCCCTTCATCCCACACCTGCTTCTTCCCTTCTTTCCCCTCCCACCCATGCCAAACCAACACACCTCCATCTGAGGACGAGCGACATAAATCATTAACCTGGGAGAGAGAGAGAGAGAGAGAGAGAGAGAGAGAGAGAGAGAGAGAGAGAGAGAGAGAGAGAGAGAGAGAGAGAGAGAGAGAGAGAGAGAGAGAGAGAGAGAGAGAGAGAGAGAGAGAGAGAGAGAGAGAGAGAGAGAGGTAGAGAGACAGAGAGACAGAGAGACAGAGAGACAGAAAGACAGAGAAAGAAGTAGACAGAAAAGGAGAAGGGGATACAGAGAGAGAGAGGAGAGAGAGAATGGAAGAACACTAGAGAAAGGGAGACACACACAGGAACAGGCCCGGTAGTGTTTGTCAGCAGACAGAAAGTTCTGGAATGAATTCTTCTCCAGGGCTTCCAGTCTTCCGCAACAATCCTCAGGGTGTCCTCTTCCCTCCTTCCCTCCTTCCTCACAACTCTCCGCCTTTCACAGCAGGGAAGGATTCACCTAGAACACAAACTCACAAAGACATACACTGCCTGATCGGTAAACAAGTGGAAATAAAAACAGAAACTCTGGTCTCATTACAGAAGTGATGAAGGTCATCCTCTTGACCTGAGGTAGAAGAAGACAAATTAATCCCAGATGAAAGAGCAACAAGAGACTTAAACAACGTTGTATTTATTTGTGGATTGTATACACATCTCTGTATGCACTCGAGAATGACATAATCTAAGTTGTGTTCTTGAGGATTACATATTCTACTTTATATGTACTTGTGGATACTCTACATATCTCTTCATAATGTATTCATTTAGCAAGATGATGCTATCCAAACCGACGTACAAGGGGAGATTTGAATATAGAACATTTGGATCTGAAGTCAAATCCTCCACCACTGAACTGTAACTCCCTCTATATACACATTTGGAATACAAACACAATTGATTACTTATTTGTGTCATAAACAGTACTCCATACACACTTGCAGATTACATGAATGAATCCTTAGAGGGATTGGAGGGTCGTTGACAGCAGTGAAGAAGGAAATAGTAGCTGCAACTTGCCTTCTGATTTGCTGGTTGGAAAGGAGGACATCTTGTCTCCAGTCCTGTCCTTAGACTTAAGAGTACCGGGGATCATGGGTAAAATACTGAGGATTCTGGGTAAACGTCAGGAGGGTATGGGGTTTGGTTGAGAGTTCCTGGAGTCTTGTCTCTGCAGAGAGGAGAGCTCTCAGGTTGTTGACACGGTGTGAAAAGCTTTTCGTTGTTGTTAGTGAGAACTCAAACAGAGACATTGTGTGCTGGAGCAGCTGAGATGTGCCCTCTGAGTGGTTGATTTGGGTATGTTTGTTTTCCAATAAAGGCTGCAACAGTGTCTCGGGGTACTCAGCGTATCTGGGCTTCTTTTCAGTAGTTTTTTTCCAGGCCCCTGTGTGCCACCAAGAGCTGAAACCAAACCTAACCACTCTGACTGCAAGCTAGGATTATAGCAATCAGGATCCGAAAAAGTGATTTTTTTTAAATCTTTTTTATTGCCTCCTGTGGGTAACCTACAGTGCAGGGCGTGTGAGTGTCTGTGTGTATGTGCGTGTGAGTGAGAATGAATGTACTTGCGTGTACGTGGGAGTGTGTGTGCATACGTGTATGTGCCTGTGTGCCAGTGTGTGTGTGTGTGTGTGTGTGTGTGTGTGGCAGGCCTGGGCTCAGGGCGGAGCAGTGTCAGAGGGGAGGAGAGCAGCAGTGACAGCTGAGCCTGGGAGCTCGTGGGCTGATGAATGTGTGGCCTTGCTTTCTGGCACTCTGTGACTTTGGCTGAGGGTGGAGACTTCACGCGCCTGAGGACACACGCCTGCGCGTCATCCCTCCCCTCTGCTCTCCCCTGCTCATCTCTCCTACTCATCTTCACAGTCCTCTCCCCACCTCTATTCACCTCTCTTCTCCTCTCGTCATCTTCCTCCACCTCCCCGTTCCTCTTCCACTTCCCTCTTCCTCCTCCTCCTCCTCCACCTCCTTCCTCCTCCTCTGTGATACGTTAGTCTCCCAGTTCGATTCTCTGGTTAGTCTCTCCATTCTCCAACCAGCCAGCCCACATCTGTTCTCCTAGGTCCAGAAACCCTCTGAGATCATGTGGTGTTTAGCCACAGATTTACACCCAAAGTCCTCTGACGGAGAACATCCCCCACGTGTGGATTTACTAGGGAGTGTGTTTGAAGGCAGCTTCAAATGCCTCCCCTATTCCTGCCTCTTCTGGATAGGCAGTGTGTTTGAGGATGATAAGTAATCATTCCTTTGCGAACCCAGCACAGCACAGACCAGACAAATAACACAACGTCCGGGGATAAGAGGCTGTTATAGAGTTGTTATTGCAACTTATGACAAACATCACGCATTGTCTCAAATAAAGGGCTGTGTGTTTTTGATGATGGGGGAGACCTAGTGTTTCAGGTGAGTTTGAAGCGGGATTTGAACCCAACACCTTTGTGGTAGAAAACTCATATATCCTGATATGTAAATCGTTGACATATAGCGAGGCTGCAGGTTTCGAGGTGCCCTCTCGCCTGTACGCCAAGTAAGGACTATTCTGTGAGAGGCAGAAGGGGGTCCTAGCAGGGGAAGATCCACTCTTAGCCTTTCTAATTTCCCGCGAGAAAAGGCCAAACCCAAGCAAACAGTGGAGACTTCATTATAGTCTGTGGCCCTGCTGGTTGTGGTAATATACAGCTCTACCTGAGCTAAGTCCATAAGATGGAGCTTCCTGCTTGGTAGTATGTGTTTGCTTGTGTGTGTGTGAGTGTGTGTGTTTGTGCATGTGTGTGTGTGCGTGTGGTGTGTAATGTGAAATGATGTGCTGAGTCTTCCTGAGGTTCACACATGCACGCACAGACACATGTACCCACACACAACACACATACAGACAGATGGAGAAGAAGCTCGTGTGAGTTAGAGAAGGTGATATCTGCCTCATCAGCCGCAGAGTATTCATGACATGCAGGGAGGAACGGGAAGGGAGAGAGGGATGATTGTGGGGATGGAGGAGAGGGAGGGAGGGAGGGAGGGAGGGAGGGAGGGAGGGAGGGAGGGAGGGAGGGAGGGAGGGAGGGGAGGGAGGGAGGGAGGGAGGGAGGGAGGGAGGGAGGGAGGGAGGGAGGGAGGGAGGGAGGGAGGGAGGGAGGGATGATTGTGGAGATAAAAGAAAGGAAGAGAGAGAGAGAGAGGGAGGGTAGTGGGGGATGAAGGAGAAAGAGGGTGAAGGAGACAAACTGATAGGAAATATCGTGGAGATGAAGATGGGAAGGAGAGAGGGATGGTTGGTTGTGAAGATTGGAGGTAGAGAGGGAGGATAGTGGGGGTGGAGGAGAGGGTCTGGAGAAGTGGAAGGAGAGAGGAAAGATTGTGAGGAGAGAGTGAGGGAGAGACGGATGAAGGTGGGAGTACGAGAGAGAGGGATGGAGGGTGGAGGTTAGCCGCGGAGAAGAATAGAGAAAGTCTTCGTGCCATTGTTCCAGCCTATCTACCGAGGCTCTGGAAGCCTATCTCACTGAGAGAACTGGTGGCAGGCTCACAGCTGACAGCTCCCAGCTCACCTCCCTGTACAGTCACACACTAGCACCGCGCATGCTAATTCTCATTCTCCAGAGACGGTTTTATAAACAGGCTGAATAAGAACCATCTATTCACACGTACAACAGCCTTATCGGGTATCTGTATGCAAATTGTCCTGCACATTTATCTGATAAGAAGTCGATTGTTTTGTAGCTTTCTTATTATTCTTTTCCTCCAAAAACCTCATAATTCCTTCACACGCGTGTAACTTTTTTTCAAATTTGGCACACTGAAACTAAAGACCATTTATAACCTTTCCATAGCCCCTGGGCCAGTTTTGCCCCTTGTTGGCGCTACAGGCACCGTCCCAAGTCTACATCATTTCCTCTCCACCTCACAATTCCAAAATGCTAAAAAATGGACACACATGCCTCATTTCTCATGGTGTACCATGAAAACCTTGGACCCATAACATCAGTCTCATGCATTTTCCTGTTTAATGAAAATATGGAAAACCCTATGAAACTCTTCTCCTCGTGAACCGTAGATCCAATTGACTTGAATCAGGATCCTATGTGTGTACGATATGTGTCTATGCATCTAGGATACTGGTGCTCTCTCTAACTGGTGCGATGTATCTCTCCCCCCCCCCCCCCCCCCAGCTCCCTCTACCCCCCTGTCTGGGCATCTCTCACAAACACCCTCCACCCCTCCCCCTCTCTCCTATTCCCTCTACCCACTAACTGGGCACCTCTCCCCTCCTTCCTACCTACAGGTCTAGCTGTGGAGCCAACTCTCTCACTTTCACTGTCCATTGTCTTTTAACACTTTTTAAATGTGTCTTTATTTATCTGTGTGTAGCTCTATGTGGAACTGAAAGAGCTCACCTATAAAAACGGCCTCACGTTTCCCCCGTCCACTCAGTCTCCCAAGTCCTTCAGCTGAATTGTTTTGAGGGTCGATCTCAGTACGCCGGGCCCTGCATGTTAATTCTTGTTCTCAGAAAGTCATTACAGCCAACCTACAGTCCAGTAATTAAGACCCACCGTGTAATCTGTAGCGTGACTGGGACTCCACACTCACGCACACACACGCAGTCTCGCACACACATACATACACACAGTCTCGCACGCACGTACACACACATGCACACGAACACACACATATACAGCCACACACACATGCACACCTGCACACACACACTCCTGCATGCGCAAACGTACACACAAACACACGCACACAAACACACACACATAACTGTAACTCTCCCTTGAGCAGCTGCAGAATGTTTCCATCGGTAATGTGTTTATTGCCACGGAGACAGACAGGGATGTTTGGGAGGCCATAGAGGTCAGCTGTAATTATTATTCTTGGAGGGAAATTGGAATTGATTAGCGGTGAAATTACAATCAAATGCACAAGGCACCTGAGCATGTCCTCTCATTATGCTCCCTGGACACTGCAGAGGGTATGTAAACTTGACAGACAGACAGCAGTGAGTAAGTGCTGCACATTTGATTGTATTGAGTACAAAATCCTTATTCGGCATCATGAAACGATCCATATACATACACGACTTGATCAACCTGTTAACTGATTCATTGACAGATTACATCGTTAATCAATAACATCACCAAACATAGGTACGTTTGAGATAGAGAACATGATGATGGCAGCAAATGAGTTCCTCAAATTGGCAAGTTAATCCAGACCGTTCGTTGACTCTGACGTCCAAGACACTGTTTAAACTACGCACTTCTGATCTCTGATCTTCCGCTGTGCATACACCATTTGTAAAGCATCTGCTAAATGAACCAAAATGTCAAACTAATTAAATTACTCTGAGCCTCTTAGTGTCACCTGTGTGGGTTCCTGTCTGTGTCGGGTGGATGAAGTAGAACGTTCTAGGGAGATGACGCAGTGATAAGGAGGGGACACCTTCAGCAGCACGACAGGAACAGATGCCAGGCTCCCTCTTCTGTTGACTCAGTGCTAAATGTGCAACGTCATGGCAGCCGGACGGGCAGCGGGGCCGAGTCAGGGAGCGAGACGGGCTTCTGGAACGACGGCTGGTGAGAGGCAGTTTTGACAGTTAACTTTGTTGCTGAGTACCACACGTTGTCACAAAGCAGACATCTTCTTAGGTTAGCGGGCCAAGATCACTCCTCTTCATTTTAATGGTGTGAGGGACTTGTCACCGACTCTGGTCTGCGCCATCTATCTGTGTCACTGTCCGTCTCTGAAGGAGGGAATCCCTCACTGGGTTGCTCCTCCCAAGGATTCCTCCATTTCCTTCTCTCAGAGTTTCCCATGGAGGATTTCCTTGTTTTCTTTGAGGGTTTAGGTTGGTGTAAGTGCAGGTATGTGGGCATATGTGAAGCTCTCTGTGACATTCATTGTAAATATATACAAATATAGAAATAACATGTTATTTGATATGATTTGACAGACGGTGATACGCTTTTGGTGAGCTGATTCCAAACATACATGTACAATACATGTCATTTATCACACTCAGCCTGCTTTTTCAGTTGAACCACAGAAGAAATTTAAAATGGAGTTCAGCCTCAAGTTTTTGTTCTATTGGCAGAGACAGCGGCTCTCTGGTGTGGCCGGCTCCTCCAGAGTTGAGAAACTGTCTAACATTCCTGCAGGCTTCCCTCTGGCTATGCAGAGACTGACAATCTCTCTCTCTTCCTCTCTCTCCTTCTCTCTTCAGTCCTCGCTCATCCTCATCTTTCTCCTCCTCCTTCCTTCCTTCCTTCCTTCCTTCCTTCCTTCCTTCCTTCCTTCCTTCCTTCCTCCCCTCCCATACTTTCTCCCCCCTTTCTCTCCTCTCTCCTCCAAGCTCCCCTCCTTTTTCTCTTCTCCTCCGAGTGCAGTCCGCTCCACACTGCCTTGTTTGTTGCCTGCCGAGGAGCACATTCTAATGTTGGTCACGTGTCGGCCTCTCTCGGACCTCTTGATTGGTGGAGACATCCTGCTTTGATGTAGGAGGTGAAAGAGCAGCATGAACTGCAGGCCTGGCCTTCACACTAACAGCCGGGCTAATTTCCTCGTCCTGCCTGCATCTGCCTAACTCTGCCCACTCCGCCGTCAGAAGTCGTTTACTCTCTTTCCCCTGCCCTGCCTGGGAGGGAGGGAGGGAGGGAGGGAGGGAGGGAGGGAGGGAGGGAGGGAGGGAGGGAGGGAGGGAGGGAGGGAGGGAGGGAGGGAGGGAGGGAGGGAGGGAGGGAGGGAGGGAGGCAGGGAGGGAGGGAGGGAGGGAAAGATAGGGAGAGAGAGGGATGGAGATAGAGAGAAGGAGATAGAGGGAGAGAGAGGGATGGAGATAGAGAGAGGGAGAGAGAGCGATGGAGATGGAGAGAAGGAGAGAGAGGGGAAGTGATAGAGGGGAACATCGAGGTGAGAAAAGGAGAGGTGGATAGTGAGAAGAGGGAGGGTTGGAAAGAGAGATACTGGAAGTAGAGAGAGAGGGAAAGGGGGAAATAGAGGCAACAAAGAAAGAGCACACAAAAAATGATAAGGAGAGAGGGAGAGAAACAGAGAGAGAGAGAGGGAGAGAAAGAGTTTTGCAGGGGCCGTCTTTACAGCCTACTCTAATGGGGTTGATCGCTCGGCGCCAGCCTCCACACTCCAATCAGTATTCATTGGACGAGGACCCCCATCACTGCGACCATCGTGCAGAGCAGATGGGGTCGCTAGGTCCCCGTGTTTTAACGGCTTGGTGACGGAGCGTAGATTGGGGACGGAGCGTGTGCCGGCCTGAGGTAATTGTTTGGAAACGGCAGCGATATTTTGAACAGTGCTTTGATACTGTCTGAGGATGACCCTTGCTTATTCACCGACTGCCGGCGACTGCTGCCGCCACCATGAACGGCTCATGCCCAGCTGAGATGAAGCCCTCACAAGTCCTGGCCATGCCTCAGTTAGCAGTGCAGCAAGTGGGAAACGGTAAGCTGGAGGTGACCTCTTATGGAAGGTTACGACAGGTTAAAGCAAACCTTCTTCTGGTTAACGGATCATGGAGAACGCTTACCAGCGGTCAGGACGCCGATGTGTCCGACTTGAGCCCCCATCACCTGTCTGCTAAGGTCGTTAACCCCTGACGCCCCCCCCCCCTCCCAGCACACACACACCTCCTGTCACCTCATTACCTGTTAGACCTATTACATCACCTGGATGGGCCGCGAGCATCATGGGCTAAATGAGTGAGAATCTTCCTAGAGGAGCGTGTATAATCCCCGGACTTCTGTCCTATATCTGACAGTCCATTAAACTCTGCTGTAGCAACACCGTCCCTGCGCCCAGCCCAAGCCCTCTGTCCAGGGTCGACGGGACCCAGCCAGCCAGCACTAACTACTCTCCTGATTGCCAGGTAGGGAACTTTAATAGATTTTCTTAGAGAACGAGGCATGATCCTCTCCCTCACAGTTCCTCAAATGATCATTGCTATCATCACAAGTGGAGAGCTGGGTGATTAGGCCAGACTTGTCCTGTTAGGCTGGTCTTAATAACCTTGTTCTGGCAGACCTGTCCTTTTGTTCTCGACTGGTTCTGTTCCTCCAGGCTCCATCTGTTATTCCAAAGTTTCTGCTTTTCTTTCTTTGCAGGATTTGTTTGGATCAAAAAGAATAGAACGTTTCGTAAATGAATTGACAAGATGTGTCAATGACCTGTCTGGTCATTCTACCCTTGTGTCACATGTGTCTTTTATGACCTGTTCTGTTAGTCTGGTTCCTGTAGTCGGGTTCTGTCAGACAGATTCTGTCAATCTGGTTCTGTAAACCCACCAGATGATGTCAGATGCAGATGACAATCAAAAGATGTTGTCTTTCTGTCGTGAGTGTGACCTGTGAGAGTCACCCAGCAACCAGCGATGAATTATGCAGGCGACGTTGCCAAATATCCTTGTCAGCTTCCCCCGGATTGTTCCTGAAATACTTCTGCCCGTGAAACGGAATCAACAGCTTTGCGTCAGAGTCTCTCTGAAACGATCAGCACACGACGAGAGGAAGAAAACCCTGTTGACAAGATGACATCATGTGACCCTCTGATGTGGAACCGAGGCAGGGGAAGTCACATGGGGTGGTTCCTGCTCATGAAATATTCACAGGCGTTGTTCTACCACTCTAACCCTGGGGGAGCTGGGGGAATACTCCACTGCCAATCACATTGCTGCTCTAGCTGATGTAAAGCACCAGCTGTAAAGTATGTTTATGAGCACTTAGACTGCTCCCTGTCTGCCGTCCTCGGAAACAGCCATGGCACGCACGCACGCATACACACTCGCACACACACTCGCACATACATACTCATACACAATCAAAGGCCCACACACACGTACATACGCACACTTACACGAACAATCACAAGTACACATGCATCTCCATAAATCCCTATTCCAGATGAGGAGAGAGGGCAGGCCCAGTCTCACCAGACAGGCACAGACACTGCCTGGGGCAATGTTACCTGGAGCAACTCATGAGGACCAATGGAACAATTTGTGCAGCTACAAACTAAAAGAAAAACATCCTGACAGCTTCACTGCATCGCCATGACCTCTACTGTACAGGCTGATGTTATCCTTCTGGATTCCCTGTCAGTAAAAGATAAGGTTTGAGTTTATTTTCATGTGCACATTAACAGTTGGCTTGATTTTCGTGTTTCCCCAACTGTGGACACAAAGACGGATGATTTAGAAATCCCTGTGAACGATCTTTCAACGATCTCTCATTCTTATTTCCCTGTTACAACATCGCTATATTATTGTGGAAGCTTTTACTTGGACAGGAATTGTATATCTACAATACTAATGATAATCATTATCAGCATTCTTATAGCAAGAAGTGTTCTTTTTTATCTTTTATGAGGGCCTTCAAGTGATTTGATTGCAGGGGAAAAAATACAATATTGTATCAAGTTGTGGTTTTCAGTGTGTTTCTGTTAGTTTTCTGACAGGTGACACTGTCATGTTTCAGGTGTTTCCGAATAATGTCCTTGTTACCATTACCCAACATACAGGGCTTTGTCCCCTGGCTGATCTAACAGGGCTTCACTGAACGATGTGACTGAGTCAGTCACCGTTGGGTGTTTTCTGCTGAGGCAGCAGTTGTCTGTTGGACTTAAGGAGACTTCCAGCCGTACAGGCGTATAATGAGACGATCTGAAATTTCTGCAGGTATTCCGAACTTGATTAGCATTTTGTGAAGCGAGGCATTCCTAAACCCGTCCCCGAGAGACTGTGCAGTATTTATGGGGCAAACCTCATCTAACCAACTCAAGTTTTTATTTAGGGTATTTATTTATTTTTTACGATTCTTGATGAGCAAGCGCACCTTTATCTTCGGAGGGTGCATCCGTCATCCAATTCCCCTCCCAGCCCCGACAGACCGGTGTGTCAATCACCTTGGTTCTTATTCAGAGTTATTGATCCCCGGCCTGACCCGTAGACCCTGAGTGGATTCTTGGACGAATGTATGGGCCCTGGGGGGGTCACGAGTAACCGAGTTCATCTGATGTCGTAGATCAATGGACAACGTCGAACTTCAATGTTTAGATTTTTTTCCGATCGTAAGTGGTTTTCTCGCTTACGTTTGCAGATCTTAAGGTACGTAATGTAAATCAGCGATCCTGAAAAAAAGCCCTCACTGAATGTTGACATCCAAACAGATTCGTTTGATTTGCGTATTCTCTTGATTTATCTCAGCGAGAACAATTATGAATGCTTGACTGTGTTTGTACTTCCGGTGTCTAGAATGCTTCTCATTTTAAATGTCAGGTAAAGTTTTTCCATGACAAACATCCCAGTCTGATGGTGGTTTATTTATAGATTCCAAAGTTAAAGAGTTTGATAGGGTATGTTTTTTGTGTCCCCCATCTATCTCCAGAATAAAGTCCCAGCGCCTACGAAAAATATTGTTTATAACTTGTAATGAATGAACAGAGCATCTGGTTGGGCCATCTGCTAGTGAACGTAGGAAGCATAAAAACAACATTTTACAACTGTGTGGAAGGTATCCGACTCCAAACCCATAGTTTTCAATCGGTTTCTCTGGGTGTGACTGTAATGTGGTTTCAGAGCGAGCAGGGTCAATTTCAAAGGATCCATTTTACATGAACGCGTTCGAAGGTAATTGAGGTGCGTTTGATTTGTTTGAAAGATGCCACTCGTGAAACTGACCTATTTCAGGTAGTCAGTGAGAGTCAAGCGTGTGTGAAGGCTATGCAATACACACTTGACCTGAGTTTGTGGATGCGACCATGTTTACATGTTTACAAACCCAGGTTGTGACACAAGGTCTGATAACTTTGTCATCCTTCACTCAGATGTTGACAGTGGAAGTTTCTGATCACACTTTCAATTGGCAAACCATTGCATTACAGCTTTCAAGAGTCTGGTAATTTGTATCGAAATTGATTAAACCGTAATGGCCTCTTTACTCATTCTGAGTGTTTAATGTTTGTTCATTCCTTTATGACCGTACGCTCAGCGATACTTTATTAAATAATCCAGGCCAATTGGGCTTTCTGTTTGGCGTGGATAAAAAAAAAATATTACAGCAATAACATTCCGAGCTTTGGTAAATGCTGAATCGATGGTTATAAGC
The DNA here is from genome assembly GCF_038355195.1 of Osmerus mordax. NCBI lineage: Eukaryota > Metazoa > Chordata > Actinopteri > Osmeriformes > Osmeridae > Osmerus > Osmerus mordax. The sequence goes on from NC_090060.1 coordinate 6,562,788, forward strand.
GTCATTCTGCCACAATATTTATAAAGAGAACAGATTTAACAGCATCAATAACCACAGGTTGTATTTCACAACACGAAACCTAGTGTGACCAGATTCTTTTCACTAACTAATCTGAGCTGGAATCGATCTGACGGACGTCAACAGCACAACTATCTCTAAACAAACGGATATGTTGTTAGCTTTGAGAAGACAGCTCTGACTGAGAGGAGGTGTATTATGTGTGTGTAAGTGTTGGGGTACTGACTGTATTTGATAAGCCTGACTGCAGTAATATCCATCATGCTGCTGGGACAGCTGATCCAGGACATGTGTGTTTGGGGGGTAACCTATATCCTGGAACATCACTTTCTACATCAAGCTGTCAGCCAGCAGGATAACACTGTACTCTGCACTCTCTCTCTCTCTCTCTCTCTCTCTCTCTCTCTCTCTCTCTCTCTCTCTCTCTCTCTCTCTCTCTCTCTCTCTCACAAACAATCACACACACACAGTAATACCGGAGAGATCTGGGTCCGCCACGGGAGGGAATGAGGGAACAAGGGAGGAAGAGAGAAGGAGAGGAGGGAGGTCTGTAGGGAGCCATGGAGGAAGCCTGAGGAAGACCTGGGATGATGGAGGGAGAATCTCAGAGAACGGAAGGGGAGGGAGGTCTGAGGGGGAGAGGGGGGAGATACCGAGGGAGGATAGAGGGATGGGAAAGATGGAGGTTGAGTCTGGAGGGAGTGTGAGTGGGCCCTCCCTGTTAAAGTGCTGATTAGAGATCTGTTCAACACTTTTCCTAATTCTCTTCTTCTTAGAGTCACCTACCCTGGCTCTCCTCTCGCTCGTCTCTACGGCGACCCTCTGTTGCCTGGCAGCACCGTTCTCTTCAAAGGGTTGCCGCCGCACGCCAGGCATCGGCTGATGATAAGAATGGCTCACACACACACACAAAGTAGTCTCAACCAGACAGCTCACAGTATCTCTTCAGTGGATGACAGGTAGCTGACCTAATTAAGACAGACCCCTGCTACTTAACTTTCATCACCAGCCTCCTTCCCCTCCTCCTCTGCATCCCCCATCCCTCTCCGGCTGTCATTCCCACTCTGTGCTCCGCTCAGCTCAAACAATACAAGTTCAGGAGGGTCTCCCTCGGCTCCAGAACACCAGAGCACCCTTCTGAAGCTGGGTCTGCACCAGGGTGTTAATAAAGTTTAGTTGGAGCAGGAAGTAGACGTGAGACGGGGTGGGGGGGGTAGGGTCAGGGGGGGTAGGCTGGGTGGCAGCTAACACCCCCCGCCGTGTGCCCCCCCCCACACATACACACACGCACACAATCACACACACACACAATCACACACACACACACTAGAGGACTCGCTGCTGCACTCTCCTGCAGAGCTGATGGGAAACACGCTGGGTGTTGAAACACACCAGAATCAGAATTCGGTTTATTCGCCATGTATGTTATACGAACACGGAATTTACTGTCGCAGGGAGGTGCAAACACTAAACATATACGAATCTTAAATTAAGTAAAGGTACAGAACTTTAACTATTCCTAATAACTAAACAATCTAAGAATAAAACAATTTAAATATATAAATAAAATATATATAAGAATAAGAATAAGAATGAGCAGCATGTCTGCGACATACACACAGTCGGAGACGCACACACACTGTCACACACACACATAAACACAGTCGCAGACACACACACACTGTCACACACACGCTCACAGTCGCAGACACACACACACTGTCACACTCACACATGTTCACAGTCGCAGTCACACACACACTGTCACACACACATACACACAGTCGCAGACACACACACACTGTCACACACACACGTTCTCAGTCGCAGACACACACACACTGTCACACACAAACGTTCACAATCGCAGTCACACACACACTGTCACACACACACACGTTCTCAGTCGCAGACACACACACACTGTCACACACAAACGTTCACAATCGCAGTCACACCCACACTGTCACACACACACACACGTTCTCAGTCGCAGACACACACACACTGTCACACACAAACGTTCACAGTCGCAGTCACATACACACACAAAGTCATAGTCACAAACACACACGCTCCGCTGGTGGGCTGGTAGACACAGATCTGAAACACAGACAACTGAATATTTGACTTTAGGCAGCTCCATCAGAGATGAATCCTGGGCCTTTTACATTCTCCTACGACAATACATCGTTAGTTCATTGCGTCAATGAAATTCACTTCACTGTAAAACCAAAGGACGTTCACTGTCTCAGTGTTGTTGCAATTTCATTTATATTTACTTTCACTAGCCACTTTTGAACATTTACCAATCCGTGTGTGTGCATTTGTGTGTGTGTGTGTGTATTTGTGTGTTTATATGCAATTCTGTACACATGCATCTGTGTGTGTGTACATGCTTGTCCATGTGTGTGTTTTATGTGTGTTTTTAAAGCCTCTACATTGCTCAAGGCAACTGCTGTACATGTGTGGTAGGTCAAACATGCCCTCTGATTGGCTGAGCCTTTGTTTTCCTGGAGCATCGTCTCTGTGGTTCATGAATGATGACCTCAAACGTGACCTTTACTGTAACAAACTTCCACAAACACCAGCATATTTCTTAGGCGATGTTGTAAATGATTTATTCCCGTTGACACGACATAGACCTCACCTCTGTAGCAGGTTTGGTCCGGTTCATTCTTCACTAGAAGTTACCATCCAAGACTGTCGTGAAAGGCTGGACTATGTGGTTCAGTTCTTTCCAAGTTCTGCATGGCAAGACAAACAGCTGATGTCCCTCCCTCTATATGTAGTCAACACCCCCCCCCCCCTCACACACACACACACACACACATGGACTCTCTCTCAAACACACTCACACATCTGACACTCAGAAAACACGCATACACATGCTTTCACATACACACACACTTGCTCACACACAAACACACTATCTAACAAACACACGCCAACATGCACACACACGCATCCACACACACACGATGTGCCGCAGTTAATTAAAACAGCCCTAGCTTAGCATATGCAGCCGCACTGCAGCTTGAAGTGGAAGCAAATAACCAAATACAAGCATGGTAGGCACCGTCACAGTTTAGCCATGGCTAGACTCATTACCACAGATGTCTGGTCTGGTAGAAGAGATCGCACAGTGAAGGACGAAAGTAATTAGAACAAGCAAACAAAGCTGCAGACTCCAACACATGTTCTCTGTGACAGCACATCAGGCAACGACACCTACAAAACAAAGACACTTACATAAATGCATTTGCCAGGGAGCCGTCGACGTGGAAACCCTAGTAATGAGTCATGTTATTCTGACAGGAGAACAGGAAAGGACGGCTGGCTGGGACAGGAAGTTGTGAAGGATTCACATGTCATATCCTGCCAGTCACCAAGGGATGAACAGGCTGGCTGGCTGGCACAGGAAGTTGTGATGCCTTCACGTGTCAAATCCTGTCAGTCACAAAGCATGCTATGCTAGAGGATCACGGGAAGGCCCCAATTTTTGTTATCTTTGCCCAGCAGACATGTATCATGTTATCCTTAGAGCAACTGTCTGGTGTCACAACAACTAAAAAACATACTATTTAACCACATTGACTTGAACACATTGCTTAAAATGTTATGACCCTTTAAAACCACCAAAGGCCCATCTCCTAAACCAGTCTTTAATCCACATTTGTGCCCCCCTTTTCCAACCCCAATACCCTGTCCAACCTCCACCATCCATCCTCCCACCCACCCAACCCTCCCTCCTGGCCTGCTAAGACAGCGACACGGGTCAGGGGGTGTGCAAGGATGGAGTGTGGATGGACCCAGGCCTCCAGGCCAGCCAGTTGAGACAGCACAGGCAGTCAGACACATCCAATAACAGCCTGTCCTCCTGCAGCCTCTATCCAGGCAGAGATACCATGACTGGGGTGTTCTTGGAAGGTATGTGTGAAGGTGAGGGCGGCATTTCATCTAGAGTGTGAAGTGTGTGTGTATATAGGGACCTCAAATTTTAATATGTGGACTAGTATAGATAGTCCACATATTAATTATTAATATAAAAATTACAATTTTAGGTCCCTATATGTTTATTGTATGCACCTTCCTGCCAAAGCAAATTCCTTGTCTGTGCAAACTTTCATGGAGAATAAATCCCCCCATTATGATTCCAGGCATAGATACCATGACTGGGGTGTTCTTGGAAGGTCTGTGTGAAGGTGAGGGCGGCATTTCATCTAGAGTGTGGAGTGTGTGTGTATTTCTGTGTGTGGGTGTGTGCGTTTGTGTGTGTTTCATGTGTGTGTTTTATGTGTGTGAGCCTTTTTCTGTATTTCTGTGTGGGTGTAAGTGTGTCTGTGTCTGTCTGTGTGTGTCTGTGTGTGTGTCTGCAAGCGAGCATGTGTGTGAAGTTGACATCTCACCCCGGCAACGTCCTGTGTGTTCTAAGGTGTTATTGAGTACTTCAGGGTGAGGCTGACCCCTGCAGAGGCTTGTTAGAGAGGCCTGCCACAGGGTTAACCAGCTCCTGCTCCGTAAAACAGTCCAGACCACCACTGCTCCAGCCTCACATCCTGGTCTATTGATTTGACCTCGGGGTCATGTGGCGTGCTAAACAGTGATGAATGGTTGTTGTCTGTCCTCGTGAGACCTAGGATTTTCTATTTATGACACCTCTTTCTTATGCAAATCTCACAATTTGAAACTGCTGCTGTAAAACGGTCGGTTTGAAAAAATCCACATTTGTGACGTCACAAATGTTGGTCCACCTTTTTTGGCTCTGGTCTGTACCTTTGTCACACCCCAAAAAAGTTTGTGCGCTGCTCTGTGTACTTCCACGGGAAGTACAAATAAGAACGTTTCAAAGTTTTTCAAGGATATTGAAAATGGACCACGGTCGTAAATTCAGTGTTCCAGGCTCTACAGGGAATGCTGACACTTTTCAAACATGAGCAAACATCCCAGGGGGCATGGCTGATGGCTATGTAAGTATAGTAGTAGGCTAGTAGTCTATGAGAAAATCCCTGTGAAGTTTGAGACTCAATTATTCATTTGCTCGAACCATTTCACCAAAGACAGTTTTGAAAACCTTGGACAATATAAAGCAGGATTTGCTAAGCCCCCGTTGCTGAAAAGAGGTGCTGTTCTGACTGTATGTTCATCACAACCACAAGCTGAAAGTAGCCTATGATTTTGTCACTAAGAGTTATTAGCAATGCAAACGTATCCTGTATCTAGCATAGGTAGAATGTGTGATGATTTTGTTTATTGGCAATGGGGCTAACGTCATTTCATTTTCCTGACTGTGTTTCATTCGAATAAATAACTTGTGTTTTCATGTAAATCTACAATTCACGATGCTTGTTTGGCTATGTTGCGTCTTTGCTACGCAGCTTCGCTCGTTGTAAACCAACCAATCAGCGCGCAGCTCATCTATATATTCATGAGCATGCCATGAAAGGGAGAAAACCTCTCGTTTTATTCCAGGGCTATTTCACAGGGTTCATCAGGAAGCATAGAACAGCACCCGGGCCATTTTCAGCCCAACCAATGAGACCTTAAGGAACAGTGTGAAATACCCTATAAAATCAGTAAATGACCACTTTAAAGAGCTGAGTTAAGTGTCGCAGCAGGTATATTTCCATAAGTGCTACACAGATCCTCCAGGTCATTGACAGTCTCCCCTGTGAGAGCAACCCTGACAGGTTGACAGAGAGTTCTGATCCAATCGTACAGCCCATCCACAGATATTTCACACTGTGTAGAACAATGGGGTGTTCTGATCTAGTTCTGCAGGCTGTAAGTCCACAGTGACTCTGAGTTCTGTGGAACACTAGAGTGTTTGGATCCAGACCCACAGCCAATCCACAGAGACAACAGATTCAGAACTGTGCAGAACACTAGGATGTTCTGATCCAGTGTCACATCCAATCCACAGAGACAACAGATTCAGAACTGCAGAACATTGGAATGTTCCGATCCATTCCATTTTCACAGTGACATAGGACCTTGTACAACAATACAATGTTCTGGTCCAGTCTGTCAGGTCCAGATGGTAGCAGAAAGACGACCTCCTCATCCCACTTCCTTGATCTGGGCTCTTTTCCCCCTGTCAAAATGTAAGGATGAAAGGATTTACCATCAATAGTGATCTGCAGTTATTCTGTGTGACTGTTTTAGCAGCAAGCTCATAGACTTTGAAGGCCACGTTATACAGGCTCCAGGCCTCTTACTGTAGGAATATAACAGAGAGAGAGAGAGGGGGGGGGGAGAGAGAGAGAGAGAGAAAGAGAGAGAGAGAGAGAGAGAGAGGGGGGGGGGGAGAGAGAGAGAGAGAGAGAGAGAGAGAGAGAGAGAGAGAGAGAGAGAGAGAGAGAGAGAGAGAGAGAGAGAGAGAGAGAGATGAACAAAAACTGAAAATGAAAGGACTGAGTCACTCAGAACAAAATAACTTCTATTTCTGCTTTTAGCAGTACTCCAGTTAGTGCTGAGGCTTGACATTTGCCAGGCCATTCGATACAAACCAACACAACACCAACAAACTATCTGTTTACAGCTGAGACCAACATGACTCATTCTAATGTGTTTTAATGTGTGTTAAATGTCAGAGTTATAATGGCGAAATCTAATCTGTATAGATGCCAGAGGCAGCCTCTCACCGTCCCCCAGCCCCAGTCCCAGCCCCAGCCCAAGCCCCAGCCCCAGCTCCAGCTCCAGCCCCAGCCCCAGTCCCAGCCCCAGTCCCAGTCCCAGTCCCAGCCCCAGCCCTAGCGTATGTAATACAGATTTCTTCTCCCAGATTCTCCACGCTAGCATCAGAAGGACTGGGGCACAGGGATGCGCCTGGCTGTGTTTAATATTATCCTCCAAGTGCATCTCATCAAACCAACATTGGGGTGATCAATATCGAATGCGTTAGCTGGAGTGCAATGCTGTGCTGTACCAACAAATCAGTCACAGTTATCGGCTGAGCTTTCATTTACCTCTGTGGTGGCCATGTTTTGTATCTAATATTAATAGGATCACAAATAAACTGAGGCTGCCCTTGTCCAGTGTCTACACACTTTATAACACACACACATTCTACCAGAGGTACGTACGTTCCCTCTACCACAAGCACACGCACCCTCTACCACACACACAAACACACCCTCACACACACAAACATACATCCTTTCATTCCCTGCATAAAAAGGGGATTTCCATGGAGACCAATCTGTCTCTGATTCAGCATCCAAGCTTATTTAGAAGTTAACACAGCCGTGTGATTCCTGCATCAAGTGCCTGTGAACATGGAGCTGGGGGAGGCCTTACAGAGCATGCCAGGCCAGGGACAGTAGAGAGACCAGGGTCAGTAGAGAGACCAGGGTCAGTAGAGAGACCAGGGGCAGTAGAGAGACCAGGGGCAGTAGAGAGAGCAGGGACAGTAGAAAGACCAGGGGCAGTAGAGAGACCAAGGACAGTAGAGAGACCAGGGGCAGTAGACAGACCAGGGGCAGTAGAGAGACCAGGGGCAGTAGAGAGAGCAGGGACAGTAGAGAGACCAGGGGCAGTAGAGAGACCAAGGACAGTAGAGAGACCAAGGACAGTAGAGAGAGCAGGGACAGTAGAGAGAGCAGGGCCAGTAGAGAGAGCAGGGACAGTAGAGAGACCAGGGGCAGTAGAGAGAGCAGGGCCAGTAGAGAGAGCAGGGACTGTAGAGAGAGCAGGGCCAGTAGAGAGAGTAGGGACTGTAGAGAGAGCAGGGCCAGTAGAGAGAGTAGGGCCAGTAGAGAGAGAAGGGACTGTAGAGAGAGCAGGGCCACTAGAGAGAGCAGGGCCAGTAGAGAGAGCAGGGCCAGTAGAGAGACCAGGGGCAGTGGAGAGAGCAGGGCCAGTGGAGAAGCGAGGTCACGTTAACCCTGCTCTTCTGCCGTCACTCCAGCTTGCTCAGGTGATTTTTTTCCGTCATCTCCCTGGATATCGGAGTTCTCTTTCACTTAACCTCTCTTCCTCCCTTCCCTCACCCCTCCCTCACCCCCAAAACAACCAAGTCAGGTGGCTGAGCGGTTAGGGAATCGGGCTAGTAATCTGAAGGTTGCCGGTTCGATTCCTGTCCGTGACGTGACGTTGTGTCCTTGGGCAAGGCACTTCACCCTACTTGCCTTGGGGAGAATGTCCCTGTACTTACTGTAAGTCGCTTTGGATAAGAGCGTCTGCTAAATGACTAAATGTAAATGTAACCCGCCGTGTTTGGGTGAGACCACACGGAGCTGAACATCCAGCTCGAGAACTACAGCCGCGCTGACCCTCTGGACTACATTTCCCCACTGAGACAGGAGTTTATCGGCCTCTCTGATAGGACGGTTTGGCTGCAAGCCAAGGCAGTGCTGGGGGCACAGTTTTCTGTACAGAGTCTCGCGGGGAGAGAGGAGCCTGAGAGATGGGCACAGACACTGCTGTACACAAACAGAGACACTGCCCTGGCCTTGTGTGCGTGTGTGTGTGTGTGTGTGGGGGGGGGGGGGTATGCTTGTAAGCTAGTGTTTGTGTGTGGGAGGGTTTGGTGTTTGTAGGCCTACTTGGGGGGAGGGGGAAGCGTGTCTGTGTGTGTCTGGGTATGTGGGGGGCTGTTTGTAGGAGGTGGGGGTTAGTAGTGTAAGAAAGGGTGTTTGGGGGTGTGTGGGGGTAGTTAGTGTTTGATTGTGTGGGTGTCATTATTGGGAGGGGGGGTGCGTGTGTGTGGGTGTTGTGTGCTTGTGTGTGTGTGTGCATGAGAGAGAGCGGGATAGGGGGACAGGGAGATACTCTGAAGGAGAGCGAAGCGTGGAGACTGGAGAGAGCAAAATAGACAAGTTAGAAGGGTGGAGATGGCGGGGTCACGGAGGTTGTGGCAAACCTCTTTGATGTCTGCAGTTAATTGGTTTTCTCCTCAGCCAGAGAGCGAGAGGAGGTTTTGTATGGAGAAGTGGAGAGTTTGTCTGAAGTGTTCTCACCCAGCAGTTTACTCCTCGTTACCTGACCTGTGCATCGGGGAAAAGTCCATTAACAACCCAGACTAACCTCAACTCATCTCCTTCAAACACTCCATAAGTCAATGTAAATACTGTGTCATCTGCTCACTTGATAGACTGTTACTCACTCAGGAAGTTATGAATGTGGCATTGGTTGAAAATCGAACAGACACTAGATGAAAACTGGATAGAACGGGAATACTAGCTAACTGCCACATTTGTTTGACACATTTTTACCACAATATTTGTTATGACTTACAGTACATGCTGAGATCACATCATTTTATTTAACACAAGTTTACCTTCACCAAAAATACAAATGTCAAAGTCACTGTAAAAGTTGAAAGTTAGCCAGGGTGTTTTATTTTGATCGTGTTTCCCTTTTCGCTATAAACTATGCAAACTAATGCGCCCGTACTTTGCGAGGGCAAATTCTAATGGGTAGTATAAAATATGGGACAGGGGCTGGGGCAAAACTCTGAAAGATACAGCACAGTCATAGTCACACCTTCTATGGAGGAAAACAAAAGTACATTTCTTCTTGATTTACTACTGTTGTTGCTCTAGGTGACACTAGTCTAATTGTATTGGTGTCGATTACCATAGCTAGGTTAAGTTGACCGCAGATGCCAAGGTGATTAAACCACTGCCTGTAGCTGCCTGGGTCATTCTACCGCAGAACTCAAACTGCCATCATGTGATCGGTCGTCAAGATCATGTTAACAAGGTCTTGCATCACACACATGCTCACCGAGTACGCTTCATCGGCAAGGCAACCCCCAGGCTGCTGTTGCAACAGATCATCCATGTAGTCATGTCCAGATCACGTATGATCCAGCCGTGATCAGCGATCAACCGGGACAGCCTCCTCCTCCACAGCGTCCTCCACCCCCCACGTCCCAGGCTTGACTGACAGTCAGACACCCTATGCTGTCACTGCGGTGACGTGACACAGCCCAGGCTGGTGATGGAAACACGGCTCAAGTTACTGGAGGAGGGAGAGGAACATCTGTGTTGTCTCCTGAGTTGTGAGAAGGCTTTTCTGCAGCTGTTTCTGGATGTGAAGGTTGTTTACCTTTATCAGTCTGCCATAGGACCACATTATAGAGGAGAGTAGACTGCTCAACGATTTGGAATGTCCTATTACAAAAGACTGTGTATCTTTCACTCTGAAGGCCCCCCGTGGGTGCATGAGAGTGTGTGTGTGTGTGTGTGCATGTGTGTGTGTTCAGATTGATTGTTCTTCGGTCTCCTCAGGGTCCCTGCATGCTAATTGTCCTGTCGGCAGGGTAACAGGACCTGACCATTTCACCTAGTCATGGTTCAGTACAGCATTGGCTGCCATAGCAACAGCCCAGGCATAGTCAGTTGCAGAGCAAGAGAGACCCCTATTGGCCAGAAGATATAACCAAATCAAATCAAAATGTATTTGAATAGCCATTTTTACAAGCAATGTCACAGAGGGCTTCAGATATGCCCATAGAACTGCCCCTCAACCAACCTAAACCCTCAAGGAAGACAAGGAAAAATTCCCAGAAAAACTCACTAGAGGAGAAAAAATGTAAACCTTGTGCTGCCTTCGGGTCACATGACTTCGTGTTGCGACAACTTTACCCAATACAAAAACTAATAAAAAGCATTTTCTTTTCACCTTCGCGATGTGGGGGGTCTGAGACAACCGGACGGTTAAAAGAAAATGCTTCACTTTGTTTTTGTATGCGGTAAAGTTGTCGCAATATGACGGTGGGTCACAATGACTGATGGGTCAGAATGACCCGAAGATAACACAAGGGTTAAGAAACCTTGGGAGGAGCAATTCAGTGAGGGATCCCCTCCTCCAGAGACGGTTGGTGAAACAGAGGTGCAGAACACAGGCTAAACATAGTCAACAAACATGACTTTAGAAGAGTCCGGCTCAGTGAATACCTGAATACTTAAATAGGATTCCTCCAGTAGCATCTTGACAAACTACTGTACCGTGTTATTTAATGTATGCCTGTAGGTTAGAGATTGTCAAGTGTAGCCTAATCTCAATGTGTTTTTGTTTTGTAATGTTTATGTGTGTTGGTTAGCAACAAATTAAACGCTAATATGATATGCGTGCCAAGTTTTTGCAAGATATCAGCAGTAATGAGAGAAAATGCGCACCATGCAAAGACTACTAACCACTCCTCTGGTTATTATTGAAAAAAACTGTACCTACTGTATATTACATTAAAACTCCATGTCTCTGCATATGATGCCTTGGCTTACTGATTGTCCGGCGTGCCTTGAGAGTTGGTGGTACTTGTGATGTGGGGTCTCTCTCTGAGGCGTGTTGCTGGAGGCCTAAAGGTTCATTAGCACGCCCGCTATTTGATTATTCTGCTGGTCTCCCTCCCTGCAAAATGGTGCCTGTAATGGAATTTAAATGAGTTTCCCGGCTGAATTAATTTACCGGCTATGAATACACACTTGCGAAAGCAGGCTAAGGCACAAGCAGGCGGAAGACAAATTTGAGGAGATGGCGACATTTGTAGAGGGATGCTGTGTGTGTGTGTATGTGTGTGTGTGTATGTGTGTGTATGGGGGGGGGGGAGACGTAGGTGAAAGTAATGACAAAGGCACAAGGTAATACTCTCTCACTCTCTCTTATTCTTTCAATGACAAAAACTCTGTTTAAAGTACTGAAGCCTGAAAACAAATGTTTTACTTTCAAGTGGCTGTGTTATTCTGTGTGAACAAGTGGCCAAATTATATTCCCTATCCTTTAGCGATCCCGGAACCGCGATGATAGCGTACTTGGTGTGTATTGATATTTAACTTGTACCTCTGCTAAAGTTCATGAGGCAAAAACCTGAGACAGGAATATCCTCTCCTGGTACAAAGCAACAGATCTGTCCTTATAAAAGTGGGAGTAAAAATCAATGATGAGCAGTCAACACACTTTATGGCGGCAATTACCGCTGTGCAAACTGCTCGCTTTGAAGTTTCAATACAAACATTTCTGAGTAGCAAGGCCTATCTCTAATTCCTTATGGATAGGCCTATTTATAGACAAGGTCAGGACAGCAATATTAACCAGTAACTTAAGTAGGCCTATCTATGAGAGCCACCGAGTTCTTCATCTAAGAACTGAGATCCTTGGCTCAGTGTTTTGCCTCTCTTTTGCTATAGCAGCAGTGGTGTCTTTCATTAAATGATAAAGCTAAAGGTAAGCACCCCTGAAGCACGTACTGTGAGCTCCCCTCCAGCAGGGGGAAGATCTAACTCCACCTCCAGCCAGCCCAACTGAAATTTTTTTACATTTCATATTCAATTCCATTCATTTAGCAGACACTTTTATCAAATAATAAATAGTTTACGTAAAGTACAGCAGAAAATCAAGGATCAGCATAGTGCTTATGGTGTCTCAGTGGTTAATCAAGGAATGAACAGGACTGAGACCTGCAGGGTTCTGAGAGTGGATGCTGGACTTCCGGTGGACATTGGTGTGATAAGAGGGGCTCGGACCGTACCTTACGTTGGGTCAACATGGACTCTCAAGCCTCCAGACAGGAGGCGAGGAAAACACGGCCGAACTCAGACCCGTTGCCGAGGAAACGGATACATCCCCGAGTGTATGTGCGCCCCAATGAGCCAGTTCACTCAAGAAAGCTTCTCCTGAGTGCTTTATTCGTCTAAACTGTGATTAACCTTCACAGAACAGAAGTATTTCCACCGAGAATGACGACCACCGTAACCATAGCGATCACATTCACCGCGGCCTCATGGTTGCAGGTCTTATGTCTACGCATGAATGCGGCCCTCGACGTAATCGCAGGTTCACCATAAGTTAGTTTTAATGATCCATGTGCGAGTCATCACCATATACATGGGTCATATCATCATGTTCTGGATGTAAATGTGACATTTAGACACTCATATGGAGTTCATTAGTTGTTTGCAAAATAATGACAGTGAAGTGTTCCATTTCATTTGGCATTAAGCCGACCCTGGTGACCCATCAACCAATCGGCTGGCAGCGCTGTCTTCTCCTAATAACTCAAAGAGAATGTCAGCAGACGTGAGGATGAGTGGGTCTCGGGAGAGAAGTATGTTTTTACAGCTCCACTCTTCAGACTGTAGGATCCCAGAGACAGCGCTGTGTGTGTGTCCTCTGACCTGCCGTATAGCGGGAGAAACCGCCCACACGCCCTAACCTTCTCCATTAACCCTTCTGTCCAGCTGGAAGCAGCTGTTAGAGCCTTGTCTAATGACATCATTTAGAGCTGGTGTCTTGACACGTCAAAACACATTTTCAATCGGGCCAAATGCCAATAGCTGTATGTGCAGTTAGCATTTCACCTCCCACCCTTTCTGACAGTTTGGGGCGCATCCAGAAAAACAGTTGTTTTAGGCAACCATGACACATAAATGGTACTGAACTGACCATGATACAACATGTATTGTTGTGATTCTGATTCAGATGGGGAGGCTGGCTGGGAGGCGCCTCTGTGGTGTACAGGAGCTAAGGTGACCTCCAGTATGACCTTTGGATGACCCCTGAGGAACACTCACCTTTACACATCCTTTCCTGAAAGTCCAGCAGAACAAACTTATATTCTTGTCTGAATTATACTAAAACCCTTTATATGTATATCTTTATATTATATATTGAAAGCATGCAGTGTTTCCCCTAACATTATATTAGGGGGGTGCCCCGCCCCCCCCCAACGCCCCCCCGGAAGGTCAAGTTAATAAAAATAAATACAAATCTTTTTATATATATATATATATATATATATATATATATATATATATATAGCGCCCCATCACAACATAAGTCATTTAAGGTTACCTTTCCTATAAAACAGGTCTATAGCTTGCTCTTTTATTAAACAAACTAAATGGCCTTATGTTATTTATCTTATTTACACAACGGCATGTCATATCTGTCTCTACATGGTTGCCGTTGCCGCCCGGCAAAGCTGTAAACCTAGGGGAAAGAAGCATGATATTTACTGTCAAATCATTTATGTATCTTGCAGAGAGTAATTAATCAGATTTCTTTGTTGTCATTCCCCTTCACGTCTCTGGTAATTGCAACAATCTGGAAATACTCACCAACTGCTAAAATCCATCTTAATAGAATATTATTTTATTAAATGCTATTTAGACTGTATTTGTATAAGCTCAATGTTGTTAACACATGGCAAACCATTTCAATCTTGACAATTCTGTACCTTCACTAACCCTCAGGCCTATGCTACTGTAACAGGCATCATATCACATGCATTATTTCATTAGGCCACTAGGAGGGGCTGTTAGCTACAGGTATGCATTAATTCTGAAGGTGAAGCGACATCAATCTCGTCCTATCCTGTCTTCACTTGTTGAACTGTGAACGCAGTATTACAGTTAAGATTGTCGTACTTGTGCTGAATTCGCATCATTGCCATTGGGTAGAAAATCCTATCCTTCACCTCACTGACCAGGCAGACTCTCGGTACTGGGTATAGTAATATCTGGCAACAGGTGACAGCTGGTGATTATGTCAATTTTCTCTGAGACGGATTTGAGGTCCTCGAGGATTAGCCGGATGCTGTGAGAAGCGTTGATGATGCCGCTCTGCGAGTTGTTCAGGTGACCGGTGGCCACGCGGATCTCTTTGGTGGCATTACCGTAGACCTGTCGGAGGGTCTGGGTCACGTCGGTGCACAGACGCCCGTTACTCTCCAGTAGTTTCTGTTGCAGAAGGGTATTGAACTGTTCAGTAGGCTCGGGCCTAGAAACCGGGCGGTCCTCCAACACCGATGGAATGTCTGGGTTGTCTCTGATCACAATGAGCGGAGGCAGCTCCTTAGACAGTGTCCGCGCGTTCTCCGAACTGGAGGCGATAACAAATTTCCGTGCTTTCTCAACCTCTTCTTCGCTGTCGGTCTCTGAGGCCTCGCCGGGAACCTTAACCCCGGCTGCGGCCGCGGAGGGAGGGGAGAGGGAGGTGATGTACACCTCGTCGTCCGAGTCTGTCTCTGAAGCCTCTCCTTGCACCACTATCTGGTATTTGTTGCTCGCCATTTTACTTAGAACACTACACACAACGAGAGAACACAAGTATAACTATTGTAATGTCCCAATGCTAAAATGAATTGAAAATGATTACAAAGAGGATACGGACATTTGATCAGAAACTGACATGCCTTCACATTTAACCAGTCACGAGCAGGAAGTAACGCCGAATGTAAAGAAAAGACCAATCGAATGTGGAATCGGAGGACATGTGACGTTGGGAATGTCAACAAGCCCCAATCACATGACAGGAACACGCACGCCGGGGTGCTTCTTTGACGCAGCCCCGTGCGCTGCGTAGAACACTAAAACATCCAACTGAATGTTGAGGGGATGGGGTTGTATCTGTTGCAGACAGTATGCACGCTTGTTGTTACAGTGTTGAAAATGATGAAGCAAGCTCTACCGTATGCTGTTAGACATGGTCGCAGACTTCCATACACCACCGAAAGGCGTACGTTTGCTACCTCGTCTCGACATCAGGCACCCGTGATGGCTACCGCAGTCACTGTGCATCGACCACTGGACCTTTCCTAGCTAGCGTCACCGGTCATTCTGGCTGCCAGCTTGGTCCGCTTCTGTGTGGTACGGCACACATTTTTCATCCACTGGTTTGTATTGTGAGGATGTCAGTTTACTGTAGAAAGGAAAACTTGTGATTAGGATGTTTGCAAACTAAACGTTTCAAGGCAATGTGTTTCAGTGCAGGCAGCTATTTCGTGTATCATGTTAGTGAAATTGACGTGGGAGATTCACTGATTTGTCTTATTTTTTTTCACTTTGAAAGGGCTTGCTGACACTTTTAGTTGTATTCTTAGGAGCGCGTTCCAACAAATTATTCGAATATTATGCTAATGAATTATCCGCTTGTCGCTTGCTGTCATTCTCGTTTTTCTCTCCAGATGTTATTGCACACAGTTTATCGTATAGAAAGATTTAAAAGCATAAGTAAAGACCTAATTTTCTAGCATAATTAAAAAATAACACGTTTAGTTTTAAAATCCCTTACAATACCTATTCTACTAATTCCATACCATGGGAAAAAAAAATATTTTATATAAATCCTAAGTTTTTAGCCCCCTCACATTTTAAATGTACATGTTTTAACTCTTAACCCCGAAGCCTTGGAGCCATAGGAGCCCAGGTGGGCCCAGTCCCCCAGGGCAGAAAACAGGAGGCCAGGCGTGGAGAGACCAGGAGGGGGAGACCAGGGGTAAATCCGGCAGACAACCATGGAGCTGAGAGAGAAGAAGCCCAACAAATGGTGGACGGAGTCAGACACGTTTGCCATGCTGAATCTGATCCAACAGCTGGACCTTGTTCACGAGCTTGACAAGAAACGCCAGCGCAACTACTCTCACTTCCGGCGTCTCCGTAGCAACCTGGCCAGGCGGGACATCATGTTCACTGTCAACCAGATACGCAACCGCTGGAAGAGCCTCAAGCACAAGTACCGCAAGATCAAGATGGCGGGCTATCGATCACCAGCGGCGAGGCTGGCCGCCATAGAGTCCTTTCGCTACTTCCGGCTGTTGGACCGCATGCTTGCCCGGAAGCCTCGTACATCTGGCCCTGACCTAGAAACAGGCTCAACAGAGGGGCACACTGGGGTGGAGAGGACCCCCTCAGACCTGGAGGACCCTACTGATGATGGAACAGGTAGGTTAGATCTCACTTTGTTCCCTTCTCTCCTCTTTTCCTCAGTCCCCTCCCCTCCTCACCACCCTCCTCTCCTCCTTTCCTAGGTGACTACATGCCTTCCTGGCAGAGCTCCATGGCTCCTCCACTAGAGGGCGACAGCGACAACCCCAGGGCCAGTCCTGATGAGTGCCAGGCCAGCCCCGGGGCACCAGCCTGGGGGCTACACCCTCCAGAAGAGGCCTGGGGGGGCCCTGGCCAGCAGAGCCCCAGCCTTGGAGTCCCTCGCTGGGAAGAGCATGGCTCTGACGAGGTGATGACCCTGGGGGAGTCCGGGGAGTATCTGTATCCAGTGAAGACAGAGCCACAGACTCCCCCCTGCTTGGCTGGAGGGGAACTGGGCAGTGAGCATGCTAGCTTCAGCCCAGGCATGCCTGCTGGTAAGTGGGTTTTGATGACAGATGCTGTTTTTAAAAACACAATTCTCAATGGGACTATACCGATTTTGAAATCCCCAACGCTGATCTATCAATTGAACATGCACCGTAAAATATTCATGTATTTGTTTAGCAGACGCTTTCATCCAAAGCAACATACTTGGTAGGGATTTAAACCAGCAACCTCTTTATCTCCTGTCAAATGCTCTACCACTGAGCTATGCCTGTTCGCCAACTAATTTCTTCTCAGGCACTTGTGAGGACAGCCCCAGTCTGGTGCTGCAGCAGCTGAGCATGTTGAACCAGCAGGTGGCGCTACAGCGAGCGGAGCAGCGGGCCTTCCACTGCAGCCTGCTGGGTCTACTGGACCGCCAGACACACCTTCTGGAGCAGCTGTCTAACAACACGACACAGGCCTCCAAACGCTGCCCTGACAGCTACACCCACCAGTCACCCAGCGACTCCACCCACCAGTCACCCAGCAGCCCTATCAAACCAGACCCTGACAGGAATGACTCCTCCAGCAAACAAGCCTTTCCATCCCGGCAGGCCATAACGACCTCGTTCTTGCAGAATGACCCCCCAAATAAACAGATGGACCTTTTGGGGCAGGCTGAGCCTATGTTACAGACAGACCCATCCACCATGGTGCTGCAGGTCCACAGCGCCTTGGTCCAGATCCTAAGAGGGGTGGAGCAGGTCCAGACCCAGAGACAGCAGCCCTGCTCATGCAAGACCTCTCCGTCACAGCCCCCCTCCCTGGTTCCTTCCCCCTCCCAGCCTTCTTCACAGCCCACATCCCCCTCCAAGCCTCCCTCAGAAACCCCTGCCCCACCTCCCCCCTGCAAGACCTCACCCTCCAAGCCTCCCTCCTGACAGACTTCCCCCTTCCCAGAGCCTCGATAGACCAGCTGTCTGATTGGTGTTTAAGGAACCAGTTACAGATACAACAGAGCCCTCCTGCCCTCTGGTGGTGGGAGGACTGAACTGACACCAGAGACCCATCCAAGGACTGTGTATGAGCTGGGGAGACCTCAACACCCCTTCCAGCTGTTGTAATAATGTCATTAGTCAATAGACCTTTGTTTTGTTGGCTATTTGCTGGTTTGCTGATGGACTGGTTGTGTGGCGCTGGTCAGTGAGTGTAACGCTGTTATGTCATGGACTAATAAAGCACATGGAATATGTAGGCTTTAATAGAATGAGCCACCGGCTTGATTGTGATTGTACTACAGAATAACCTTATATATGGTCTGACGTGAAAATATTTATTTGCATTTTGGAATTAAAAATGATGAAAAACGTGTTTTTGGAAGTGTCATGTTTGCATGTCAGTGAAATACGACTACGACATTCGACAGCGCTCAGACGACGGTCCTAGAGGCTTCCGTATTCCGGAAGTAGTTTACATTGACGATTTGTGTCCCCCCAAAAATATTTATAGACAGGTAACTACTTTTATATAATTTTCCAAACATTTGTGTTTTCACATTTCTGAAATAATTTCGTTGAGAAAGAAACATTGCGATAAGAGCCAAGCCGTAGCTAACCTGGATGCATGCATATGAACCGACGTCAGCTAACTACGTCGTTAGCTTGATAGCCTTTACTGACTTTTTCATGTTGTTCGACCCTTATCAGAAGGTTTGTTAGAGAAACGATTACGTTTATAACGGTTAGAAACGTATTTTATCTTTGCAGATATGGCGGATGACGCCCTGTTTGAGTTTCTCCATATGGAGATGGTGTCCCTTGTTTACAAAGACCACGCTTCCATGAACAAGGTAGCTAGCAAGCTTGGCAGTTTGCTACCGAATCACAATATTGTCTCATCATGACATGCTGATATGACCGTTTTTCCTTTCTCTTCACAGCAGGACCGGGCGACTTGTGTCTCTACCCTAGAAGGAATGGGATTCAGAGTTGGACAAGGCCTGATAGAGAGGTGGGCATAACGTTAGATATTATACCGTACGAGCCTGAACATAGACTACAAGTTATAAGGTTATGGTTAAACCCATAACTATACATAATTTGTAACTATAACTAATCAGAATCTTCCGTTGAAACTCGGACCAACAGAGCAATCAAAAAAACTTTGGATCTACAGACACAGCTTACAACCTGTGGACTAACTGGTTGAACTTACTCATGTCAGGTTCACCAAAGATTCCCCTAGCTTCAAGGATGACCTGGACGTGATGAAGTTCATCTGTAAAGACTTCTGGATCAATGTCTTCAGAAAACAGGTGGACAACCTCAGGACCAACCACCAGGTGAGCTTGGCACACAGGAAGTAGCGCCCACAATCTCAGAAATACTACATTTCCCATGATGCACAATCTGTTCTTTCTGTTCTTCATGACTGTTGTTGTTTCCCCTCCAGGGAACATATGTTCTCCAGGACAACAAGTTTGCTCTGCTGACTCAGTTCTCCAGTGGAAAACAGTATCTTGAGGATGCTCCCAAGGTAACACTGCATTCTGCAGGTTCTCTAACCCAGGTTCTCTAACACAGGTTCTCCAACACAGGTTCTCCTACTGTACACAGGTTCTCTTTAGGATCTCTATAACAGGTGCCCAAACATTAGACCTGAAGGTCCCCTGTGAACACACACACACACACAAACCAACAGAAAAAACTCAAACATGTTGGGCTGTGTGATCAGTTGTGGTCACATCTATGTTGCTACAGTTACACGGCTGGAGGGGAATGAGGTGATCTGTAGGTTGATTTGTTGTTTATTGTGGTATTGTTGTGTGTTATGTGATCCACCGGCCTGTGTGTGTGTGTGTGTGTTCCCCAGTACCTGGCGTACTCATGTGGTCTGGTGAGAGGAGCACTGTCTAACCTGGGCATGGACAGTGTGGTCACAGCAGAGGTCTCCCTCATGCCCTCATGTGAGTCCAACACCGCTGGGAATTCAGAGCTCTGTCTATTTGTCTGGTTGTTTCTGTCTATCTGTTTGGTTGTGTCTGTCTATTTGTCTGGTTGTGTCTGTCTATCTGTTTGGTTGTGTCTGTCTATTTGTCTGGTTGTTTCTGTCTGGTTGTGTCTGTCTATCTGTTTGGTTGTGTCTGTCTATTTGTCTGGTTGTTTCTGTCTGGTTGTGTCTGTCTATCTGTTTGGTTGTGTCTGTCTATTTGTCTGGTTGTGTCTGTCTATCTGTTTGGTTGTGTCTGTCTATTTGTCTGGTTGTGTCTGTCTGTCTATCTGTTTGGTTGTGTCTGTCTATCTGTTTGGTTGTGTCTGTCTATCTGTCTGGTTGTGTCTGTCTATTTGTCTGGTTGTGTCTGTCTATCTGTCTGGTTGTGTCTGTCTATCTGTTTGGTTGTGTCTGTCTATCTGTTTGGTTGTGTCTGTCTATCTGTTTGGTTGTGTCTGTCTATTTGTCTGGTTGTGTCTGTCTATCTGTTTGGTTGTGTCTGTCTATCTGTCTGGTTGTGTCTGTCTATCTGTTTGGTTGTGTCTGTCTATCTGTTTGGTTGTGTCTGTCTATCTGTCTGGTTGTGTCTGTCTATCTGTCTGGTTGTGTCTGTCTATCTGTTTGGTTGTGTCTGTCTATCTGTTTGGTTGTGTCTGTCTATCTGTCTGGTTGTGTCTGTCTATCTGTCTGGTTGTGTCTGTCTATATGTTTGCCAGTACCCACGTGTTCCTGTCTATTACTGCATGTCTGTCTGTATGTCTGGTTGTGCAATGTTTGACAGGCCTGTCTGTCTGTACCTTCCTAAATCCAACCTCTTATTCTAAACACCACTCCATACTTTGTCCCTCATAGGTAAATTTCAGGTGGTAATCCAGAAAATCTGACCCATGATAACCTATTCTGGACCTGGTCAGGCCTTCTCCCAAAACTTGACAAAGAAGAACAACTTCATAATGTGAATGTTAACCTGTAGCCTGTTGAGGGTTACGCACACTTAGAAAGATAAACACACACACACACATCCAGAAGGGTTTACTACATGTTATTTTTGTACACAGATGTTTATTTATTGTCCTTTGTCAACGATTGATTCTAAAGCGATATTTACGGTTAACTTTTCTTTAATAGAATTCCTAAAGCAGCCAGTAGATAGTCTTTATAGTTTTTCATCCACAAATCACTGCCATCTCCTGTCTTAATTTCCGATTTGTAATTATTATTTGTGTTAAAAATCTTTTCATTGTCTCTCTCCATCCACTAAGAATGAGTTTACAATTTCCCTTCTTAAAATGTTTACTTTTAATAATGTGTCTTTGTGTTCTCCGTTGTTCTCCCCTGTAGATGTAGTTCCCTTTCTTACCACTAGAGGTCAGCCTCTGCTAGATTTACTCTGCAGTCTGCCTTGAGAGTGTGTGGTAGGAGCCAGTAATATATTCATGCAAGAATATATTTTACATGAACAAAGCAATCAATCTGCGTTAGTACGCATCAAAAGCAATAGACCGACATCATAGACCAGGTTCACCATATTGTACAGATGTTTAGCAGCGGTTAACTCAAGGTCTGGAAAGTGGATGATATTGATGGATAAAACACAATCCTCAGTCAGAATTTGGATGACCAGCGACCGTGAAAAAATAGTTCTCCCTCAGGAACGCTTTAAAATTGAACCAGATGTCACTAATAGATGGTTCTATACATCACAGTGCGAGAGTCGAGGGACATGACTGATAGAGTATCTGGAGTTTATTTTGGTATGCTGATGGAGTCAAGTACAGATTCATGACCGCGTCTGTAAACCTGTCAGTTTGAGCCTCTGCTTGCTTCTATCACACGTTCCCTCGTGTTCTCTAGACCTCGCTACTCACAGATGTGTGCAGAGGGAGTGTGTGTGTGTGTGTGTGTGTCTCAGACAGTCTGTAGAGGGAGTGTGTGTGTCTCAGACAGTCTGTAGAGGGAGTGTGTGTGTGTGTGTGTGTCTCAGACAGTCTGTAGAGGGAGCGTGTGTGTGTGTGTCTCAGACAGTCTGTAGAGGGAGTGTGTGTGTGTGTGTGTGTGTGTCTCAGACAGTCTGTAGAGGGAGTGTGTGTGTGTGTGTCTCAGACAGTCTGTAGAGGGAGTGTGTGTGTGTGTGTGTCTCAGACAGTCTGTAGAGGGAGTGTGTGTGTGTGGCTAACAGTGTGTAGAGGGAGAGGGGTGTGTATGTTTGCAAGTAAAAGGGAAAAGAAAGCTGTCCCAGATATGTCTTGCCTTGAAATATAGGCCTCTTGCTGAACTGACATGTGACTTGGAACCCTCTACAAAAGTTCTGTTCTGCAGCTTTGCCCTGGATCTTTGAGCTTGAATTCAGAGCAGGTTAGTTTAAAATGACCTCCCCTTCGACTTTCAAGCGAAGGCATTCAGAGGAAGGATGTCAATTCTGTTACTCTCACATCTCCTGAGAGTTTATTGTGAATCTGAATCTCCCAACTCTTACCTACTTATAAAAATGATCTTCCAAGCATTGCCAACAAGGTCCACAACCCAGCTGGACGGATTCTACCTTCCAGAGGACAGAAGCCAGCGCTGGTGTCCTGCAGCAGGGCTGCACAATGGAGACCAGAGTGGAGCACAGGGGCCTGGGGGGAGCCTTTCACCAGCTCTCTTTGTGGAGAACTTTCAAACGCTCCTTCTCTCAATCTGGGGCCAGGCTGCGTTATTGTAAACATCCTCCACTGCTCGCTCGCTCTTTCGTTCTTTCTTTTTTCTTTTCCCTCTCATTCATTTCTCTGTGTTGAGAAGCAGGACTGTGAGGTGCTTTTATGGAGGCTCTCCCAAACACCACCATCTGTGCTGTGGAGATTTCCTTCCTCAATGTGGTTCCCTCGCCCGCCCGCCCTCTTTCTCTCACTCTTTCCCTCCCTCCGTTGTTAATCTCCTTTCTATGTCTGTTACGTTTCCATCATTATCGTCATGCTGTTAGTTCCCTTTTCAGTAAAGCGCGTAAAAACTACTATGCAAGTTTTGTAACCAAATAAGTCCTAATTTTGTAGTCAAATCACATGTACAGCATCGGTGTCACCGCAAATATAAAAGGAATGCTTTTCTGAATCACATTTTCTTTAGCTTTTATTTGAGATCACTCACAAAAGTCTTCATGATATTGGTTCCATTCAAAGGATCTTTGACAAGTTGTACAGCATTACAAATAAAGCAGTGTGTATTTGTGATCGTGTCTAATGGGTCATTTGAACCTGGTGCAGGGGCTTCTGGGAGAAATCCAACACAGAGAGTGAATGAACATCCCAAGAACGGGGTGGATGCCCTCACATTTACACAACAAAGTCTGCTACACAGACAAAATGATGTGTGAGATGACCCCTCCACCTATAAAGTGTCTCCTGATAGGACTGGGGGTGGGGAGAGACGGGGGGGGAGGGGCCGGATGGAAGACAGGCAGAGGAGAAGAAGCTGTAGATGGAGGGGACTCATGTGAATGGCAGAGGAAGAGGGAGAAGGGGGAGGAGAGAGGAGCCGTGGATGGATGGATAGATGGGTGAATGGGGGGTGACCAGGGGAGGGAGGGAGGGAGGGAGGGAGGGAGGGAGGGAGGGAGGGAGGGAGGGAGGGAGGGAGGGAGGGAGGGAGGGAGGGAGGGAGGGAGGGACAGCTGCTGGCCTGCATAGCGCAGCATGGTCCTGTGTTTCCGGCGCTGCCTGCATCACAATTTCACCCATAAACTTAGAAGAGGAGAGAGAGGACTTATTACAAAACAATAACCCCGTTAACCCCCCTCCCCCCCACACAGACACACACACCACCCAGCAGCAGACCCAGTGGGTGGAATGAACCCACCTCCCTCCACTTATTCTCTTCATCCTTCTCTTATTTTCTTTTCAGTGCACCACACACACATACACACAGGAGATTTCATCTTGGGATGGGAGTAGGAGCCTCAGTTCCACTCTGCAGCTGGGGATTGAATGAGGGAACACAGAGCTGCTCACACAAAAGCTGACCCTACACACACACACATGCACACGCTTACACACACTGACACTGCACACACTCAAACACAAACCCGCGTTTACACACACAGACACACGCAGTGCTCGTATGGTGCTGGGCTTTACTGATTTGTGTTGCTGTCACTGATTCCCTCCAGAACTCACTCTCGCTGATGGAAAGAAGGAGAGGAGGAGAGAAGGCTATTTTCTGGCTCATACCCCTCGTAATTACGCTCTCATTCCCTTGTCTCACACACCATGTGTTTGTGTGTGTGTATGTGGGTGTGTGTGTGTGTGGGGGTGTTTATTGGCCTGTCACTGTCTCTGCTTTACCTCCTGCTCTGTGACATGTGACATAAGGCCTCTCCAGACCAGGTTTAGAGTTTTCTAACTAGACAAACATACACACACAAACACGCTAATACACACACACCCACAAACATCCCTGTTTCCACTTGTCCCTGCTATAACTCTACCCTAGTTTTCAAGCCAGGGACTGAAAGAGGAGGAGTAGGAGGGAGGTGAGGGAGGGACGGAAGGGGATGAAGTGATGGTTAGGGAGGGTGAGGGGCTCCTGCAGGAGTAAAAAGTGGGTGATTGAGAATGAGGGAGAATAAGGGAGAGGGAACGAGGTGGGGTGAGGGGGGAGGGGGTTGAAAAAGGGAGGGTGAGGGTCTCCTGCCGATTGCTTCTTTGCGGCTCAGTCAGAGGAAATCTGGCTACAATACCAGAACGCCTGAACGGCGCTTTCCTCTCTTTCTCTGCCGCTTCTGAAAGGATTACCTTTTTTGTCTCTCTTTTTTTTAGGGGGGCCTGTTGCTAATCACTTCCCTCAGAGGGAGACCCAGCCTGATTAAAAGAGGGGGGGGGGGGGGTATCAAGGGGAAGTTGGGTCTTTGAGGGGGGGGGGGAGACAGAGGCCTACCTGAGCCCCCTGCCTGGATAGGAGGAGCCAGTGTAACACTTGACTAATCAAAGGCTTCTAAGGACAGAGAGTCTCTCTCTCTCTGCCAGGTCACTACTGTTAGAGACCTGGCCTTCTGACTGGAGCTGAGGCTCGCACTGTCAACGAGGATCAGGAAAAGATCCACGCCGATGATGAAGTGACCCGCCGGACACATCTGCTTCTCGTTGCGTTCGTAAAACATTGTAAACCTCGAAGCGTCACACTTTGTTGTGGGAGTTAAGGCCCAGTCTTGGAAAAACAGATGGTTTGAAAGCTGTACTTTCTTCCGTTTTGGCATTAGCCAACTAATCTGAGCCCTCACAACAAATCTGGATAATCACACAAACATTCAAAGTGTGGTCTCACACACACAGTCTTGGCACACACACAAACACACTGTGGTCACATGTGCTGAGCTTGGGATTGTTTAGGTTTTACCACGAGTTGAAATGCTAACATCAGATATTAGCTCTACCTCGGCCTTAGTTTAGCATCACAAAGCAGTTTCAACTCCAGGATCATAAACACCCAGATAACAGTACTCAGTTCAGTATTTGTTTTTGTTTGGTATGTTTATGGTCTGTTAAACTCTATCTCTTTTATTTGGATGGTCTGTTTGGGGTTAGGAGAGAGTCTGGGGTGAACGTGAGGGGACTGGAGTTCCGACCAAACTGGGTTGAGACAGGAAGGAAAGAACACTGTTCTCTCAAATCACTATAAGTGCTTCTTTCCTAAAATTACTAAAGTTCACACACACACATCTGACAATGGAGCCAGAGTTATACAGGTATGGACGTTTAGGGTTTCACTAAGCTCAAGGCTAAGTTAATGGATTGTTCTGGTGAACCAGACAGAGTAGCACCCTTATTTTCCCTGAATCAGGGACAAAGCCCATGGTGCCACAGGCTGTATAGGTGTGTCCTTCTACCTGGAAACGTGCCAGGGTCCACCTGTGGAAAGGTGTGTCCGTTTGACAGATATAAGATTAGAATGGCCATTTGGAAAGCAGGAGGACACTAGCCTACAGCAGAGGGCTTTGTTCTCAAGGCGAGACACAGACATCTCAAAATGGTGGTTGGTTACACAGACAGAGAGAGAAAGATAGAGGTTTGGTTTCTTTACCTAAACACAACTTTGTGGGTTTGTGACTTTCTGTATCCCAGAGAGGACTTTATCAGGTTTTGATGACTCCCTTGCCCAATCAAACTACCTCACCACAATTCAAACTTTGATTATTTATATGAATATACGTAGATACCTCAAGATTTAGTTGGACTTAAGTTACAAAACCTGTCAGAATCTACAACAACGACAAACTGCAGCAGTGCATTCAGCTATCTTCTCCAACAGTTCTCAAGCGGCTGCTCGCTTCGCCAGCAGACTAAGACAACAACACACTCTCTCTTCGCTATCCTCCCCTCCGCTGTCCTCCGCTCCTCCTCCCAGGGTGGAGCTGGTGTCGTACGGAGGGTCTTGTCCTCCCTGGCTTTGGGCAGGCCTGCAGTCCATCCTGTCTCCCATCCTCCGTGTTTACCAAATGACATGTCCCAGCAAGGCTAATCTGGCTATTGGTGCTCAGTCAACCTCACACAAGCTTTCACAGCTGACTCACCCTATGTCACTGCTGCCAAGGAACCAATGGGCTCCCTGCTGAAGAATCACCCCCTTTGTCCTGCTCCTCACCCCTCACCCCTCTCTAAACCCACTCGCTCTCTCTCTCTCCACTATCTATCTCCCTCCTCCTCCTCTCTCCCTCTTTCTCTCCTTTTGCCTGCTGACTGGTTACAGAGCGTTTGTGTGGCTGACTCCCTCTGACTCATCCTGTGTCCCCTCGTCCCCTTTTCACTGGTCTGCCTGACCCAGTTATCCCTCCTCCTCATCCCTCCCTCCCTCCCAACCCAACCCCCCCCCCCCCCCCTCTCCACTTCTCCGATGTGTGGACGTTTAATTGAATCCACACAGGTCCGCTGTTCTGAAGAGAGGAATTGCTGGGGGGAGGGGGGTTAGTGGAAGGGTCATGTCGGGAGGTCAGAGGGCAGGTGGTGACCCCTGACCTCTGTGTGGTACCTGCTGGGCTGGCCCTGTGGGGGGGTCAGGAGAGGGCTGGATGAATCCAGTGTAGCTTGTCCAAATGAGACCCAGCTGGAAAGGAGAGAACTGGGACTGTGCAGAAGAGATGGATGAAAGTAGAGGGAAAAGATTGGGGGAGGGAGCGCGTATGAGGGATGTTTGTTTCTAACCTTTCCCCGTTCTCCCCCCCGCTCCTCCTCCTCTTCTACCTCTCAACTTCTGTCCTCCACTGCTCCTCCAAGCCCTCGTGATCCAGTCACCAGTTTATTGTTTGAGAATCCTTCAATAAGACAGCAGGCGAGGAGAGAAAGGGGGAAAAGGAGATGGTAGAACCTTCTAGGAAGGAGGGAAGAGAAAAGAGTGATGTTTCAATCTTAAAGTCATGAGTTTAAAGAGCCGTTTGGCCCGTTACCATGGTGAGCCACAGTCAGGAGTGACATTGACGCCTGATATGAATTAGCATACCCATACAATCATAACATTCCATTGGCAGATGCAGGTTATGAATTTGCATTTCTATACATTGAACATTCCATTCCAATGGCAGAACATCATGCATTCCGTTAAACTGACTGACATCGCAATAGGCTTGCAGTCAAGCCTAGTTCACACGTTGAATTGTGAACCTTAAGGGTAACAATCAATAGTAGTGATGCGGTCTAAACCTTTGTGGGCTAAACCTTTGTTATTGTGTATGTGGCTATTTGGCTTCAGAAGGTTGCTAGAAGCTTCACTTTTAGCAAATGTATGTGCTGTAGATTGAATCTGAAATAGTTAAATTTGCAATTTGTGTCCATTACTCTATAACCAATGGCCCATAGTGACCAATTGAATGAATACATCGGAAATCTTTTATTTACAGAAGTGTTACAGAATATGCTTGCTATATGCACTCATACAGTATGTGCGTGTACATATATATATATACAGTATGCACACACTGTATATGAAGATATATATACATTGTACTACTGAATATATGTATCTGAATATGCTATTAAACCCTAACCATTTTACTAAGGTTTGTGATGACAGACATAAGATCACAGGACATTCAGCCAAGCACGACCGGGCAGCCGCCTGCTCTGTGGGTCCACACACCGCTTCTACATGTAGTTCATCCACTGCTACTTCCTATCTGTCTCTCTACCAGGCCAGGCCAGCTTGACCCCCCCCATCACCCTCCCCCTCCCCCCGTCCTGTCTCCCTGGTGGGGGGGGGGGGGGGTCGTCCTGCCTTGTTCACTAGGAGCAGATGTTTAGCAGCCTCCAAATAACTCCAGGCCCTCTGAAATAACCCCCCCCCCCCCCTCCCTTCAGCCGTTTCAATAGGGTTTTATACTGAGGGCCTTGTTTTCTATACCCCCACCCTGCCCCCCACCCTGCCCCCCTTCTCCCTGGGTGAGCAGAGCAGCACAGGGCCCAAGGGCCCGCATGTGTTTCTGACATTACTGAATGTCTGCTTATGATGCGGGTGTCTGTATGTGAGAGAAAAAAGGACAGAGAGACAGAGAGAGGAAGAGAGAGCCAGAGAGAGGGAGAGAGAGCCAGAGAGAGGAAGAGAGAGCCAGAGAGAGGGAGATAAGGTTAGTTAAAGGGTCCGTTAGCTTAGCCACTGTCCTGAAGCATAGAGGGGTCTTGTTACCTGAAGTGTAAACATACTGCTTGACCATGAGATCAGGTATCTATACACACACACACACACACACATAGCCTGGGGCGTGAGGGTGTGTTTACCTGTCGTTGTGCCTTGATAGAGTGAATTCACCCCCTTTAGGAAAATAGATTGTTTTGGCTTGTTTGAGTATGTCTCTGTGTGAGTGGATGTGTCTGAGCGGGTGTGTGTGAGCGTGTGTGTCTGAGCGTGTGTGTCTGAGCGTGTGTGTCTGAGCGTGTGTGTCTGAGCGTGTGTGTGTGAGCGTGTGTGTCTGAGCGGGTGTGTGTGAGCGTGTGTGTCTGAGCGTGTGTGTCTGAGCGTGTGTGTGTGTGTCTGATTCCCCTGAGGTGAATCCTGCTGGTGGGGTGTCCTCCTCCTCACCTGTTAAAGACATGTCAACAGATAAGCTGCGTGGAGAGCAAACACAAACATAGACACACACACTTACACAACCATTCACACACACTTATGCACAAACACAAGACTCAAACACATACTCTCACACACAAGCACACACATGTCCATGATGATTAAACAATCCAGACTCCCTGCTGGTTAACTACTGTCCCTGCACCAACGTAATCGTAGCACGCATGCACGACACACACTTATCTGGAGAGTCATCCCTGGAGAAGCATGCTTCATTCCTACAGCCTACTAAAGAAGCATGCTTCATTCCTACAGCCTACTGGAGAAGCATGCTTCATTCCTACAGCCTACTGGAGAAGCATGTTTCATTCCTACAGCCTACTGGAGAAGCATGCTTCATTCCTACAGCCTACTGGAGAAGCATGTTTCATTCCTACAGCCTACTGGAGAAGCATGCTTCATTCCTACAGCCTACTGGAGAAGCATGCTTCATTCCTACAGCCTACTGGAGAAGCATGCTTCATTCCTACAGCCTACTAGAGAAGCATGTTTCATTCCTACAGCCTACTGGAGAAGCATGCTTCATTCCTACAGCCTACTGGAGAAGCATGCAGCCTACTGGAGAAGCATGCTGAACTAATATTTTCACTAGACACCCCATACCATCAACAGAGGGTGTTAACAAAAGGTTTGGTTTTAATCTCAGGGTGAAGAACTGGGTTACTTTTGATATGCTTTGCACCTGTACATATAGCATTAGCATGACAAAGCTAACGGAAGCTACAATGACTGGCCTGAAAGAGAGGTTTGAGACACTGGCTGAGGAGCTACTTTTCATCTGCTCTGACTGACTGTCGACCACATCAATGCAGGACCGTTCCTATACAGCTTTGTATAGGAACGAGTGTATGTGTTATGTGTGTGTGTGCTTGCGAATGTGTGTGTGCATGCGTGCATGTGGACGCTTAGGTGCATGTGTATGATTTATTTTTGGAGGCGTGGTTTGGCAGGACACCATGCATTGTAGGCAGGATAGGAGCTTCTTCATACATTCCCACACAGAGGAACATGCGTGCGCACACACACACCCCCTGTGTGTTGGCATGAGTGATGAAGGGAGGTGGAGAGGTCTGGAGAGGTCTGGGGTGTGTGGACGGGGGTGTGAGGGCAAGGGGGGGTCTGGAGGGGGGCAGGGGGGGGGGGGGGTGGTTGGAGGAGTGCCTCCTGACACTGTTGTGATTAAGGATTAGAAAGGGGGGGGCGCACGGATAGCCCTCTCTCTTTTCTCCTGCCTAAACAATCACCCTCCCCCCTTTTCTTCCACCCTCCATTCCCCTCCTCCCCAAAGCCCTTCCCCCGGCCTCTCGGAGTCTCCACTCCCCCCCCCCCCACACTCCTCAACGGGGGGGGGGGGGGGGAGGCATTGTTAGCCAGCCTTAAAACTCCTACTCATTATGCTCTAAAGCCCCCATTACCCCAGCTGAGAACTCCTCTGCTCCACCCCCCCCCCCCCCCCACCAACCCCCCTTCTCATCACCCTTTCCCCTCCACCTCTTCCTCCACTCCTCCTCCACCCCTCTTTCTCTCAGCCCCCCTCCCTCCTAACCACACAAACCCCCTCCCTCTGGCTCCCCCCAGTTTGCAGGCTCTGTGACGTTAAACACTGACAAGCCTAATGCTCACCTCAACAGTACTCTAAACAAACCCTAAACAAACTCCCAGATGCCTGTTTACCCCACTAATGGCTTGTACTGAGGACCAACAGGTTTAGGAGTTTGGGGGGGGAGGTCCGAGTATAACGAAACAGAACCAGAGTTCTAACCACACTAACCGTATGTCATTTACACTAAATGCTGTCCTTCCTATAACCACTGGGGAGAGAAACCTCTAGGTTGTTCCACTGAGCAATATTTTGACGCTATGTTGTAGAAATGATTATCCTATGTTTTAAACTGATTAACTTTACTCATCTAATCCGGAAGTTTTTTTTTCTGTATCCCCTTTTAAAGAGACAGACGAACTGCTTAATTAAACATTGTCTTTATGTGAACATGCTTTCAAGAACCCTTCTGGTGACCTCTGCCCTGTCCACAGGACAGTTCATGACATCATCGTGTTCTGAGAGGCCGTGCAGACCGCAGACGGGGCCCAACCCAAACAGTCACCGGCTCTGGGCCTTTGTTCCTGTCTGAAGTTATGTTTCTGAAGGAGTTGGCTGAAGGATGAGGCTGAAAGAGCTAAAGAGTTTGGCCATAAGACCCTCCAGTCAGCCTGCTCTCGGGCTCCAGAGGGCCCTGGACTCCGCCTCCCTGCCCTTCAGGAGGACTGATGGGCTGGCATGGGGAGACGCCAGCCCTCCCCCACCCTGGCTCTCAGCTCCCCCTTCCAACAAAGGAGAGAAGCTTGTTAGAGTGGGGCTTCATAGTGAAGGACCCCCTCTCTATAGAGCTGGTCACAGCTGGGGTTCTATCACGATTAGGAAACCAGAAATAACCAAATGTTTCTTCATACTTGTTTTACAGTTGCTATAAAACCAGTGGTTGGCATCAGGAAACCGCCTGTCTAGCATCTCCTTCCCCTCACCGTTAACCCACCAACAGCCTCTGTTCACACAATGCCAGTCCTGGTGGTGGCTCCAACCAGTCCTCTGCCCTGTATTTAAATCTCCAGCACAGTTATCTTCAACTCAATTCGCTGTGTTAATCCCAACGGAAATTCAACCCCGGCCATAACCATGTTGTTATAGACTAATCTCGGCCCTGGGTTTCCAAAATGTCTGATTGGTGAGAGTATAGGGCCGTGTTATCGCTAGCATGCTGTCCTCTTGTCTCGTCTCACCTCACACACCCCTGTTCTGTTTTGTCTTGTCACCTCCTCACTTCTGGACTTTCATGTCTCAAGTCTTCACAGGGGAAGCTTCAACACCTCTCATATCAAAGGCCTTTCCCGAAGCTTACTGTCTCCTGTCTGCAGTGCAGCAGTGACAGGGGAGCTGGCTATCCTAGGGGTGTCACTCATTTGCGAAAGGCCTAATGTTTTTATGTGATGAATTTAACTTGTAACTTAACTACTCTTGGTAAATGTAGCCTTTGAGTTGGCTAGTCTCATGCAATCATGGATGGGTCTATATAGCCTTCACGCACACTCACTGTCTGGCGTGGCCTCATCTCTCTAGTGAAGAAGCTCTGACTTTCGTCGGGTTCGATAATATTGAATGAACACGTGTAACAAGCCTCAAGTATGTTGTATGTGATTTTTTTGTCTTTGCGATTTGATTTTGCTACATTTGATTTTTTCAAATAAACTAGGCCTTCCACTACACAATTTCGCCACCATCCTTAGAAATACTGTGACAGAAAGCGCAATTTGTGCTCGTGGCAGACTCGTGGGGGTGGATGCAACTGTAGCAATTTGTCACGGGGCAGTTTTGTGGGGTAAAAAGTTAGGCTATCTCAAACGTTTCTTGGTCTCTATTATTAAACACGATAGAACGAAGTTGTTTTGGCATTCGCAACTTCCGTGTGCGATTAACTTACTTAGAAACACGAGAACAAAACAAGTAACATCACTCTTTCTGCATTAGGCATGTTTGTGGGCGGGATAAATAGAAAAGAGAGATGCAGAGGCGTGGTCATCTCGTACAGTGGTGGCATTAAAACCACGTGTACCCACACACAGGGAAAAATTCGCAGACAACTTTGGAAACTTATACCATCCGAAGCAAGCTTTCTAGACAGTCTACCAACTTAAACCGTCGCTTCAGAGGGGATCTAAGATTCGGTTAGCGGACATGCCGTTGTATGCACTCAATCAGTTTCTTGATTTGGAAGAGGTTATGTGCAAGGTAATTTGTTGTTTATCACTACTTAAACGAAGCTAGTAACGTCAGCGCGTGCTTGGGAATGTGGATGCAGTTAGATAGCTGCAGCTAGCTAGCAAATGCCAGCTTCTTCACACATGTTGCATGCATGCACAGAATATGGCTATACATTATCTTGCATTGGCTTTACCTTGATTTCATATTTAGGATTATGCACATTCAATCGGTGTGTACGTATATTAAACATAGCTCCACCGTGGGCATGTTTGTATAAATAATGCTTCCTCAGATGGAAAGGCAACCATCGTTAGTGCGGTCTCTTGTGCACGAGGAAAGTTAGTTTTTAGTAACGTCCGTTCTCTCAACTGTGAGATTGGCTAATATCAGCTTGCTGCTTGTGTGTAAACTAGTAACACAGAACAAAAAAAACTGCATAAGCAGAGCTAACACAACTTCCGTGATCATACATTCATACTTTTCACGCTGCACAGAACACTTGTTGCATTTGGCAAGGTCATGCAGTGTCTACCAACGCAATAGGAAGCTACGTATCTCTGACAACTAACTGCTACACCCGTCGTGTTCATTGTATAAATTAATTATTTTTACATCTACTGTTTTGGAACTTTTTTGTGCACTTTTCGAATGGTCACCCTGATACGGATTCAAAACATATCTCTTAACCAGCTATCGAGTGCAAGTATAATACCCGATTAAGCGCTGCCATTGTAGTTGCTTTTTTGTTATTCGTGCACTGTAGAGGCACATCTAGCCAGCTAATTTGCAAAACGGTATTTAAAATGAGCTGAGCAAACACCTTTTGGTCGAGCACGCTTCAAAAGTCAACAGGTAGTCTGGCAATATACACAAGCTAACGACCTAGAAAAAGTAGCGCTAAGTGTGTAGTGACAATTTAGACTTTTTTTAGCCACTAAAAAGCAAACGTTATTTTATTTTTTTAAACATCTTGGAAATCTTTACTTTGGAATAAGGTAACATTAAAATAGCTACTCAATGGTAAGATTAACTTGAAATTGCATTGGAGCGCTGTTTAACTAACCACGTCAAACATTGATTGCCTTGTTTAGATAAGAGGATCAGATGTTGACCACCACGAGTGCAATGCATCTTACGTTACTCCACAGTACGATCGCCTAGCATAGTCCTTACGTTGAGGTTGCCTGATACGTCCTAGGTAATATCTGGGTAGTGAAGATGTTTAGAATGTGTGTAGCATTCTGCCATGCTATGTTTAGTTAGTTATTATTTGCTGTAGGTGGATGAATGTTATGTTGGGAAGAGATGAAAAGCCCATCACTGTGAGCAAATACTGATGTTTCTCTCTTATAGCAGCTGCTCAGTCTGGATCTGAGGGAAACCACCGGACCCCCAGGCCTACCCCAGAGGCCCATAGGCTACAAGAAACCCAGCGCTCCCTGCTCCCTGTCCTCCCTCTCCTCCTCCAGCTCTCCTCTGTGCCCTGACCCACCCCAGCCTGCAGCCCTGGCCTCCAGCCACTGGGGGCAGCCCTTTGAGCGCTGTAACAGAATGTCTTTATGGGCGGAGCGATCTGTCAGCATGGTGGAGACCGGTTCCAGCAGTCTGGGTTGGGCTTCCTCTCCCGGCGAGCCCAAACAGCCGGCATCTCTCAGCCCTTCTCCTCTCTCCTCCTCCTCCACCCTCCTCACCTCCCCCACATCCTCCTCTTCCTCCTCCATCTCCTCGCGCTACAAGACCGAACTGTGCCGCACCTTTGCCGAGAGCGGAATCTGCAAGTATGGGCCTAAGTGCCAGTTTGCCCACGGGCAAGATGAGCTGCGGGATTTGAACCGGCACCCCAAGTACAAGACGGAGCCGTGCCGCACCTTCCACACCATCGGCTTCTGCCCCTACGGCATCCGCTGTCACTTTGTCCACAACAACGAGGACGACCTGGGGCCCCCTGGCCGCCCGGGGCCTGCCCGCACTCACAGACCCCCTGTCTTCAGGCACAGCTTCAGCTTTGCCGGCTTTCCCTCGGCCCCCGCCCTGGAGCCATCCTCCCTGCCCTCCCCGTTCCTCCGCACCCCCTCCGCCTCCCCCCCGGCTGCCGACATCACAGACCTGCTGTCGCATGCCTTCCAAGAGGAGGACTGCGTGTTCGAGCCCGCCCCAACCTACCCCAACGCCCAGGCCCGAGATCCCCGGTCTCAATTTCTCCCCTCGCCCGACTCTGCGTGCAGCCTGTCCCCTGGGACCTGTCTCCTGGAGCAGAGCCCCCCCGTGGGGCCCACCCTGGGGGTCCGCAGCCTGTCCTACACCTCCCTGTCTGACCAGGAGGGGGCGTGTAGCTCGGCCAGCAGCATGACCGGCTCGGATTCTTCCGGAACAGACTCCAGCGGCCGCCGCCTGCCCATCTTCAGCCAGCTCTCTGTCCTTGACGACGGCTTCGTTAGCGACGCCTGCAGCGCCAGTTTCTTCCTGTAGGGTGCGGGGCGTATTGCCACCCATCCCCTTCTGGCCAACACTGGTCTGCTGGTGAAATAGTTTTAAAGAGACAGTGACTATATACCTACTGTGTAGTATTGTATTGTACAGGCAGATGCTTGGGACAGATTCACCACAACAAATGACGCTGCTGAGGGTGCTACTCATCAATTGAAACAGTGACGGAACCTTCCAGAATGTCTCGTAATGTAGATGCCAAAGACTTGTGTCTGCCTGGTGGTCAGCTTTTCCACAAGACGGTGGGGAGACATTAATATGGTATTTTTTTCCTAATATATATATTTTTTACATGAGCTGGGGGAAAGTTCTGTTTTCCACTCCAGTAGTAATTACCTTCCTGACTTCAGAAAGGTATACCTTTTTTTTTCTTCTTCAAACTCACGTGTGTTTTAAATGAACTCCTGTGCCCGTGAGCTGTTAGGCAGGTTCATTTCATTGTTCCAAGTTTCATCAACCCACAGTCGGTTCTATTTTAGATCAAAAGCTTGAATCGGTTTCCTGACTTGGCGAGTGCAGCTGGTGAGAATGGATCAGAGTTTTCACCCATGTTGTTGGTTTCCTGGTCTTTGCCAAATCAGTTTGACTTTTGCTAAATGCAAAAGCTCCGAAGACAGACAGGGGGGTAGACAGGGGGTTTGGATGGACCTCTCAGGCGTGTGCGCGCTTTTTTCTAACCTTTTCTGTTGTGATGAGCAGACCTGGGTGTGTTCTGTAGGATCAGCCGAGCTCTGCATCTCTCCTGTCTGCTTCATCAGACAACATGACCAGCCTGTAGCCTGCGTGACCAGAAGGGTTCTGTATGTTGTAGACCTCCCTGAGTTTCCTCAGGAGCCTAGTGGATAGTGTGTCTGACATTGTGGTAGCTGGTTTTCGCGAGGGTCTTTCACATCCTATTTAAATGCCTTTTCGACCAACTTGTTTCCAGCATGTTTAGAGTTAAAGCAGAATCTTTAGTAAATTAATTTATTTTTAATGTATTTATAGAGATACTTTTTGAGTTTTTTCTGTATTAAGTTTAATATATTGTTGGGGTTTTTTGTACTTGAAATAAAATGTTCTTTTTTTAAAAAGATGGTGGTTGTTCGTAATAAAAAGATGCGCTTCAGACGTTCTTAGTGGTGTAATATGTTCCTAAAATAAACAAGCTTATTATTGGCACATCATACACATGTATAACTAGTCATATAGAATGCTCAGTAATCACCAGATTAATCTTCTAAATCTCTGGTGTCCTTTGCTACCCCCAGAAGAGTGTTTGTGACTATGTAAAGAGTTAGTGTGTGTGTGGGAGTAGCCTTGCAGATCAGATTTCATATGGAGATAAGATGGCTTTTGTTTCTTCCCTAATCTCTCCTCCTGGGTCTCTCTCTCCTTCCTGCTGAGAGAGAAGGCCTTCACACCCAAGCAGTATCCTCGCAAAACAAATTGTAGCTGTACTGCCCCGATTACGAGCAATATCAGAGAACTTAACATATGCCCATAGAAGGGCACCCAAACTAACCTAAACACTCAGACATGAAAAAAGAAGGAAGAATCCTTGGGAGAAGCACTCCAGTGAGGTATCCCCTCCTCCAGAGATGGTCGTGGACAGAGAGGTGAAGACCGTAGGCTGAATATCTGCTCCTCATTCTGCTTCTCCATCCTCCTGTCCTCTTCTTGGGTGCTTATAGCCTCTTAGTTTCCATTGTCTTCTCTCCTCCGCCTCCATCTTGTGGGTCCACACACATGACCTTCCTCCCCCTGGTCCTCACAGCAGCTGTCCACATCTCACCAGAGACCAGATGAATATTAACTACCATGTAAACCAGCAATGGCCTGATATAACCGCCCCCCTGTCCACACACACACACTGTCACACAAACACCCCCCCCACACACACACACAGTAACACAAACACACCCCAGACACACTCACATCATACACAGTCACCCCCATACACACCATCATGCAAACACACCCTACACACACTCACAGAATCATAGTCACAGAAACACACAGTCACACCCACACACACAGTCACTGACTCCCCCATCTCCCTTTCTTGAACAAAAACACATAATCATCTTTACGAACAAAGTCTTGTGAATGCCATCCCATAATGGTTGCCCTTTTTAACGCGTTGATCTTCTGCTCCCCCGGTCAGAACCCCCAGGTCACCGCGGCAACCACAAAGAGTCCCTGGAGACAATGAGGAGGTGGGCGGTGCTACTCTCCGCTTGGCTGTTCAGGAAAGGGACACATATAGTTCATCATTCCCTTGTCAACAGAACAATAAGATGGGCTGACTGCCATGGAGAAGGTAGAGGCTGGGAAAGGGTTAAAAATGTATTCTTGTCCTTTATCATGTGGTTGTTGTGTGTGTGTGTGTGTGTGTGTGTGTGAAACAGAGAGAGAGGTGCTGGTGAGTTGTCCTTGCCTCTGTGTGAGTGAATGTGTGTGCGTGTGTGTGAAAGAGACTGGTGCTGGTGTGTGTGTGTATGTGAGTTGATCTGAGACGTGTGTGTGTGTGTGTGTGTGTGTACAGGGCTCTGAGAAAGAATACCCATCGCCCAGTGAGCTGGTACAAAAGCAGCAGCATTCCCTCACAGAGCAAGCCTGTCTGCAGGGCCAGCAGATGTCTCATTCAGAGCACGGGTCGACCATATGGTCCTCCCAGAGATGGGATCTCCTCCAGGGAGGGGGGGGGGCGGGGTCATGCCCCCCGCACGTATCCCTGAGAGGGAAAGGGGAGTGGAGCGGTGGGGGGGGAGGGAGGGAGGGAGGAAGAGGGGATGGAGGAGGGGTGGGGGTGAGGGGGCGGAGAGAAGGAGAGAGGAGAGATGTGGGGGAGGAGGCAGGGAGAAGGGAGAGGTGGTGGTGGGTGTCTAAACAGATGAATGCAAACAGACTTCCTTCCCCAAAGTGTCTTTCCCAGAGGGTGGGTCAGTGTAACGTGAACACCTCAGTTATAATGCCGATTCTGTGTGGAGGTGGAAGGAATCTGCCTCTTTTCCTCTCTGTTACGTGGAACCAGCGAACTGTTTCGTCACTGTGCCTCTCTAAAACCCCTGCGTGCAGAATGAGTTCTTGATGACTTCTTTCATGATGTTGGAACCGTCTGTCAAATTGGAAGATAATGACAGTAACATGTCAAATAAAAATAGACATAATCCACGTATTTAATTTTAATTTAATTTTAACTTAATTCAATTGTTAATATGTGAGCACAGATCAACAAGTAGGCAGATACACCATGGAAGCAACAAGTGTCCTGCCTTTTCTACCTGCAGTATCAACGCCAGCCACTAGAGGTCAGCAAAAGGCTGTGGAATCTCCATTATCCCTCCTGGCTTCCAGATGAGACATTACAGATACACACAGACTTTGCTTCCTACTAGGAGAATATTAGAGAGAGATGTAACATACAGTCCTATATGTGATGGTTGTTAACATAAAGTGCTTTTGTCACTGTTTACCATTGTTTGTAGGGTATTGATTGTAAGGGATTTATTGTACATGTACTTGTAAGTTGCTTTGGATTTAAGCTTCTGCTAAATGAATACATGTAAATGTAGTGTGTGTTTGAAACTGGATCCTGGACTTCCTGTCAGGCAGACCCCAGGAGGTGAGAATGGGTGACCTCTGACCCTGAGCCTCGCAGCCTCTCAAGGCTGCGTTCCCAGTCCCCTTCCTGTCTGGCCCGTTCCGACGTGGTCCTTGACGATGACACCGTCTAAAGAGAGGAGGTCAACGCCCTGGTCACATGGTGCCAGGACAATGACCTCTCTCTCTCAAGACCATCTCTCATCTGCAAGACTAAGGGGACGATCTGGGGGGGGGGGTCGAGGCCCTCCATGTGTTCATCAGTGAGGATCTCTCCCGGTCCAGGCAGTCTGTTGTTTTTGTGGCAACAATCCCACCTGAAACCAACCAATCACAATCGCTGCCTCCTGTCGTCCAGGCACGCCCCGACGGATGCTGACCACCTGCATCGCCATGGCTTCACTTCCTCTTCCTGCAGGGCTCACTTCCAGTCTCGGACACACAGGGCAGAAAGAGGCAGGAAGTAGTGGAAGTCTTCTCAAGGGCCTTATTCTGCTTTCCCCCCTCTCTGTCTTTCTGTCTTTTAATCTCCCCCTCTTTCTGTCTCTCAGTCTCCACACACCCTTTCTCTCTCTCTTTTTCTTTCTCACGCTCAGTCTTTTCAGGGTTTTTTTATCAATGATTGCCATGAAACACCTTCTTTGAAATTGAAGTGATATTCATCATCCTTCATCAGCTATGACACAGAATAAAAACAGCCTCAAGGGTTTCCATAGATAATAGGGTCCGTCAAAGAGACTGATGCCGTGGGAGGATAATTACATCACTTCCTTTGGTGTTCGGGTATTATTTTATGTTTCTTACACAACACTTCAGATCACAAATGCAACTACCAAACTTCTGTCACCTTCTAGTCTTACCTTTTCCCTCTGTGTGTGTGTGTGTGTGAGAGAGAGAGAGACGTGAGAGCTTGAAACTGTGTTTGCTAGTTTTGAAATGAGTACAGTACATTCTCTGGTGAGCATAATATTGACTGATTGAGCTGCTTCCTAGCACAGTGTAGGCTGGTAGTCCAGCAGGCCGCTGCTACTGTGGGGTGTAAAGACCCAGCCCTGGACCTGGTGGAGGAGGAGGAGGAGGAAGATAGAAGGAGAATGCTCCCTACCGATCACTGCTGCTGTCTATATAATGTTTGATCTCCCTCCCTCCCTCTCCCCCCCCTTCCCTCCCTCCCTCCCTCCCTCCCTCCCTCCCTCCCTCCCTCCCTCCCTCCCTCCCTCCCTCCCTCCCTCCCTCCCTCCCTCCCTCCCCTCCCTCCATCCCTCCCTCCCTCCCTCCCTCCCTCCCTTCCTTCCTTCCTTCCCTCCCTCCCTCCTCCATGCGTGTGTGAATCTGTTCCAGCCCTCCAGGCGTTCTATCCCCCAACAGGACTTGCTCAACACTGTTCTCCCAGCGCCGAGGAGAACATGTGTAGGTGTCGCAACGCAAGCTGCCGCGGGTAAAATGCTGCCCGTAAACAATCCAGTTCCTTCTTCTCCTCAGATGTTTTGCAAGAAGCACCGTTTGGCCTCAGAATCCTGGGAATGTGAGGAGTTAGAAAACACACCCTCCCTTGCTGGGCTGAATCCCAGTTTGGTGGAGAAGAGGACAGTGTGTGCTGTTTTGTTTGTATATGAACCGGATGACGGCTTTTTTTCCCTCAAGTGACCTTCGACCTGGAATGGTTGCCATGGCGTTGACCCCGTGGCGAAGGAGAGCTCAGGGAGGGTACGCCAGAACAAACGCCAAGCACAGCCTCGTGATGGGAACGTTGTTTGGTTTCAATGTGTGTGTTTATTCAATCCTGGGGCCCACACCACTGATAAGGGAGGTGGAGTGTGGTGTGTGCCTGTGGGTGGGTCTGTCTACTTGTGTGTGTGTGCATGTGCGCAATACCACAGATGCATTTTGCAACTCCAAAATAATGTCCCTGGTTGTCAGAGGCGTTTTACCCTGTAGCTCAATACAGTTACTCCCCCCCCCCCCCCCCCCCCGCTCTCTTCCCCTTCTCTACATCTCTGTCTCCCCACCTCTTTTTCATCTCTGTCTACCCTCCTCTCTTTCTCTTTCTCTCTCAGTCTCTCTCTCTCCAAATCTTTCTCTTTCGCACCCTTCTCACTCTGTCCCCATCTCTCTCTCTCTCTCTCTCCTCTCTCTCTCTCTCTCTCTCTCATCTTCAGCGCTCAC
This sequence comes from Osmerus mordax, assembly GCF_038355195.1. Taxonomy (NCBI): domain Eukaryota; kingdom Metazoa; phylum Chordata; class Actinopteri; order Osmeriformes; family Osmeridae; genus Osmerus; species Osmerus mordax. The sequence continues at coordinate 6,603,897 of NC_090060.1, forward strand.
CTCTCTGGCTCAGAGACCATCAGGGGTGAGCACTGACAGCTGGAGACACAGTGACTGAGACAGGAAATAGATCATCAATCCCAAAAAGCTCTACTGCTATGTCAGAGTGGTTTCAGGGCTGTGACAGTGTGTGTGTGTGACAGTGTATGACAGTGTGTGTGTTGAGTCAGAAGACTTGTGATGCTGCTTGAAATCTGGGTCACAGACCAGCCCTGTAAATAGTTCCAGTCTACAAGTAAATTGACATTTACATTTAGTCATTTAGCAGACGCTCTTATCCAGAGCGACTTGCAGTAAGTACAGGGACATTCTCCCCGAGGCAAGTAGGGTGAAGTGCCTTGCCCAAGGACACAACGTCATTTGGCACGGCCGGGAATCAAACTGGCACCTTCAGATTACCAGCCCGCTTCCCTCACCGCTCAGCCACCTGACTCCCCAAGTATGAATGTAAAGACCCCCAGTCCCTCTCCCTCTGAGACCAGCTTCTCTGTAAGATGCTGCCTGTTTCCCTATACACTGCCAATTTCCCTGTCTGACTGCCTGTCTTGCTGACTGCCTCTGACTGCTCTCGCTCTCTCTCTCTCCCTGTGTGTCTAATCATGGCCATAGTGCTTGACTGGGCAAATTAAGTGTTTGTACAAGACAGTGTCACTATATAAACTACCCCCTGTCAGAAAGAAAAAGAGAAGGGGGGGATGTGGAGAGAGAGAGAGAGAGAGAGAGAGAGAGAGAGAGAGACGAGAGAGAGAGAAGAGGGAGAGAGAGAGAGAGAGAGAGAGAGAGAGAGAGAGAGAGAGAGAGAGAAGAGGGAGAGACAGGAACAAAGAGAGAAATAAATAGAAAAAGAGGAAGATAAGAGAGAGGAAGAGATAAATAGAGGGATAGACAGAGAGAACGAGAGATAGAAAAAAAGAGATTGGGATAGAGACAGAGAGAGACACAAATTAAGAGACCAATGGAGAGCGAGTGAGAGACAGAAAGAAAGAGAGAAAGTAAAAGAGAGAGAAATACAGAGAGAGAGTTAGCAGGAGAACAGCAGTGTTTCTCCTGAAAGCACAGCTGGGCCTCAGCCTCCTAGACCCTGACAGGCAGGCCTGCGTCAGGGGCTGGACTCCTCGCTGCGTTTCGGGGATGTTTGCCAGGCCAGCAGGATGAAACACAGGGTCTGTGTACTTACCCCCCAAACCCCAACCCCAACCCAACCCCGCCCCTGACCAACACCGTTCCCAGGCAACCAGGCCTAAATATTGATCCGTGTTGTTTGATGAGCGGGATTGAAACACGCTGCCAGACAATCGTGTCTGATGACGTCTCCGCCTTGTCTCTCGTCGTTTCCCACCAACGGCGCTCTCCCATTCAGCTCCTTATCAGCCCCCCCCCCCTCCGAAACCCCCCCCCCCCCCTGCCACGCCCCGGCCGGGTCCCATAATTCCCTGATCTGATCTATGAGGTGGTTCTTAGACAACCATGTCTTCCCGAAGTCGCTATGGAAACCGATCGATTCCTTTATGTGACCCGTGTTTCCGGATCATTCCTTGTGTGTGTGGGTTTAAATGTGTGTGCACTCATGCTTCTGTGTGTGTGCATGTGTGTGCGTGCGTGAAAGTGAGAGTATGCCCGCATGCGCATGTGTGTGCACGTCTGTGCGAGACCTTATGAACACGTGTGTGAGAGTCCATTTACTAAATGCTCAGCGAAGGAAACCTAAATGGACGGATGTGCGTCCGTGTGTGTGTGTGTATGTGTGTGTGTGTGTGTGCGTGTGTGCGTGTGTGTGTGTGTGCATGCCATCCACTCCAAGAAGAGAGAGAGGGTCCATTAGGTAGCTGAGTATGGGAGGGTTGATCCCTCCTCATAAAGCAGAACAGTGACAGGGTGACGGGGTGACCCTGAGTTCACCCGCACTTAACACTGACCAATCACCTGCTGCTGCAAACACACAGCGCTGGTACACTAGTACGCTGCTACACCGCAGTACGTTACAAGACAGTCTCACTGATGACATTGGATTGAAGTACATCATGTTGTATTTATGTTGTTTGTGTATTTATGCTGCTGAACAGCCTTCCTGCTTGTTGTGTATATGGAGCTGAGCTGTACTCAAGTGGGAAGGTTCTGTATTGTAAATATTCTGTGTGTTATAAAAGAAGAGGATCTCTGTTTAAGTGTGTGTGTCCACTTTCTATGGATTGTTGTTTCTTTGTAGGTGTGTCTCTGTGGGTGTGTCTGTGCCAGTGCGTGTGTGTGTGCACGTGCCTCTTTGCCAGTGTGTGTGTGTCACTATGTGCATCTTTGCCAGTGTGTGTTTGGGACACAGGATGTGAGCATTTCCTCTAAACCTGCCTGCCAGCACTGTCTTCAGTAGCTCCACGGCCTCTACTTCAGCCTCCACAGCCTCCACAGCCTTCAGCCTCAGCCTCCGCCTCTACAACTCCAGCTTCTACCTCAGCCTCCATAGCCCCGCCTCTACCCCGGCCTCACAACCCCTCACTGGAGTCAACGAAGTATCGGTTGTCAACGTTACTTTACCAGAAAATCGATATGAAAGTTTCATGTTGAGGTTCTGATTTGATTTGAGGTTGACTACTGTGACTCCGTGAAACGTGTGGGCTTGAACCAGATGCAGGAGAGAGACACAGGGGGACTGGTGTTCAGGCAGGAGACTGCGCTGAGTCAGTGTCTTACTAACGTTCATATTTGGTTGTTCCCTCCACCAGCCCAGTCTCCACCCTTGCTTCTTTCTTCACCTGTCAGGAGGGATGATGGATGTCTAAGCTCTCTTCTGCTGATGTCGAGACTAAATCTCACGTCAGGTTTTCTGGGGCAGAGAGCCATGATGAATTGGACCAGACCACCATAAACCACCTGTCTGTCCTGTCAATAACTGTCATGCCAGCCTCAGTATGGCTCAGGGGTGGAATGTTGGACCACAGGTCAAGAGGTCGCAGGTTCCAATACCCCTCTGGATGGCTCTTTGAAACAAAATCGCTTAAAAAAAAAAAAGCAACTACCTCCTGACTGAATCGGTGTTTTTGGTCCCAGTATGGGAGGTTTTCCTGGGTTGCCCCTCCTCCTCCCCCTCCTCCTCCTCCTCCCCCTCCTCCTCCTCCTCCTCCCCCCTCCTCCTCCTCCTCCTCCCCCCTCCTCCTCCCCCAGCTCTGACCACAGGCTCAGGAGGGGGGGGGGGGGCTCTGGAGGAGACTCCCCCCATGTTGGCCGTCGTCTCTGTTTCCATGCAAACTGATGTCACGTCTCTGGAGAGGAAGATCTTGACTTCCTGCCAAGCCCTCCAAGAGTCAGCATTCCTCAACGTGCTTCCCCGGCCTTGTTATTCTAGGCTGCAGGTTGGAACACTTAAACACCCCCAGCGTCTGCTCAACCCCTCTCTCTCTCTCCCTCTCTCTCTCTCTCTCTCTCTCTCTCTCTCTCTCTCTCTCTCTCTCTCTCTCTCTCTCTCTCTCTCTCTCTCTCTCTCTCTCTCTCTCCCTCTCTCTCTCTCTCTCTCTCTCTCTCTCTCTCTCTCTCTCTCTCTCTCTCTCTCTCTCTCTCTCTACCTCTCTTCATCTCTTTCTACCTCTCTCTGCCACTCTCGTTCTTCATCTACTTCTCTCTCTACACCTCTCTCCCCCTGTCTCCTCAACCTCTCTTTATTTCTCTGTCTACCCCCCTTTCTCATATCGATCTCTCTTTCTTTACATCTCTCACTCCCTCTCTTGCTCTCTATGTTCAGTTCAAAGGGCTTTATTGGCATGAAAACAACAATTGTTCATATTGCCAAAGCAACGGTAGAATTACAGAAATATTAATCAATCATGGCCTTATATATACTTATATTTCACACACTCACATACAGAGACACACACGGCAGTTTAACATATACATACGTGTAGCTACACCACACAAAATATTATGTCTCTATGTCTCTCCCCCTCACTCCCTCTCTCTCTCAGAATGACTGTGAGGCAGAGTGAAAGTCTGGGTCTTGTTCAAGGTTCTTCGACACCTCTGCATACCAGTTGCAGTGCTTCACCACACTGTGTGTATATGTGTGCGTGTGTTTCTGCGTGTGCGTTTTATGCTTGTTTATGTGCAAAGAAGCGTCATAGGAAACACTGACTCAACGGGCCCGACACCTTTGGCAGTATTTGGTGGTCCGTACACTTGTTGAGTGGGTCAAATTAATTCATTACTGCACAGCACGTCAGCACTCCTACAACTTCTGTATTTAGTGTTGTCACAAGAACGCTACTTCCCATACCAGCTGCGTTCATATGTACGCACACACAGACTAAAGTGTGACGACACCGGTACTGGCACTGTCACCCAAACAAGCTCTGTCTGTCTCTGTCTCTCCTCTCTCTCTGAATCCATCTCTCTCCACCTCTACCTCTCTCTGTCTCTGTCTCTCCTCTCTCTCTGACTCCATCTCTCTCTACCGCTACCTCTCTCTGTCTCTGTCTCTCTTCTCTCTCTGAATCCATCTCTCTCCACCTCTACCTCTCTCTGTCTCTGTCTCTCCTCTCTCTCTGACTCCATCTCTCTCTACCGCTACCTCTCTCTGTCTCTGTCTCTGTCTCTCCTCTCTCTCTGAATCCATCTCTCTCCACCTTTACCTCTCTCTGTCTCTCTTCTCTCTCTGACTCCATCTCTCTCTACCTCTCTCTGTCTCTGTCTCTCTTCCTCTCCCTGTTTTCATCTCTCCCGTCTCTCTCCTCTGAGTAGGAGAAACAGTGAGCAGATCCCCAGGGGCGCAGGTCCGTCTCGTACAGGGGCCTACAGAGCACCAGACTAGACTGTCTCCTCTGAGAAGAGTTCAGGACACGACTGATGATTACAAACAGACCAAGGAGGCAATGCACGGCTCTCTATCCATCATGTGTTTGGGGAGTGGGACGGGTGTGTGGAGAATATGTGTGCGTGTAGAATGTGTGTGTGTGTGTGTGTGTTTGTGTGTGTGTGTGTAGAATGTGGTGGGGGAGGGGGCAGCCTCATTCCTCAGTCCACAGGGGTCAGTTGTGTGTGTAGGGTAGGGTGGGGAGGGGGGGTGAGTGTGTGTGTGTTTCTGTGTAAAAGTGTGTGTGTGTCGTGTCCATTCAACTCCTGAGAACTGTAATGGGTTAGAACCCGTCCACCTTTGAAACGTGGAGAAAAAACAAACCACTCATCTGTCACCCCGGCTGTCTGACTGCTCCTGAACAACCTTGACAGGCTGATTAACCAGGCTGAGCGGTCACCTGATCCAGGCCCCCACTCTCCAGAACAGCCTGATCAGTTCCACATGTGCTTCAATGTTTTCTGAGGTTTCAAACCCTTGTGGCTGTTTCTTTCATGCACGGCTCTGCTCTCCTCCTCTCACACAATCGCCCCCCCCTCCATTTTTCCGTGATGGACTATTTTCATAAGGAGGAATTCAGCTGACGGAGGGAGAACTGCAGCCATGGTATGTTCTCCTGGAGAGAGCTGCCAGCACTAGACCAGACTAACCACACACTGACACACACACTGACACACACCCCACACACTCGTCCAGGCACAGTCTCACACTCGCTCCCACTCCAACACACAGACACAACCGCACACACTCAATTACACAAACACTCAGACACATGCACCTCCCTAACCACAACTACTCTTAATCATACACACACATACACACACACTCACACTTATACATACATACCACCCTAGTAACACTCACACACCTGTTCAAATACCCAGCCAGGCCAGACCAGCGCGACCACAAAGAGGAATTGTCCATGTATTTGCTATGTCATACACTGCATTTCCAAACTCTCGCTTATTTTAGACAGAAAAAAGAAAGAAAAAACACTCAGTTGTAATTACCTGTTTGAAGTACGACCATCTGTGCTACACTAGAGGGTTCCTCAGGGGGGTTAACACACTGCCAGCTCTGCCAAAAACACACACATACATACACGTGCGCACACACACTCGGGCCTAGCTCGAGTGAAAGTATGGCTGTTAACAGGGCAGTGAAGGTTTCAGTGTTTTTATTTCTCTTTTCCCAAATAGGCTGTGAATGCCCAAGCTATGAGTAAGCGGCTAGCTCTTCGCTAACGTTCTCCAAACATGGCCTCACGCTGTGGTCTGTGTTCACCTGCAACTATGTCTCATCTGTTTTCACATCATAGCATAGCGATGCCCACCATCTTACTAAACCAGAAAACGTTTCTTTTTTTAAATTAGAAGTAAATTATAAATCCCCCAAAAGTTTAAAACAAACAAACCAAAAAACATCAACAACTGCTAACACAACAATGCATCTGAACGTGGTCACTATGACGACCCTGTTGGAAGCCCACGTTGGCATGTTTCAGAGGAAGCAGAAAGAGGAAGTGATGTCGGAACTTGGGGAGGTTTCAAACCGGGAGAGGTTGTGAAAGACGTTCTTTTCTAGCAGAAGCAGATGTGAAACACTCAGGGGGTTTCTAGCACTGCACACTGGGGTGACGCAAACCGGACGGTTCTGGTTTTGCAAATGGACACAATCTGGCCTGTCATAAACGGGCCATCACTGTACCAGCGTAAACAGTTCCCCAATTCGGCAAGCATGACTCGACGCACACTTCCTGTTACACCTGAAATAGCTTGTCTTCCAGTAGGTGGCCTTTGCTCTAAGTCAAGATGTGCTCCTTGAACCGAACCAAACCTCGAGGATCAATACGTTGAAAACGTCTTGTTTTTCACTCAGTGACGACGACGAACCACATGAGAGATAACCTTTGACCCCTGGGCCAAACTCCAGCTGCACCAGGGGCAGGGAGGAGAACGTGTGTTTCGTCTGAGCAACAAGGCACCGTGAACTGGGAGCAAAAATAAGCCCTGAGCCCAGGTGAGCAAAGTAGCTTGTGAGAAAGAGTTGAGGAGAGAGAGACATATAGGAGAGAGAGAGAGGGAGGAAGAGAGAGATAGAGAGAAAGAAAGAGTGAAAGACCGTATAAGAAAGAGACAGAGCGTAAGAGATGGTAAGAGAGAAAGAGTGAGAGAGCGGTCGTAAGAGAGAGAGAGCTAGACTTAAGCCCTTTGTAAACAGAGATCCCTCAGTATGACCGCAAAGTAGACCCCTCATTATGCCAGCTTTGTTGGTTTAGACAGACGTCGATTTGGCTCTGTGTCTACCTCTGCTGCCGGCTTAATACCGACACAATAATGACCCCCCATTCCACGTCCGTGCCTTTCAGACAGACCTGCGAGGCGGCAGAAAGGCCCAACATTTCTGCTTTCATCAGGTTGAGAAAGAGGGGGCTTTAGAAAGAGACTGTACGAGCGAGAAAAAGTGAAAGAGGTCAGAGAAGAAATGAATAGAGTGTAAACGAGAGAGAGAGAGAGAGAGAGAGAGAGAGATAGAGAGAGAGAGAGAGAGAGAGAGAGAGGGGGGGGGGGAGCAGAGTGCTGGAGGAGGACCAGAAGGAAGTCTTGGAGGGAAGGAGGCACATAGCTGGGATGTGACGCTGAGGCCTTGCGAGTGGAAGTGCTTTCCTTTTATAGCCCTGTTCTCTCTCTCTGTCTCTCTCTGCTCTGCATTCCTCGGCCTCGGCCCAGATCCTGGGGGGTGGGGGGGGTGGGGGGAGGGGTGAGGAGGTGGGGGGAGGGCGTGACGCACATGCAGAGGAAGGGGTGGAGTGGAGGAGGGCTGGAGGAGGAGTGTTGGCACACGCCACGGCTACAGGCAGAAGGAAGAAAAATCCCCGCTCTCAAAAACTTTTACTTTCACTGGCTGGGCCTGGAATTAGGCTGGGGCCGGGGCTGGGGCCGGGGCCGGGGCTGGGGCTGGGGCTGGGGCTGGGTTAGGGTGAGGGTTAACCCTAAGCTCTTTATCACTAATGCAAAAGATGATATGATGTGGCAGGGACATGTGACCCTGACTGTGACCAAGCATAAAAATCTCACCTCTCTCTGCTCAAACAGTCCACCGTGGCTGACAACCACAACCACAGAGGGAAAAACTGCGTTCTGATTCCTTCCTTTCCAATTCTCCACTTCACGATACAATTGACCGTATTTTAGAACATTCTATCTCCTACCTCAACAGGTTCCAGAATATTGTTCACCTACCCTGGTCTGTTCTGGGCCTTAAAACCCACTACAACACGGTCCAAAAGCCCCCTTTTGTTTTTCTCCTTCTTCATCCCCATTTCCTTCCTCCCTCGCTCAGAGTTCATCAGATTACAGGCACAGAGAAACAGGCTGCTTCTCAACTTCCCCTCCAGGAAACTGCTCTCTGGTATTTTTTCCTATGGTGTGTTCATCCAGACACCAGCGCCAAGGCTGCAGTTTCACAATCTCCCCCTGGCACAGCTATCACTGAGGGGGATGTAAAGAGGCAGGGAGACGGGGATGAAGGCAGGGATGGATGAGGGCAGGGAGGCAGGGAGGAAGGAACGAACAAAGGAAGGAAGGAAGGAAGGAAGGAAGGAAAGGGTGAGGAAGGGAGGAAGGGAGAGAGCAATGGAGAGAAAGAGGAATGGAAGGAGGAAGGGGAGGGAGGCAGGGAGTAGGGGATGGAGGGGGGGGGGGGCAGGGACGTGGTCACTCAACCTTGTGCTGTCAGAGCAGAAACACAAACAAGAGTCCTGGGTGTTGGCAGGGTGTCAGAGTAGAGGTCGTCTGGAGCAGTGAGGCTGGAGAGAGTTGGAAGTGAGTGTGACTGTCAGGCACAGCTCTGACTAACCCTCACACAAACCCCTCACACACACCCTTCACACACACTCCTCACACACATCCTTCACACTAGCTCAGTAAAGAGCAAACTAGAAACCAAACCAACTTCCTTAACGTGTACACGTGTCTATATTTATGGGTGCGTGTGTATTGAGTAAGTCGTCTGTGTTTGTGTACTTGAGTGTGTAGTGTGTGTGTGTGTGTGTGTGTGTGTACCTCTCTCTCTTTATCGCTGTCTTAGTCAGAGGCTAAGGATCAGGTGAGAGGAGCAGAGAGCAGTTTCTTCAGCCTGGTTCCACAGTTAATCATTACCATGAGGAGGCCTGCTAGCCCTGGCCCCAGCGAGGCTAACTAGAGCAGCGTGGATGAATACAAACCCCTCTAGACCCCGAGCACAGCCAGGCCTGGCCTCACGCAGAGGCCACAGAAGCAGGCTGCAGGGGGATTTTGGAAGGCAGAGGAGGGTGAGGTAAATACAAACTCTGACCACCGAAATACTGTGGAACTATGCACTTCTGATCCTTGATATTCTGCTGTGTGCAGTATTTGAATGTCACTTTGGTTAAATACGTCTGCTAAATGAATACAATGTAAAGGGAGACGAGGCCTGGAATAAAGGAAACAGGCTGTCTGAAGGTTCTCTCTCTCTCTCTCTCTCTCTCTCTCTCTCTCTCTCTCTCTCTCTCTCTCTCTCTCTCTCTCTCTCTCTCTCCCTGTCCACGCTATTTACTTTGGCCAAAATGACCTCAGACGTCATGGCAACACATCCTGCTTGAAGAGGAGAGAGGATCCTACCCTGGGCCTGGTCTTAGATCAGCTCTTGTACCAGGCAGCACACTCTAACAGCACAGGACCTACTGTAGGGCTGATCCTAGATCAGCTTTTAAACTGGGCTGCACATTCTATCGGCACAGGACTTTTTCTGTTTCTGGCTTATAAATTAATTTCAGTGTTCATAATGCCTCTTCCCCCTGCCCTTCCTAGTGAGTCACCAGACCTGCGTGTGGTTCATATATCCAGCCAGCCAGCCAATCAGTCAGTTAGTCAGCCAGTCAGTCAGTATGCCAGCCAGCCAATCAGTCAGTTAGTCAGTCAGACAGTTAGTCAGCCAGCGAGCCAGCCAGCCACCCAGTAAGTTAGTCAGCTAGTCAGTCGGCCAATCAACCAGTTAGCCAGTCAGGCTGACAGCCAGTCAGTTCACCACCAGACTCTCTTGGAGAGGCAGTTAGAACCGAAACTGTACTGTACTGTAGCTAGTAGTGGTACGTGCCAGTGGAGCGAGTGGTACGTGACAGTGGCTAGTGGTACATGCCAGTGGGAGCTAGTGGTACGTGACAGTAGCTAGTGTACATGCCAGTGCCTCCGCTGGTACATGACAGTAGCTAGTGGTACGTGACAGCGCCTCCACTGGTATATGACAGTTACTGTTCTGTTGATAGTGGTACGCAAGTGTCTCGTGGCAGTTTCATTGGGTGATTTGGCAGCTTTTTGTTTACTGTCATGTAGCCATTTTAGAATAGAATTGTTTAAGTATGTGTGGCGGCCTGCGGAAACCCGTGGATGTATAAGCCATAAAAGATCGAAAATCGTTTTCTGTCAAAAATTGAGATTTTTGATGTTTTGTATAGTTAACACCCTAAACTTCATTGTAATGTACAAAAAGTATATGATTACTTATGAAAAACTATTAATTTCGACGGTTTTTGGACATGTCAGCTAGCAAGATTTTCAAGCCATGTCAAATCAAATGCTGCTCTTTTGAGTGCTGCAGCAGCCCCAACAACTGAGAAGTTATTAATGTAGCTTATACTTAAACTGACATTTACATTCACAACGTCATTACGAACAAAATGATTTTCTCCCATATCACTTTTTTGACACAGGTCGACTTTAAAATGATGTAACTTCAGCTGTGATAAAGATATTTGAGTGATTTAAACAGATTTGTATCCAGGAGAGTTTGTAGTTTCCAATATGTATAATACCCAGAAAGTACATTTGCAATCATAGGGTGTCATTAATTGACAAGGTTCTTCATATGAAAATAATGAATTATTATTAACAACTATATTTACTCAGAGTATCGAAATGCAAATGTAGGCTACCTATATTGACTTCAGTTATTACAATTAATGATATACGCCAATAGGAGGCGCTGATAACAACACAACGATGTGCATCAGAGACGAGAGTCTACAACGGTGGCTCATGTGCACGCTTAAATTCAGTTACTCTGAGTAAAATAATTTGTTACTAATTCATTACGTGTGTACAAGTCTGCTTTCCATTACAGTCACACCATTACACTATATGCAATATAATGTTTAAATCGACTACTTTGTATGGTGAGCTTGTAGGGAGACATCAAAAGTATGGTTTGGAGTCTGTTAGCACAAACAGTTTAACTTATTTTTTTAAATAAAAGTTTATAGCCTGTTCTCCTATTCTAAAATGGCCGCGGGGGCAGTTACACGACAGTAAACAAAAGCTGCAAGACACCCAATGCAACTGCCACGACACACTTGCATACCACTATCAACAGAACAGTAACTGTCATGTACCAGTGGAGGCGCTGTAACGTACCACTAGCTACTGTCATGTACCAGCGGAGGCACTGGCATGTACCACTAGCTACTGTCACGTACCACTAGCTCCACTGGCACGTACCACTAGGTGCCAGTAGAGGCACTGGCACGTACCACTAGCTACTGTCACGTGCCAGTGGAGGCTCTGGCATGTACCACTAGCTACTGTCATGTTCCACTCGCTCCAATGTCACGTACCACTCGCTGCAGTACAGTACAGTTTCGGTTCTAACCGCTACTGCTCTCTTGGTTAGCTTAATCTCTAAGGTTGTGCCACCCCCTCCCGCTCCCTTCCCCATCTACTCCCTCTCTCCCCCCTCTACTCCGTCTCTCCCCCCTCTACTCCCTCCCCACCTCCTGCTCCGTATCATGGCTGTGTTGATAACTTCCCCAGGACGAGCTTTATCAGAGACATTAGCCTGTGGCCTAGCCACCGTATCTAACTGAGAGATAGAGAGAATAGAGCGAGAGAGAGAGATATATGCTGGGGCAGTATTTGTTTCGGAGAAACCCACACTTTATGAAACTTTTGATTATCAATGTACTCTACATAAGTACACAGTTACTAACTAGGCCAGAAAAACCCAGCCTTTCCTCTTATATGACAGACAATGCATTCTGGGAAGCATAGTATTGACAGATCGGACCACACTGCACAGAGATGATTGATTATATGTTCAGTCCCCTGAAACTAGGCCAAACCTCTGCTATAATCCTGGCAGGTTGAACATCATGACTCAAGCTTACCAAATCAGATGTAAGGTTACGAAAGATGGCTTAACTCTCTGGTTGTTAAGGCTTATGATGAGGCATTGTGTGTTGTGCCTACACTGGCTAATATTTAGGCCAAATACATTGGCTCCTGTGGCTGTGTTGTCATAACAGAGCACTGAGGGAAGGCTTATCTGGGGTTACTGGAACACAAAGATTTTTGGTTGCAACACTCTCCATGTCTCTCTCCAAATGACCACACAGCAATGATATAATACTGATGTGTTTATGATCCTATCATTGATGATGTGATGACAAAAGGCTGTTTATTTTGCACTTTAGAATGAGATTTGGAGAAAAGATCAAAAGAGGTCTTGATTTTGTTTTCTCTGTTTATTTCATTTATTTCTCCTTTTCAGGTGATTAAAAATATTAAATTAATTAAATTTTTCCACACAGTTTTTACAGACCCTGAAACATCATTGATAAATAAAGTACAAAATACATTGTTTTTTTGTTTACCACAATAAATATCATAATAAATAGATTAGTTATGTTTTACAATTACAAAACATGGCAGGTAAGCCCGCATATAATGGACATACTGTGATGTCACTGTCCCTGGTGGTGGGCAGGCCACAACATGGCTGAACTCCAACCAGGGTTGTCAAAACGTTATGCAACACACCTAGTCTGAGTTGGCAAGGTTACAGACACACGCACGCACGCACGCACACACACACACACACGCACACACACATACACAGGTGTTCAATCGCCTCCTGATCTCTGTCAAAGCCAAGGCACAATATCGAGTATGTGGCAGAAACAGTTCTTAAAAGAGCATTGCAAAATATAAAAGTTATGTATAAAGCTTTGGTTAAATGCTACATGGAGAGACTGACCTCCCAATACCAACAGTAAAGTGCGTCTCATTTGAGTGAGTTAATGGTCGTCATGTTTCAAGTCACATTGATGGTTAGAACATAATTTCATAAGTTTGTATTACCCAGGCCTAGAGGATACCATCGCTACAAACAGACCTAAAACTGACAGACATGTTTGCAGTTTACCGTACGGATATGGCCCTATACGTGGACATTTGAGGGTAAATAACTAGAAAACTCAGACTCGTCTTCGTTGTCCTCGTGATTGGTTCAGGTTACAGGCACTTAAACTTCCATCTTTAACACGGCCATCAAGGCTTAGTTTAAAGACGCATGGAAGACAAAAGATACAAATACAGAAATGCACACTAGTATAAAAATACAGTTTCTGATAACATTTGGGTACCAAAATAATTTCACTGAGCAGATTCTTTAGGCACATAAATAAACAATATAAAGTGTTGACGCGCATCTTGGTGACAGGTTGCGGTTGTTGTTATTGTTGTGATCTGAATAAGCTGTAAGGCTTGTGACGCATAGTCTGGTGTGGTGACAACCCTAGTCGGAGAGAGACAGGCGCGCGAAGACGGTGAGCCTCTTGTTGCCTGACCCGTCAAAGGTGGGGGACTCGGAGCCGCTGGTGCTACCGGTGCTGGTGTAACTGTCACGGTCCGAGAGCGAGTCTTCAGAGGAGAACCGTTGCAGACCGGGTGCGGTAATGTACAGGTTACTGCTGTCCTCCGTGGGAAAGGATTTGTGGTTCTGAGTTGGGAAGTTATTTCCGTGGCCACAGACACAGCGTGAGGGTTTTTGAGGCTCAACTTTCATCGGAATGTTGTGGATGTCACCTACACTGGCTCGGCTGTGACCAAACTGGAATGCCTCGCGCATGTTGTGGGTGTCAGCGAACACGGGGGAGAGAATGTCCGCAGGTGGTGGAGACACCGAGGGCGCACGGGTGAAGGCTAAGGGGTCGTGGAGCGCGGGGGGAGGAGAGCTACGAGATGCCAGAAATCCAGCAAAACTGACGCTCTGTCGGAGCTGACGGGGATTGTGACCAACAGGTGACTGGGTTTGAAACTTCGACGTCAGAGGGGTGAGTTTCTCCTCATGAATGAAATGACAGCGGGCTCCATAAGGACAGTAACCAAAGTTGTAGAAAGTGCGGCACGCTTCCGTCTTGTATTTGGGATGACGGTACAGCCCGCGCAGTTCATCCTCTCCATGGGCAAACTGACACTTGCTCCCATATTTACAGCTACGGTTCTCCTGGAAACTCCGGCACAGCTCAGTCTTGTAGCGGTTGGAAGGGAGAGGGGTTTGGGGGTTAAGAGGAGGGAATCCGGGAGGGGGAGGCACTGCATCCTGGTTCTTCATTTTGCCAAAGGACAGGATGTTGGACTCGGTGAGGCTCATGGAGCGGTCGGGTCTGAACTGGACTTGCGATTTGCTAGGAGCCGTTTTGCTCCAGATGTCCAGAGGCCAACTTAAGATATCATCGCCCAGCTGCTCCGTGCTGAGACTTTGGTTCTTTTGAGACGGAGAAAAGAAAGAAGTTGACCGGTTGAGGGAAGGCGCCATCGATTCGTCATCGTCCAAACCCATATTGAGCAGTTTCTATATGGAGAAATACGCAATAATTAGTTAACGTTGTGTTGGTACTTTGAGCTGTGTTGGGTGCCTGCATTAGCACCCACATTAAATTACATATAGTTACAATATAACTTTATATTATTATGCTCCAAAATAAAATATTTAGAACTAGATGCCATCTTTACAACATGGACCAACCATATAGCCTACTGACAAATCACACTTACCATTGTGATTATATCGTCGAGCATATTGCACATGCTGTGGTGAACTTGCGTTGTTTCTGAAGTTGGCTTTCTCCACACTTGTTTTCCAGCGAGAAGACACGGAAGATTGCGCTACACTGCTACGGCTTTACAGACCAGCTTTTATAGTCAAGCTTCGAGGCAAGAAAGCGGGCGGGGTTTTCACGCGCATGTTCCCGGATACCACTCCCATAGACCTATAGGCTAGTTTCATACACAAATCAGCCAACCGGCGCTGTCGTAAACTGTTTGTGTATTTTTAGACAACTGTGAATGTTCAGTTTCAAAATAATCTCAGTAATATAAATGCTTCGTTTACATCGCGTGGAGGGTGCCTAAATAGTCTACTTTCTCAAACCTACATCACTTGAAAAATATGTTTATGTTGACTGTTCAAGCGCAGGATAACCGGTTTTCGGTTAGTATGGAATGATTAACTGCTTCGCTGCTAAACATTTTCCCCTCCTAGCTCTTACCAGAAGCACCCCCGACGTTCCCCTCCCTAGTTTCACACGTTCGTCTCTGTTGTTGTTATTATAAAGTGTTACGCACACGTTTCCCATAAGTGATACGATCATTATAATAACTCCATAGTAATAAAGATGAAACGTACTGTAACAAAGGAATATGAGTGTTCATAAATGCACAGTTCATTTAGCTTTATTCCATCAAGGCTGTGTTGAAGTGATTTTCTGCTCTTAGTGTTCATTAATTTACAGATGGACATAATAGATGGGCGTCATAAATAGTTGTGAACTGCGGTGTTCTTCGTGACTTTATTACATATTGCCTGATGTATCCCCTAGAGTCAGTGAGTAGGCTAAGGAATTGTTTTGATGTAGCCTAATGCTGACCTTACACACAGTACATACCAAGTAATCCCGATAAGCAGTTTATTTGACTTCATTCTCATAGAGTCTGTCCAGGTAGACTGTATAGCACCAGACAGGACTACATTTATTTTGCGGTGTACCAAATTAGTTACGCGTGTATGCGTGCGTGTATATGTGGATTACAATGACATAATTATTTTATGTACATTTGTGTTTTTCCCTTTCCGCTGTTAAGGTTACTGTCAACGGAATGATGCAACAACAGTGGACATTATTTAACCACCACCAATTAAGTTTCTGTTCTCTATAACGTCTCCAAACAGCTGATATGTTGCACAGCTGAGAAACAAAACCGACCTACTCATACATGCGTCTGGGCTTGGGAGAAGGGACACTGACTAGTTTATATTTCTCTGTGGCTTCTGCAGGCTATCCTATCCTCGGAAATAGTTATTCAAACGATATAACCTACTCCACAATATCATAGCAATATACAGCCTTGCAGCAGTTTTAAAATCGGAACACGAGAGTCGTGAGCATCGCTCCCAACTGTGCGAAGTCCCACACTTTAGGCCTACTACCGTGCGGACACCGTGCGAATACCACGCAGTTCCCTGGTGTTGTGAGTGTGTGTTTGTCCTGTGTGTTAGCTGTCAGCCAGCTAGCAGGTCTGACAGCGGGGTGTGAGAGTCGCTCCTGTTGACTGACACTTATCAACGGTGCTGGTGAGGTCATCTGGTTGCAGTTATCCAAGAGGCCAGAGGGGCGTTGTGGAGAAGCTGCTACTTTTTTATTTTTAGTACAGGGAACTACTAACAGACACAACAATGACAAGGCAGGTATAGCTGTGATGTTTCAGGGAATTTGCTGATAAAGGATATTCTCTCCCCTGTTTAAGAAGGGGGAAGTCTGGTGATTTTGAGAGTCGATTTGGTGTTGAGAATGACTTGGCAAAACATTAATCTGTCTGTCATAAAAATCTGTCATCCATCCATTTAGGTCATACCACAGGAGAATATTACAAACATATAAGCCCAGATGCGAAAATCAGTCAGGAACAACCTTCCCCTCCTCTCTCAGTATTCCTCTCTCTGTGCCCCCCTTTTTCTCCATCATATTTCCTGTTGTAATTCTGTAAATTTCCCACCATCATTGCCTATTTTCCAACCCCCTCTCTCTCTCCACCTCTATTACTGTCTTGCTACACCCCTCTTTTCTATCTCCACTCTCACCCTCCTCTCTCCACCTCCACCCTCCTCCCTCTCTCTCACCCTCCTCCACCCCTCCTCCCCTCTTTCACCCTCCTCTCCACCTCCCCCCCGCTTACCCACCTCTCTCCACCTCCTTCCCCCACGCTCTCTCACCCTCCTCTCTCCGTCTCCACCCCTCCCTCCCTCTCCTCCTCCTCTGTCCACCCTCACCCCTCTCGCTCCTCCTCCTCTGTCCACCCTCACACCTCTCTCTCCTCCTCCTCTGTCCACCCTCACCCCTCTCTCTCCTCCTCCTCTGTCCACCCTCACCCCTCTCTCTCATCCTCCTCTGTCCATCCTCACCCCTCTCTCTCCTCCTCCTCTGTCCATCCCCACCCCTCTCTCTCATCATCCTCTGTCCACCCTCACCCCTCTCTCTCCTCCTCCTCTGTCCATCCCCACCCCTCTCTCTCCTCCTCTGTCCATCCCCACCCCTCTCTATCCTCCTCCTCTGTCCATCCCCACCCCTCTCTCCACCCCTCCATCCTCCCCAGCAGTGGCAGAGTGTTGTGCAGGACTGGTCGGGCGGCTCCTGTTACACCAGCGCCCCTGAGCGTGCCCTCCAGGCAGGGCATGGCAGGGTGCAGGCTGGGGCAGCCCAGGCGTGTCTGTTCATGCCCCTCTAAAAATACCCCCAGGCTGCTCTGGGACTGGGCACTCCTACCGAGCTGGAAACGTTATTTAAAGATGCTTCATGAGAAATGGAAAATATGTCTCTCGCTTTTTTCTCTTCTCCTTTCTCTTTCCTTTCCCAGGCCGACCTGTGGAGTAGAGAACAGGGAACAGGAAGTAGGGAGCAGGACGTAGGAGGCAGGAAGTAGGGAATAGGTTCTTGGAAGTAGAGAGAAGTTAGCAGGAGGCAGAGATGTGTCTATAGAGACCATGTGTTTTCTGTGCGTAAACCAGGCCAAGGACTGTACTGGGGGCTTTCCTGTCTTGGTAAACATGTTCCATGTCCTGACATACAAGTCCGGACATATGTCCCATATGGAAATTTTTAAATGACACATACACAGTTGCTTAGTTACAGTACATGGTAAATTATTACTCATTAGGGACTTACCACATAGTGTGTTTAAACTTCATGGTGCCATACAGGTATTGCGGTTACAACCAGGCATTAGCACATCGTCAGTTGAAAGTGTACAGTGTAGGTGTGAACCCTCTTACAGGCAGACTAATTGTAGGCAGAAACCGGTCCAAGGTCTTAGAGCTATCTGCTTTCTGTCACGTAAGCCACACAAGACACACACAACGTCTCAACAGCTTTCTTAATCCTTTCACAGATTATTAACTTGGCTTCTCACTAACCTAAAACTCACACCCACACACACAATTCAGTGTGCATGTTTGTCTATGTGCGTGTGTGTGTGTGTCTGTCTGTGTGTACGTGTGTTGTTTTTTTGGTGTGTCTGGATGTATGGGTGAGTGTATGCATGTGTGTACGTGTGTGTGTTGGCGGGTGTACATGTGTGTGCGTGTGTGTGCGCATGTCTGTGTGTGAGTGTGTGTGTACGTTTGTGTCGGTGGGTATGTCTTTGCATGGGGTGGGGATGAGAGGGTGCGGTCTGGTTGCTGCAGTTGGCTCCTATAGACTATCCCAGAACTCCAGAACCCACAACTATGCACCTACTGACCTGAGAGTGGATCAGATAGAGCTAGAAACAAACCAGTCATCATGTCTCATGCTCACGAGGAAATGAGTTCATAACACACACTTTTACGACGCACCATGTGTAGCCTCCAGATCTCCAGCCTGGTTTCAGTTTCATCTGCACCCCTTGGGTGAGTCATCGTGGGAGATGGTGGGGGGGCCAGAGGGAGGGAGGGAAGGAGTTAGGGAGGGAGTAAAGTCTCTAGTCTACCTGACTCAGCCTTTCTGGACAGGAGCCCTTGTTTGAGAACTTGACCCAGGGAAAGTACCTGTCTCTCCCCTTCTCTACACAGTTGAGTCATATTGATCTGACCTGGCTGGCCTCAGCAGTCTCTCAGCACCCAGGAACACACCTCTGGGCCTTCGTTCGACCACAGAAGTTCCCGGTCCACTTATTTTTAGACCAGGCGTTTGGCTGCCAGGGGCTCGTTCATGGTGCTTTCTGGACAGAGCCTTTTCCCTACAGCCTACAACCTTTCATGCAAGTGGTTCCTGTATTTTGTCTACTTTACTGTTTGTGTACAGTATGGTCTACTTTACTCTCTGTTTACAGTATGGTCTACTTTACTCTCTGTGTACAGTATGGTCTACTTTACTCTCTGTTTACAGTATGGTCAACTTTACTCTCAGTCTCTTTGTTCCCAAGAGTGGCGTGAGCTTAGTGATTCATCAAGAGTGACGTTACCAGAAGCACAGTTTCAGAACCGTTTAGGGTGTGTTTGTTGTGAACTTCGGCGCAGGCCCTCTTGCCCCAGTCTTTCTGTCTCACTCTCACCTGCAGACATCTTAGAGATCAATCTCTCTCTCTCTCTCTCTCTCTCTCTCTCTCTCTCTCTCTCTCTCTCTCTCTCTCTCTCTCTCTCTCTCTCTCTCTCTCTCTCTCTCTCTCTCTCTCTCTCTCTCTCTCTACCTTTGTTGGAAGTGAATCTTCTATATCTCAGGCGTTTAGTCTGCAGTGGATCCAGAATGTATTCCTGTACTGCTGTGCTCACCAGGAGCCCCCCCCCCACCCCCCAGCACCCCTAACCCCCCAGGCCCATGTTGCAGCAGTAGGTTACTGTGAGGGTCCGTGAATGGCGGCTCTCAGAGCATCCCTCTGTTTTCACTGTGGAGCTGCACATTTCACAAGTCTCCCTGAAACACATTTTCACAGTGTGAGATATTCCCAGAGGAACAAGCATGGTCTTATAGCAGAAATACCGACATCTTACTCTCTCTCTCTCTCTCTCTCTCTCTCTCTCTCTCTCTCTCTCTCTCTCTCTCTCTCTCTCTCTCTCTCTCTCTCACACACACACACACACACACACACATATATCCACGCACACACACACTGACATCCATGGACACAAACACACTCACACACACACCCCACACACACACAGACACCACACACACACACAGTACACAGAAACAGTGACATGTCCCACTACCCAGAGTGAGCACCAGAGGCCTTACTAGGACATGCGGTCTCGACCGGGCCTCTGGTCCAAACGTGCGTCCGTTTCCCAGAGAGAGGGGAAGTACGGCTGTGTTGGTCGCTGCTCGCACAGCGAGGGCCAGGGTTGCAACAGCAGCCCGTGCTCCCCCGTGTTGGGAAATATCTGTTACGCAACTTCCCCCGCGGCCTGTTATATGGCTGTGTCCTGCTGGTGACGGCCCAACCTGTTTTTGACTGGGTGTCCTGTCACGGCGACAGCAGAAGGGACGCGCCGTGCTCCCAGCGTCAGGAACGTTTGAAATGCTGAGATTTCAGCTTCTGCATGTTAATGAGCGGTTGCAGCAAATGGAGAATGTGGAAGGTTATCTCCTGGTTCACGTGTCAGTAATGTGGCAGCGTGCTATCGTGTGAGACTTTCCTATGTGGACAGAAATCTTTGGAATGGATTAGTTACTTTTTCTTTCTTCTGCCTCTCCTGGGCATGTGACTGTGATTACTAGTCCACCATGGACCCACCCCCCACACACACTCACACACACCATAGACACAGACACAATACACACCGACACACACCACACACACTCACACACACACACACACACACACACACACACACACACACACACACACACAACACACACATGCCATACACACACACACACCGTACACACACACACACCACAAACACACCTCTTGTTTGCTATCATAATCTGAGTGTTTTTTCTTGCCAGTCCTCCTGACCTCTGAGAACAAGAGAATTACCTTTTGACCCCTGACCCTGAACACCTGGCCAATCAGGAAGGGTATTTTTGTGAGGTCACATCCAGTCTCTGTTCTCTAATGACCCTGACAGTAATGTGAGGTCAGTCACAACTTCTCCTATATTACCGGAAACATCTGCAGGATCCGTCATCAAAACAAAGAGTGATCCTGGAGTTGGACCAGTTAACAGGCCGAAGTCCACACCAACGCGCTCTCACTGACACAACACAACATATAACGTTGTTTTTTATATAAAACTTTAGCAACAACATGTGGATCTCAGTTTTTGCCATTTTCCCTATTTCTCTCTCTCTAGCTGTCTCTCTTTCTCCCTAGCTGCCTATCTCTCTCTCTCCACACCCCCCCCCCTTGTGTATCCCCCACAAAACATCCTAAACTCTGTGGCTGGTTGGATTTCATCATCCACCACTTCTCCTTCTCTGAATGAGGGAAGAGAATGCAAGGGTGGAGGACAAAATGAGTAGAGGACAGGGAGTGGAGAGAGAGAGGAGAGGGAGAGGGAGAGGGAGAGGGAGAGGGGAGAGGGGAGAGAGGGTAAAAGAGAGAGCAAAGGAGAATGGAAAGGGGAAGAGAGAGGAGGGGTGGGAGGGAGGGAGGGAGGGAAAATGAGAGGGTAGAGGGGAGGAGAGGGGTGGAGGAGAAGAGAGTGAAAAGAAGAGGGACAAGGAGAGAGGACAGGGTAACCATAGGACTTGCTCTCAAAGTTTCATTACGGCATAAGATGGAAATAGCATCACAGAGAAAGGACACAGGGAAATGGATTTGGGAGGCTGGAGTTGATGGGAAATGTAGTTGGCGAAGGAGGAAACAGGAAATAAGGAATTCTGTGGAAATAAGGACTAAGAAAAACCATCACGTTGTGTATATTAGGCGTAATTCCAAACACATGAGATGCTTACAAAAACAGCAGTAGCTAAATTCCATCCAGGAAGACTCTGAACCACAGAGTACCAGAGCATTGAATAGTTGAAAACCTCGAACACCATGTCCATTAAGTCTGAAACTAAACACTGAACGCCTGAAGGGGGTTGAGGGATGTGTGTGTGTGAATGTGTGTGTGTGTGGGGGGGGGAGGGGGGAGGCTGAGGTGAACTTCCTCTTTCATTTGTGAAACATCCTCTTTTCTAGGACATCAACTGGACATCAGTGAAATAAATGACCGTGCAGATTAATGCACTTCATATGTGACTTTACAGCCTGCCATAACCTGAGAGACTAGATAGATCCTCACGTCATCACCAGATCTGGCAGGTATGATTATTTATTTATTTGAGTACTTTCTTATTACATTGTTATCCGGTTGTTTGTTTTTCATTTGTTGTTTTTCACCAGTTAACTTTTTATTCTATTGATTTATATATATTTTAAAAGATGGCGATGGAGAGTGAGGGAGAGAGAGAGAGAGAGAGAGAGAGAGAGAGAGAGAGAGAGAGAGAGAGAGAGAGAGAGAGAGAGAGAGAGAGAGAGAGAGAGAGAGGGTGTGGAAGCCGTGTGTGCGTCACTCATAGCTGCTGGCCTCATTGATGTCCATGTGCTATCTCTGGTCCATCTAGCCTGGCTGCATTCCTCACTGCTCTGGCAACACACACACACGCACACGCACACTCGCATGTACACACACGTGCAGGTGCACCCGCACGCACACGCTCACACATGCACACGCTCACACACACACACACACGTGTGCACACACACGCGCATGCGCACGCATGCAAACGCACACGCACTTCTGCATGCACATGCACACACACACCCATCCACCCGCGCACACAAACAGCGATGCCCTTTCTCTAGCTTTCACTACCTTTCTTATGAAGAAAAATGGATGCTCTTTCCCTCTTTCACTCTGTCCCCCTCTCTTCTCCTTTAAAAGGAAAAGTGTCTGGTCTGAGTTAGGAGGGAGGAGTTGATGTGATTTGTGGGGCTGACCCATTCTCCTGTGTTTCGTTCTGGCACCAGTCTCTCTCTCTCTCTCTCTCTCCTGTCACACGGGTGCAGTGACTCAGGCCATTCATCAGCCTGCTGAGAGAGGAGAAAAGGAGATCACTCATGTCTCCTTCTAATAACACCAATCTGAGCTAATACATGCCAGAGGAGAGGGAAAGGTAGGGGAGGGGAGGAGAGGAGAGGAGAGGAGAGGAGAGGAGAGGGGAGGGGAGGGGAGGGGGAAAGAAAAGAGAGGAATCAAAAGGCAACGAAGGGAAAGGAAGGTAGGAGAGAGAAGAGAGATTATTTTGAACATGGTTGACAGGTGAGTCAGGTTGCTCTTGTACACCCTTTCAGGGACAGCTAGTCAGATGTAGTGTGGATGTGGCTGGAGGCTGCAGTTCCTGTCAGACTGGTGTTTCAGTCCCACTCTGCTGTGGACCTGCTGTGCTCCACACATACCAGCAGGCCAAAGGTACAGAGCACACCTCAGTGATACCTGGAGCTGTGTGCGTGTGTGCGTTTGGACAGGGCATCACCTTCATGGATGTGTGTGTGTATACTCAGATGTGTGTGTGTGTTCAGATAGTTGCTCTCTCTCACATACTCTCTGTATTTACCACCAGCACTCTATTGACACTCACAGCGGAAAGAGGTGCAATGGTAAGCAATAACAGCAAACATATAGTCACACACACACACTCACACATATGCACGCACACACACTCGCACACACAGGTGCGTGCACACTGACACACATCTCCTCCAAATCTCAATGGGAGCTTTATAGTCATATGCACACACACACACACACACACATCAAACAAGCGGGGCCGTGTGTGTGAGCCATGATAAACTTCAAACGGTTCACGGTGTGTGTGTTTCATGATCACATCCATCCACCCCAGCCTCCCTCCCTGCTGGCCAGCGCAGGGTTAATCTGGTTAATAATCCACCCTAATCCACCCTAATCCAGACATCTAACGCCACAGCACAGTATGCGTGCCATGTGGGCGGAGCTCTGAGAAGCCCCTTCCTTTCTCGCCCCCCGACAGCCACTCTTGAGAGAGCTCCGTTGTTGTCGTCGATGGCGGCTGCACGGTTGCCCCCGGTAACGTGACAGAAAAATCCACTGGCAGGATGTGACCCCCCCCGCCGCCTCCCTCTCTTTCTTCCTCGTGAGACACTTTATTCAGTCAGCAGACGATTTTTGTTTGAAGGCGACATGCAAATGGTGCATGTAGAAAGTACACCCGCAAATGGAGTATCAGAATGACGTCGTTCTAACAGTCTTTCACAGTCAGAGACAACAGATAGTCTAGTTACCAGGCCCAGGGCAAAGTGTCACCTCAGCTACCAGGCACTGTGCAACTCTCAACTACAGTATTACAAAGTACAGTGAAACAGTAACATGGTGCCTTTACTCATGGTGTCATCGAAAATATTGCTGAGTACTGCAGGTCTGGATAAGAAGGAGGGAGGGAGGAATAGAGGGAGGGAGAAAGAGAGAGACAGCGAGAAAGAGACAGAAAGAACCAAAGAGCGAGAGAGGGAGAGAGAGAGAGATAGATGGAAGAAGGAATGCTATGACGCAGGTAGAGATTGTGATAAAGGTGTAGTGAGCCCAGCCTTATTTAGACAGGACTGTTTTACACTATCTCACTGCCGTGGAATTATATTATGGTTACCACAGTGAATTCCTACACTCTTACTACAAGCTACAAAAATGTATCCATAATGCAATTGATTATACAATTGATTATACAAATATATAGTAAATTATTTAATACTGCTGTAATGAGACATAATATTGTTCAATATACAGAATCAAGTTGTATAGTGGTTTATAATAAGTAGTATTCAGGTGTATCATGGTTGACTACACAGTATTACTTAAGTTGCATTCTGGTTTCATACTGAACTATGTAATTACGGTATAAAATTGTTTGGTACGCAAGTTTGTGGTATTATGGTTGAAACTGTAATACTAAGGAGTATTATGGTTTAATAATGAAGCATTCCAGTACATCCGAGTTGAATGTGCAGTAATACAGTGTATTGTTGTTCAATGCTGCAGTACTAAAGTGTAATATTGTTCAATACGCAGTATTAAGGTGTATAAAGGTTGGGTTGTGTAGCGTTGACATTTACAAACAGGAGGACTGAATGGAGATCCTACACCACCTGTCAGTTAGGATCAAGGTAACAGTAAAAGTAACGAAAAGAAGGTAAACCTTGTCTTTTTCTTATCTAGGTCACTGTGAGCCAGGGTGTTAGATAACAACTGGTGTGGGCTGAAGACGCTTTCCGTTCATTGTTCAAAACCACGAGGTGTGACTAAGACAAGAACTGTGTGACATTTGAGTGTCAATCGGTTGAAATACCAGCTTTTTCTCAAATGTACCATTTTTATACCCTCCTTATTGGAACAGGGTATCTTTCTTTTGACAGAAATGTAATTTGATTCGGATCATCATGTTATGTGTGTGGTAGTGTGTATCTGTGTGTGCTTTTGTATGTGTTTGTGTCTGAGTGTGGATGAGTGTGTTTGTGAGAGTGTGTGTGTTAGAGAGAAAGATAGTGTATGTGTTTCTGTGTCTTTGTGTGTGTGTGTGTGTGTGTGCGTGTGTGTGTTGGACAACGGGTCAGGGTGTGTCTGAAGTTGAATCTGGAAATCTGGAGGGAGGCGGTTATGATGTAATCAAGCAGGTGTAACCTGTTTCAGTTCACAGGAAGGGAGACAGGTAGAAGTGTTTGTTTGAGTGTGTGTGTTTGTGTGTGTGCGTGCGTGCGTGTCTGTCTCTCTGTCTACCAGTCTGCCAACCTGGAGTCTTGAACTCAAGTATAAGAACACAGACCAGAATCCTTCCCTGTATGTTTCTGAAGATAAAAAGACAGTTAATAATCATTTAATCATCAAACATGGAATACTGATTTATAGCTATCAATATAGTCAACGTGTGTATGCGGTGCTGGCTGGCTTAAACACACACACACACACAGACACACACACGGCCTGGAGAGTCACTGCCTGGGGTCAGGAATGTGAACTATGACGATGAAATATGGCCTACTGAGGGGGAAAGGGGGGAGGAGGAGGGGACAGGTGTGTGTGTGGGGGGGGGGGGGGGGGGGGCAGGGGTTTGAGAAGGGGGAGAGGGGAAAGATGGGGTGGTGAAAAACAGAATCAGCTGCTAGTGAAAAACAGTAATCTTCTCTCCCCAGCACCCAACATCATCGCTCATCATCATCGCCCTGCCCCACTGCCCTCACCTGACAGGGCTTTACAGTGCTACAGTTGTATGGGGGTTCTAACCACAGGGCTGTGAATGAAACTTCACTCTGCTCCTCATGTCACTGTGTGCTCTCCTCCCTGAGGCCCTGGGAGTGACTCACCCTCCTTCAGCCTTTTAGTCACAAACCCACTTTATATAATCTGTTGACTTTTTACCAGGCTGTCATGCTGGGAAACCCACATTTTACAGAGTTTGAGTGTGTTTTGCCAACATTCGATGACAGGGAGGAAGGAGAGAGAGAGAGGTCTGGTCTGTGGAATGTTCTATAGTTTTCCTGATTTCGGACTCTCCGTTCAGGAATGCAGTGTAACTGTTCCCACATGGTCCTCATCTCCCGTCCTCCCCCTCACTCCTTCCCCTCCCTCCTCTAATCCCCCCCCCCCCAGACCCCCCGCCCTCCTGCCTGCCCACCATCTGGAAGACCTTCCCAGAGGCCGGAGAAATTTACCCCTGGGGTGTCAAAGACAAGGGTGGAGGGGATGGGAGGGGGTTGGAGAGAGGGAGGAAGAGGAGAGGGGGTGGAAGGGGTGAGAGGAGAGAGAGAAGGAGGGTTAGAGGAGACAGGGGAGAAGGAGGAAGGGGGGGGGGTGAGGAGAAGAGAGGGAGGAGAAGGGGAGGAGAGGGGAGGAGGGGCTGCAGGAGCGTGTCAAATAAACAGCAGAGGACTAAGAACGTGGCGTGAAGGATCTCAGTCACAACACTACCATTGTGCCCTTTCTGCCTCAGAACTGCTCCGCTCCTCACAGCCTCCCCGGCCTTGTAACCCTGACAACTGATCCAGAGGGAGCGACCTGTTTTCTCTCGAATTTCTCTCCGATTCTTCTGTACTTCAGTCTTCAGCGCCGCGTCAAATAATGAGTCATTTTATAGGTTGTTTTTCATTACTTTATGACGCTGTGACATTCTTAGTTGATTTAATCAGCCCACCAACTTAGCTCTCTGTTTCAATAGTGTGTGTGTGTCTGTGAGGTTGTGTGTGTGTGTGTGTGTGTGCGTGTGTGTGTGTGTGTGTGTGTGTGTGTGTGTGTGTGAGTGAGGCTGTGAAAGTCGCTATGACAGTTGACCTTTTTATTTTTGTTTGATATTTATTCAAATAAGTTAGCTCCAGTTATGGTTTCCATGGAGATGTTTCTGGTTGTGTGTGGTAGTTTTTATTTTATTTCTTACTTGCCAGGTTAAATTGTTCCTACGTACAGTCAGTCATTTATGTATTCAGATGAACATTTTGAACTTTGAACTCTGATCTAATACGTTAATTTTCCACTGTGTCATGGTCAGCGAATCAGGGGTCTGGGTTTTGTCCCCGCCCCTGTCAGATTCTGTACAGAGGTCATGTGATGTTATCGACCACCGTTCTGTCCAGTGTTGACTTTTAATTATGAATTACCTCTAGAACATTCTTACTGTACTGGCGATGGGTATAGCTCAGTGGTAGATCATTCAACTGTCGCAGGTTCAAATCGCCCCCTCTTCGTCATTTTTGGATAAAAGCGCTTACCAAATGAACACACCACCTTACTCATAATAATTCTCTCTGTAAGATTCTGATGCTCAACTTGTCCTACTGCTTGTTCACTGACTCTTGGAAAGAATTCAGCAGGAACCAGACCTCGGCCAAATCCTGTCAAATATTAGCATGAACTGTCAAACACCTGGGGCGAGCTTGATTTAGAGAAAAACCCAGCAGGGAAGCTGGTGCAAAGCTACTGGAACATTCCAAAAAGGGGAAGCTTGGATAAAAAATCCAACCTAATTCAATCTTTTTATCTGTGCTGGCTTATGTGTGACTGGAAGTCACCATGTGCATAAGGAAGGTGTCAACCATGTTACACAGAATACAAAATCACAAGCATTATGAATGTGTGAATAATGTAATTTGAAAAATATCTATTACTGTTCACACAGTAACCTCCACCTTTACATTTCCTTCAGGATCAATAAACGGAATCAATGAAGGGTTAAATCTAAGGAATTAAAACTTGTGGAAATTCAACCAAATGAACTAACAAACTCTGCTGACCTCAGAACGAGCGGTGTGCAGAGCGGTGTGTCTGGTGTCAGAGTTGATGCCATGAGTGTACAGACACACACACACCACTCCCCCTTGTCGCTCAGCACATCAGTCACTTTGAAAGTGCCAGACAGGCAGGTTAGCCTCCATTCCTCTCAACTCTTTCTCCTTTTCTTCACAGATCAACATCATCAATGCTCCTGTTGTTCTGAAGGCTCAGTCGCTTCATTTAGACCTTGAGTATGCCATGGTTTAATACCTTGTTGTTTTAAACAGTTTCTGTCACGCACACACACACACACTCACACACACACACACACACACACACACACACACACACACACACACACACACACACACACACACTTAATCAAGCATTGGAAGCACTCTCATATCTACATTCACACACTCACAAGCACACACACGTACACACCAACCCATACTACACACCCACCCATATTACAAACACACCCACACACACACACACACACACTCATCGATACCACAGACACACTAAAATAATGAATTTACGCTATTTTATGTTATCAGTGTGGCCCACACAAAGCATGCTGTCACCAACCACTTTCACAGCTGTTTAGTAAACCTTAATTTCTCTGCTGTGTGCAAGAGACCATCAGCTTCGTGAGGATGACTTCCTCTCTCCACCAACAGAGGTCAAAGCTCCATCATCTCCAGCGCTTCATCATGAGATGGAGGAACCATGACCAGTCGACCACAGGGCCCAAACACACTCACACGTTCAAAGACAGACATCGCAGTGACTGACACCAAGAGCCCTGACCTAGAACGCTCTCACAAGACTTGCTCTCTTACTTCCTGTTCCTGTTCCCTGACCCAGTACCTCCACTCAGCGCCGCCGCCCCCCCCCCCCCGTCCCCGTCCCATCGCCCGCCAGACAGACAGACATTCACATCCCACTCTCATACAGCCTCCTAATCCCACTCCCACAACATTCAATCTTGTTACACCCACTCCATCCCTCGCCCCTTCACTCCCTCCCTCCCTCCCACTCCCTCTCTCTCTCCCTCCCTCCCTCCCACTCCCTCTCTCTCTCCCTCCCTCCTTTCCTCACCCGCTGCCCCTTCACCACATGTTTGGCCCCTGTCCCTGGTGGGGATTCTGTCTTGACTCTGTACCTATGGAAGATGTGGTCTAACACTGTTCCAACACGGACCAGATGGGCCTGGCATGAGGGAAGGCTTGGGCTCAGTCCAGACCAGGACTGTTTACAGTTTTTCTCAGTCGCTTTGGTACATTTCTCAGATCAGAATTGAAATTTTCAAAACAGTAAGTGCATTTCTCAAAACAATTCGTACAAATAGCAAAACACCATGGATTACCTGCAAAAGCCAGTCTCATGCTCAAAATCCTTAGTTCATCTCTCAAAAGTAAATATCTGTGTCAATGAACATGTCAGTGCCATCAGAATGACAAGTCCTTGTGTCATTGTGTACGGATAATACAGTCAAATTGCTTAGTCATGTTGTCAATACAACAGTGTACTCTGAAGGGATGTTCTGATGTAAACTATGGCTGAAGTTTTGATGACAATTATTGTAAATTGTAGGTTACACCTTAGTGTATGTAGGAGTTTGATAGCAAGAAACTGGACAAGATTCACATTTACGCTTTTATTGTTTGTACTGTACTGGTCGACAGACATGTCATAGCGAAAGGAAAAGAAATGTAAACACAGGACAATCTCTTTAGGAAAAACTGTAGTGTTGTAGGAATGATAGTGCTATAGTCTTCCTACACCTCCTGACGGTCCTGTCTGTTGGGCCACAAATTCTCATCCACATCACATCGCACATCTTCTCTTGCGATTCAGCATGGAAAAAATATTTTACTGTCTTATCCAGCCTCTGCAGGCATCTGCTGTGATGTCATCGCACGCTGCCAGAAGGGTCATCTGCGTATGTGGCTGGCGATCATAGACTTTCCATCTCCATGCTGAGAAAAATTCCTCAATGGGGTTATAAGGCCTGGAGGACAATAAACACCCCAGCGGTCAACTGCCCTGCAAATATTTGCTTGTTCGTATTGCTGATGTCATAGCTATTCCGTGGAGGCAAACACCAAACATTGTGTCTCACTAGTGCGAGTCTTTGCTTGTGTGTGTGTGTGTGTGTGTGTGTGTGTGTATATGAGTCTGTTTGGGGCACAGAGAGGTACAAGGTTAGCAAACACCTGACACACCATCTCACTGGATGAATCACCTCCTCACCTTTGACCTAACGCTAATGCTGTCATGTGTAGCATGTGCCTCATCTGTGTGTGTGCGTGTTAGTGTGTGTGTGTGTATGTGTGTGTACTACTGTGCGTATGTTTGTCAGTATGTATGTTTGTGTGCGTTAGTGTGTTTGTGGGGGTGTTAGTGTGGGTGTTACTGTGTGTGTGTGTGTTAGTGTGGGTGTTACTCTGTGTTAGTGTGTGTGTTACTGTGTGTGTTAGTGTGTGTTAGTCTGTGTTACTGTGTGTGTTAGTGTGTGTGTTAGTATGTGTGTTACAGTGTGTTACTGTGTGTTACCGTATGTTAGTGTGTGTTACTGTGTGTGTTAGTGTGTGTTACTGTGTGTGTGACTGTGTGTGTGTGACGGTGTGTGTGTTACTGTGTGTGTTAGTGTGTGTCACTGTGGGTGTTACTTTGGGTGTATACTCTGTCTGGACTGGCATGTGCCTCATCTGTTTCCTCTTCATCAACAGACAGATACGGCTGGTCTGGAATATCCTGACCACCTGACACTGTCTGAAGTCAAACATATTACAATGCGACAAACTCTCTTATATACACAGATTCCACTGTGAAAGGACAGGGGTGTGGAACGCGGCTAATAAAAATAATATGACTGATAAACAAGTTTTGAGCCCATTTCCTCTTCTGCTGCATGTTCCTTAAACAGCAAGCTGTGGGTGACAAGTCACATGACAGGTCACATGACCCCAGATCCGGTGGCATCCTGACAAGATGATGTCATGAAGGACAACTCTAGAAGCTGTCTTTCTGCTATATCGTAGATGGGGTTTAAACCAAATTTAGCTCTCTTTCTCTCATGCAAACTCACAAACACAGATATATATATATATACACACGCACCCACACACAAAAATTCTCTCTCTCTCTCTCTCTCTCTCTCTCTCTCTCTCTCTCTCTCTCTCTCTCTCTCTCTCTCTCTCTCTCTCTCTCTCTCTCTCTCTCTCTCACACACTCCCAATATCTTTCTCTCTCTTTACATTTACATTCACATTTAGTTATTTAACAGAGGCTCTTATCCAGAGCGACTTACAGTAAGTACAGGGACATTCCCCCGAGGCAAGTAGGGTGAAGTGCCTTGCCCAAGGACACAACGTCATTTGGCACAGCCAGGCTGCAAACCAGCAAACCTTCTGATTACTAGCCCAATTCCCTAACTCGCACCTGACTCCCTGTTTAGCTCTCTTTTTTCTCTCTTACACACATATGTAGCATAAACACACACACAAATGTACACACACACACATACACACTGCTTTGCTGAAATCAGAACCCAGACCCTTCTAGCAACCAACCTGTATATATCATTCAGGAAGTGTAAGCTTATCCTGTCGTAAATCTAACATTCCAAGAAAGAAATATACACCATGTGAATAAATATGGGACAGCCGATTGCTGGGATCTCATCTCAGCCACAACACACCAGTTTAGAAAGACTAAACATCAGTGGCTCTAGCTGATTGGTGGACTGGGTTACTAGAGATAGCTGATTGGTGGACTGGGTTACTAGAGATAGCTGATTGGTGGACTGGGTTACTAGAGATAGCTGATTGGTGGACTGGGTTACTAGAAATAGCTGATTGATGGACTAGGTTACTAAAGTTGGCTGATTGATGGACTGGGTGACTAGAGATAGCTGATTGGTGGACTGGGGGACTAGAGATAGCTGATTGGTGGACTGGATCACTAGAGTTGGTTGATTGGTGGACTGGGGGACTAGAGATAGCTGATTGGTGGACTGGGTCACTAGAGTCGGTTGATTGGTGGACTGGGGGACTAGAGATAGCTGATTGGTGGACTGGGTCACTAGAGTTGGTTGATTGGTGGACTGGGGGACTAGAGATAGCTGATTGGTGGACTAGAGAGAGAGAGAGAGAAAGGGGTAGAGTGAAAGAGAGAGAGAGACAGAGATAGAAAGACGAGGGGGACAAAAAGAGTGGAGAGAGAGAGAGAGGGTGAGAGACACTTTACACACACACACAAACACACTCACACATGCACACACACACGTGTACATACAGACTGTCTTGCACACACACACACAAACACAGAAGAAAAGCGCAGCCGAGAGTATTAGACCAGGTCTAGTTTCAAACTAGACTGTTGGAAACTGGGTTGAATATCAACTTCTTGTTCTGGTAGGAGAGTGTTCATTGATAGCTGTCAGGTCAGGGAGCGGGGCAGGCTGTTGGTGGACGTTACCCTTTCACCTTCACTGTAAACTAATCACAGACTCTGACTAATGTTTGACTTCACAGTTACAGCCATTTCCTGGTAGTGTCTGCCTGTACTGAGAGCTTGTAGTGTGTTGGTACAGTCTTCTGAGCATGCATCGTACAAGATACAAACATACACACACACCGTTTTTTAGGTTCACTCCTTAGTCAGTGTCTTTCCACCATCATGAAGTGTCTCCACAGTAGTTCTGTCTCCTGCAGAGTGAAGGCAGACTGGTGTCCGGTAGGGTTCTGTTCATAGTGTGAGGATCCTACCTTTGCCTGCCCTACTCCCTCCCCTCCCCTCCCCTCCCCTCCCCTCCCCTCCCCTCCCCTCCCCTCCCCTCCCCTCCCCTCCCCTCCCCTCCCCTCCCCTCCCCTCCCCTCCCCTCCCCTCCCCTCCCCTCCCCCCCCCCACCCTCCCTCCCTCTAAAACTTTTATTGTCTTTCCTGCTTCTGTTATTGCACTGTACACTATTGTACACTTTATTAGGTCTGTAGTCTAGTATATTGTCAGTGTGTACGTGCACGTGCGCATGTGTGTGTGAATGTGTACATGCATACGCGTGAACTGGCTTGTGTGCGCGCCCACGCCCGTGCATGTGTGTGTGTGTGTGTGTGAAAGCGTGTGTGTGTGCGCCCGCCCGTTTGCGTGTGTGTATTGTAAACTGTATCTGACGTCAGGAAGTGTCTGCTGGCTGGACGCCTCAGGTCTGAGCTCAGATGACCTTCAAAGCCACATGGAAACAGGAAGTGCCAGACTTCTCCTGGCCTCTCCTCGTCACCTGCCATAAGTGTCGCTAACGACCTTGACGCTAATTCATGACACGACGGAATGACCACTCATGAGACATACTTAAAGGCCATATTGCAGGTTAAACACCACTGTTGATTAATCGGTACAGGAAGCAGGATATGTATATCATTAGAAAAATCTCCAAATGGTGTCTCCAAATGGTGTTAAAGACCAGTTTTTGTTGTTTTTGGTGTTAGCATTAGCATATTAGCACAATTCGGCGATGACGTCACGTTGGGGAGTTGTGGAGGAGAGTAGCCTCAGCTAGGGTGACCAGACATCCGGATTTCATCCGGACAGTCCGGTTTTCCAGCCCTTTGTCCGGACCGCTGTTGCGTGTCCTCCTTTTTGCCCTTTTGTCCTCTTTTTGACCCTTCCTGCCCACTGTCGCAGTTTACCACTCGCGTCGGCTTTCAGATGCCAAAAAGAAAGACCTACTTCAAACCTACATGGGGTTCAGAACTCCACTTTGCCACTAAGAGCAGCAAAGATCAATATTGTGCTTTCTGTAAGCTCTGTTGCATTGATATAGGCGTGAGTAGTAGAGGAAAGGGGCTTTAGAGCGGCATGCCTGCGCTAGACTATGGCACAAAAATAATGCTAGTTCTGCCGGGCACTCTTCCGTAACATCATTTTTTGCTCCGAACACAACAACAGCGGATGATAAAACAACCGCTGCTGAGCTGACCAAATTATAAATTATATATTTTAATTTCTATTACAACTGAAATAGTTTGGGGAATGGTACTAAAGTATTGGATTTGTATTCAAATTACAAATGTTGACTTACTAAAATGACTAATGTTATTGTTTTAATTTCATCCTAATAATCCCTAATTGGGATTGTCCTCCTTTTTGACCCGTTGTCCTCCTTTTTTGGACCCAAGTTATTTTCCTTTTCAGAGTCATGCTTCTGGTCACCCTAGTCCCACCTGTAAAATACCCCCAATATCATCCATAATAAAATATTTCCCCCGACGTTGTAAACACATTTCCGATTAGATGTCCCACGTTTTGATGGTACTAGCAGAGCCAATATTAGACATTCTCTGGTACTAGCCTAGTGTTTATTTCTAATCGATTTCAATGGTCTCTAAGCGGGCTTTGGTCGGTCGTGTAATGTAATGCATTGTGGGGGAAAGAAGAATCATTGCAAAAAGTAGCTACTTTTTCGTATTATATTCCGTTTAGTGACACCCAGCAACTTCAAATACAATGGATGATAGTTTAAATGTAAAATTAGTTGGAAAAGGTTTATTTTTTAAAGAAAGTGATGGTATCTGAATAAATGATTTGATAATTTCTCCCCTGTGATAGTCTGGGACTAACCTGGTCTGAGACTAGCTTGGTCTGAGACTAGCCTGGTCTGAGACTAGCCTGGTCTGGGACTAGTCTGGTCTGGGACTAGCCTGGTCTGAGACTAGCCTGGTCTGGGACTAGCCTGGTCAGGGACTAACCTGGTCCCGGACTAGCCTAGTCTGAGACTAGCCTAGTCAGGGACTAGCCTGGTCTGAGACTAGCCTAGTCTGGGACTAACCTGGTCTGGGATTAGCCTGGTCAGGGACTAGCTTGGTCAGGGACTAGCCTGGTCTGGGACTAGCTTGGTCAGGGACTAGCCTGGTCAGGGACTAGCCTGGTCAGGGACTAGCCTGGTCAGGGACTAGCCTGGTAGCAGAAGTTACTTGGTGGAAGCTTCACACCCTCAGACCTCTGTTGTTGGTTGCTGTTCTTCCCTTCGTCATGAACTGTCTGTTTTTGTGTGTGTGTCTGAGTGTGTACGTATGTGTGTCTGAGTGTGTACGTGTGTGTGAGTGTCTGAGTGTGTACGTTTGTGTGTACGTCATGGTGCCTCCATTCTGGCCTACTGGTGTGAAGCAAGCACTGCTCAATAGACCACAGCTTCCTGTCCACAGCTTCACGAGTCTAGAAAAAAGTGTCTGTGTGTCTGTTTGTGCACTAACATGTGTGTGTGTCCATGTGTGTGTGTTTCTGTTTGTATGTGCGTGTTTCTGTGTGTACTTGTGCGTGTGTGTGCATGTATATGTGTTGTGTGCGTTTCTGCTTGTTTCTGTGTGCGTGTATGTGTGTGTGTGTGGGTACAGAGAGGCGTTTACCAGTTTTAGACCTGTTAAACATACGCGTAGGAGTGTTAACTGTTTACACAACTAAGGCCTAGCAACTGCAAAAAACAACCTTAATCTGAACATTGACCCAGATCTATTCTACAGCACTGCCACTATTCATCCAGCTATTCATCTGACCCTCACTGACAACATAACTCCAATTTGGAACCAATTTGCTTCACAGAGCCCTCTAAGGATGAAAGAATGTGTCCAGTTGCTGGGGTGAGAAGAGAAGGTGGTTGTTTGGAGATCAGGGTTGTTGTGGGAGAGGGAGAGGGAGTGTGAGGGCTGCAGGGATAACAGCAGCACCATGTGGGCCTTTCATCTGCCTTGTCACTTCTGAGAACCTGACCGTGTGTGTGTGTGTGTGTGTGTGTGTGTGTGTGTGTGTGTGTGTGTGTGCGCGTGTGTTTTGTATATGTTTGAATGTAAAGTGGGAACATTTCAGCAGCAAGCTTGCGCACAAGGGTTTTCTTAACTGTCATTGTGCAACACAATGTATTGACTCACAGATAAGATCCAGACTGTTTTCAGAGAGGTCCATGTCATTCAGACTGCATGTCTGACCTATGCCCCTGCCTTACTGACTCAAGCCAGGAGAAGATCATTAACCCATCCTTAAAAGACTGTGTGTGAGTGTGTGTGTAAATGTGTGTGCTTGTCTGTGTGTGTGTCTCTGAGTGCTTTTGCGTGTGTTTCGGTGTGTGAGTGTGTTTGTGTATGTTTGTGTGTGTTAGCCTTTACGTGTGTATGTGTGTGTGTGAGCGAGTGAGTGTTGTGAGTAAAGTAGACCAGAATCTCGCTCGATTAACAGTAGTGTTTTTTCTATGACAACCGATCACATGACCTAGTCGAACGGCTTGTCTGGAAACCTATCTGTCCACCACCAAATAAAGGAAGAAGGAAGGAGGGGAGGAAGAGGAGGGCAGGATGAGGAGGGGAGGAGGAGGAGTGGACAGGGGAAGAGGGGAGTAAAGGCCGCAATATGCTTCTGCGTCTCTGTTTACGGATGGGCGGGCGCACGGATACGCACGGATACGGACGGATAGGCTGCGTTTATGGTTCTCCGTAGGCTGTGGGTGCTGAAAACAATTCACCGCCAGAAGAGTAGGTGGCGCAACGGTTTTTTGTAAATCGTCGTGGAGTGTTTATTTACCTAGGTTATCGAGAAGTCGGAGCAAATTTACAAATTATCCGTTTCATCAATAAAATACGCACATTTTCAGCAACTACACTGCCCATTTCTCCTCACATTTTAATTCAGATGCTGATTTACATGTACTGTTTAGCTGAAATATGAATTGTGAAAACTTACAGCAATGGCGGTCAAAGGATTCTGTTCGTCCTGTTTATCCCGGCAACCCCGCCCCCCGCCCCTGACGCAAGCGATTCTTAGTACTGACCAATCACAGCCAATGGGGTCTCCTTAGCTCTCCGTCGCTCACAACGGATAGTTAGAAAATTCAGGAGGTGCACGTCAAGCTCTCCGGGGCTCTCCGAGGGCTGACGGAGAGCTCGTAGAGGGCGTTCCTCGGAGAAGAGGGCATTCCCATGTGTCCGTTTTTCGAAAAACACAGAAGCATATATAAGCCTTAAGCCTTAGTCTTGTCAGGTTTTCTTATCGGGCACAGTTCCTCTCACACAACGCCAGGACTGTTCACTTATGCTTTTTGACTCCATTTACTGTGTGAAGTCGTCAAATTCAGTCGTTTGGTGTCACAAAACAAAAGAAGTTTGGCAGTTTCGAGCGTGGCATTGTTGTCTTGTACACAAGCCGATCAGAACCACACGTTTAATCCCACTGTCGACCCACTCCAGCAACATGGTTCAGACAACCCTCACCTACCAAGACCCACTCAGGCCTCGAGTGTATGTTTCACACAATGTTCACAGCTGACATCATCAGAGAACTGTGTTGGCGTCAGAAGGACTGGGGAGACGTAGTGACAGGATGAGACTGTCATACTCGAGGGTGAATGTGAAAAACAGGAAAGAGATAGACATCTACATGTTCTTAAAGTTCAACAGTGTTTTGATGCTGTTCAGTCTTCCCTCTCTCTGTCCTTCTGTCTCTCTCTGGCTCTTGTGCAAACACAAAGACAAAGACACACACGTGAACACCCACAAACCGACAGATACTGCTCACCCACACACGCACACACACACGCAGATACATCACACACACACACAGACATTCACAAATTTCCTGTGTGTGTCTTCTTCTGGGTACAGGTTGTCATGGTTTCACAACCCAAGCTTTGGTTGAATGTTTCCACCCCCCGCCTCGGTCCCCAGGGGGCGGGGTCGTCTTCAGCCCCCTGGAGACGGTGGGGTTAACCCTGTGATTGTGAACCGTCCAATCACAGGGCAGAACGGAAGTCAGAAACAAAGGTTTTCGGAACAGAATAGACGCCACAGTGGAACATGCTACTGTTCCACTGTGGCTCTGTACACATACTGTATTCCATTCAGAGACTGTTTCCATGGTTTATTTATATTATATTATGGGACCGTTTTGCTGTCTCTATCTCTCTCTCTCTCTCTTTCTCTTCAAACTCGCATCAAAAATGCATTTAAGGATAATCAGATAATATTTTCCATACTCTCATTTTGTTTGTGTCCCCCCCAAAAAACATACAAAAGAATACAAAACAACAGGACAACACACAACAGCAACATCCCCACCACCCGCAACCCCCTTCCCTCCACCCAAATTGAACAGAGACTTAGCGTGGGGATGCAAGGAATTTTTATGCTGAAATAATACTCATCAGATCTCACATTTACTTGTAACTACATGGATGATTTTTTTTTACAGAATGAGGTGTCTTATAATATAAAACATGTTTACAAAATAAGGTCCAGTATATCCTGTAAAACAAAATCTTTTTACAGAATAAGATACCTTAAATGATATAAATAAACCACAGGAGTAATATCTCTGTGAGAGGCACTTGAGTCCTC
The DNA here is from genome assembly GCF_038355195.1 of Osmerus mordax. Taxonomy (NCBI): domain Eukaryota; kingdom Metazoa; phylum Chordata; class Actinopteri; order Osmeriformes; family Osmeridae; genus Osmerus; species Osmerus mordax. The sequence goes on from NC_090060.1 coordinate 6,642,165, forward strand.
AATATGAGTTGCAGCAATGATGAACCAGTCACTCAGAAACAGACGGGAAACATACTGAAACTCCTACTCTCATACTTAGCCCCGCGCTCACCCGACGCCGCTCTCTCACTCCTACTCTCAGGTTTCGCTGTGCTCGCCCGTCCACCCTCAAGCGCACGTGTGCGAAACGAGATGAGTGTGGAGTGAAAATCTTTGTTCGTTATCTCTCGTTCTGGTTTAGAGCGTGTTAGTACCCAGGTGACTCAGCCGAGCGCGACAGCTTCCGGGTGGAGAGGCAGCACGACCCGTGTCATTCAGCTCTCCATGAATAACCGGCTCATTCTGCAGACGCGATTCGAACGTACTACCTCTGATCTCTTTACTTTTCCATCTGCAGACGAATGCTCTACTGTTGAGCAGTCTGCAATAAACACAAGACAAGGAGACATGAAACATTAGAAGCTTTAAGCTGGACTGAAGAAGCACAGTTAGAGTTCACGTAAGACTGTGCTGTGTGTGTCGAATCCACTCATTTACTTTGAGGCAGAAAACGTCTGTGTTATCATCCTGGGTTATCTGTTTGCTATTGTGATGTTTCTTAGAAAGTTTCTAAACCTTTTGGAAAGTTTTTGTTCATATGTGTCTTGGAGCTTAGGTAAATGTTTGTGTGGGCCTGTGTGTGGGTGTGTTCTGGCTGTCCGTCGATGTGACAGGCCTCATTGGGTCAGTCCAACATGAACACACACCAGCAGCACAGCAGCACTCTCCCCTCCCCTCATCTTGTCTCCTCTTCTTCTCCTCTCCACTTTTCCAACCATTCTCTCAATCCAGTCTCAACTCGTCTTTTTTCCACTCGACCCCTCGCCCCGTGCCACACCTTCCCCAGGGCGCAGCTCCTTCTCTCCTCCCTCATCCCCTCGTCCAACACACCTCCTTTTCTTCTTCACGTCCACGCACACACACACAGGCACATACACACATTTCGGCACACAGACACGTGCCCCCTCCCCCCCCCCCCCCAGCCCTGGCTGTCGGTGCAGGATCAGGTTTGTGATCTCAGGTGTAGCGGGGTATTGTTTCCTGTGGCGGGGGTGCCAGTGGAGCTGCAGCAACAGAGAGACGTGGTGTTTATAGCATCTGATCCTTACTTGGCTTTCCGCCCCCCCCATTCCACTCCCCTACGCCTTACAACCTCCCACAACCCCTCCATCCACTCACAACCCAGCCCCTCAAAACCCCAGCAACCACCCTTCAGCCCGGGGCCTAATGTCCCAACTCAAATCCATCAACCCCAACCCCTTCCGCTAGCCCACCCGGGCCCGGCCCAGCCCCGTCCAGGATAGCCACCCCCCACCCCCTCCTGTTCTCCTGACTGAACACATTCCACTTGCACCACGCTCTCTGGCCTCAGACAGCATGTTTTCTGGTGAGCAGCAGCCAGGGTTGTATGAGAAGAGGAGAGGAGAGGAGAGGAGAGGAGAGGAGAGGAGGAAGGATGGATGGAAGAGAGAGAGAGAGGAGGGGAGCCAGGGAAGCTGAATGTTACACAGTCCACAGTGACTGTTCATCAGAGAAAGTTGGAGAGAGAATCTAAGACAGGAATAGATAAGTGGGAGAGACTGTCAATGAGGAGGAGAAGCAGTCAGCAAGGTGCATATACATCAGACCAGGGAACCGACAGTAAATAGCATGAACATACAGATAAGGGAAGATACAGTCAGTACTATGCAGTCATGCCAGAGAATACACAGTCTGAAAAATAGACACACAGTCAGTAAGGAGGATGTACAGCCAGTAATCTGGCTGATTTGACTAGTTTCGTCTCGGATTTTTCTCCCCAGAAGAAAGGGGAAGTGGAAACCTTCCTGTGCTTGGAAGAAGCAACACGCCCATACCTTCAGCTGCACAAAGTCAGGGACATCAAGGATCGTAGCTTGTGCGTGTGTAAGTGTGCATGGATGTGTGTGCGTGAATGCTTGTGTGTATGTGTGTGCGTGCGTGCAACAAAGAGCGTGTGTGACTGTGTGTGTGTGTGTGTCAGTAGGAGTGTTTGTGAAAGTACCAGAACCATGCCTTGTCTGAAAACACCATTACTAGATACAAGTAAACTACGGTCATAAATTGCTGCTGTTTGACAGTGGCTGCCAGTTGGAAGAGGATAATTACGCAACATTCCTTAAGTTCCACCTGGTCTGTCGCCACGAAACCTGATCACATGTGTTCGTGTGTGCGTGTGTATGTGTGTGTGTGTGTGTGAGAGAGAAAGAGAAAAAGAGAGAGTTTATGCAAGTTTCCATGTGTAATTGCTCACCTCACAAATCAGATATCCCCTCCCTGCAAGCTGTCTATACGAGTAACCTACACACACAGTGTTGAAGTCTTTCAACAACAGGACATCACTTGCAAAAGAGTCCATCCTGTCTTCCTCATGTCCATTTCCTGGATCCTTTCATCCCTTCGTCTCACATGCACAGGTCTGAGCCTGGGGGTAGGGGTGCCACAGTGGTCTACAGAGGTCAGGTCATCGACAGGACTGCTTCAACAGCAGCAGACTGCAGCCTGAGGCTCTGCTGGAGCCCCCTCTGGTGGCCAGTCAGGAGAAGGACAACCCCCAAACTGACGAAATCCCATATCATGTTACATGTTGGACAGTACACAATGTACTGTTGAACTGTGTAGAGATAGCACATCTGTTGTAACATTATCCAGGAGATGGGAGTTAACTGTCAGGAGTGTGAGGGGAATTGTCCTGTCTTGTTGTTGGTGTAAGCAGTTTGTGGTAACTGCACCGCACAAAGAACCCAGTCGACAACAGGAAGTAGCGGAATTTTAACAAAGGGACTGTCTTTGTGTGGCAAAGAGCGTACATGGGCTGTTGCCCTCACCCTGCAGGTGATGGGAAACCTCCAGCCAGACATTAGTCATAGACTTGGAAATTAGTCAAACTACAGTACTAAGGGGATGAATTTAGCTCAAAGATTAGCTCAAAGCATTACACTGCAGATTGAGCAATCATAGGCAAGTTTGAATTAATCTCTACCTTTCTTTGTCTGCTAAATAAACACTATTACTGTTATTATTAATAACCTCCAGTATCTAACCTGATCCAGATCACTCCAGTGTAACAGCTGGTGTTAAAATGTTGGGTGTTAGAGAGTTTATTAGTCATTTGTGACAAATAGAACTACATTGGGATTTCTGCTCCTAATCCTCTCATAGTGTGGTTTGGTTTATGCAAATCCTATTAATGAATAAATCCTAATCATATGTGAGCAATCACTCGTATCAACAATGTACATAAAAAAATAAAAAATCAACAATTTCTTACAGCCTAAATGAAACATGACAGATTCAGTAGTAAAAGTCTAGTAGTCAAGTGACAGTTTAAGTGTATACATTTATACATATGTTTATATACAGTAGGTTCACTCTTATGAAGTTTACCTAAAACCATCCTGGTGTTCCAGGAAATGAACACGTTGACATGTGCAATGTGAAGTGACTGGTGCTGGAGGCTGTGGTTTGGACAGAGATTAGATCCATGCACATCCCTAGAAGAACATGCACTATCCCCTCGTCACCCAACAACATCATTATTTCTTGTGGAAAGTGTACCGTACATTTCACACAAACACCCACTTGGTTGACTTGTCATCAGCAAGCAGCACTCTCTTGGAGTTTCATGGCAGTGGACATGCAATCTCATGCTACGAGAACTGGTGGAGCGTGGGCCTTCACAGCTGGTGATTATCGCTGACACAGGGGTAGACACACACACAGGCACATGCACACACACATGCACACACACATACACACTTGTGTAGTTTATTTAATAAAGTATATCTAACATCTCTGAACAGATAAGTCAGAGTTACACATAAACTAAAATAACCGAGAAATGAACTTGAGTGGCCTTCTAACCACACACACACACACACACACACACACTCGTACACACACTCATACACACACAAAAAAACATACACACATAATCACACACACATTATCACACACACACACACACACACACACACACACACACAATGTGACATGTCCAGAGATTCTAAGCTCTACCAGCACCAGGGACAGGGTCCCAAGCTGGTTTCCTGAATTGTATTTGTCTCAGCCAATAGAATCTCTTTGGGTTACAACAACAATCACACACACATTGAGTATATGAACCCACAAACACACACACATACACATACAGAAAGAGTCCCAGGATGGCTTGACTCAAAAAAGCTATCCAGTCAGTGTGTGAGGTTGTATGTGTGTTTTTGTGTGCGTGTGTGTCTTAGTGTGTGTGCATGTGTGTATACATGTATGTGCGCACGTGCTTTCAATTGTGTATGTGCGTGTGTGTTTGCGTGTGTGCAAGGCCCTGGGTTTTTCCCTGTAGCTTCTGACAGAACCTAAGGTGAGCCCAGGCACAGGTCTGTTTCCTCTTTCTCACGGCAGAGCTTCCTGTCCCCGTGTGAGGGTTTCATCGCCATGGCAACGCCGTGCCTTGGCAGGGAAGCCCTTCCGTCTGTCCGCAGGTGCCAGGTCACATGACGCTGGTGACTGGACTTCCCAAAACTCTGACGGCAGTGAGATTCTCAGACTTTAGAATTCCCTCAACTCAGTGAAAGTAAGATGAAACCAGGCATGTGTCGAGTTACCAGCCCACAAACAGATCTACTCAGCTGTGATTTCCAACTCTGGGCGTTTTCCATCTTCCGTTTCATTTCTTCAGCAGGCGACGTGGAAATAGCGTATATTATAGACACAGCCTATCCAGCAGTGTTTCAATGGCCAGAGCGAAGGATCGGTCAGTATTTACATTTACATTTAGTCATTTAGCAGATGCTCTTATCCAGAGCGACTTACAGTAAGTACAGGGACATTCTCCCTGAGGCAAGTAGGGTGAGGTGCCTTGCCCAAAGACACAACGTCATTTGACACGGCCGGGAATCGAACTGGCAACCTTCAGATTACTAGCCAGATTCCCCAACCGCTCAGCCATCTGACTCCCTGTATTTGACCAGACTAAGCGTTGTTGGTCAGATCGTTCCTTGGACGGTGTGTGTGTTCTTTGCATAGGATTGCATCGGGTGGAAGAAACACGGTGTGTGTGTAACTAACCAGGTAATCGAGGCTGTCTCCAAGCAAATGACGAGGAGGAGTCTGTTGAGAAACAAGTCTTCCAGGAAACAAACATAGAACATTTACGATTCAGTGACTCATCAAGCAGAAAAGCACTCACACATTTGAGCACACACACACACACACAAATAGAGAGAAAGAAATGTGGAAACCTGATGAGAATAACCATCAAGTAAAGCAGATGATACGAAGCAAATCTGACAATGACAGTATCATTGCATGATTCCCGGTCATGCCAACTGACGTTGTGTCCTTGGGCAAGGCACTTCACCCTACTTGCCTCGGGGGAATGTCCCTGTACTTACTGTAAGTCGCTCTGGATAAGAGGGTCTGCTAAATGACTAAATGTAAATGTATCACGGTAGTGTTCCAGTGTGTGTGTGTGTGCCAGTGTGTGTGTGTGTGTGTCAGTGTGAGGATTTGTACATTATGTGTTTGTGTGTGCCAGTGTGTGTTTCACTATCAACACCTCTGCAAATATGAGTGTAGCTACTGGCTGCATCTACCTCGATCTAGGATATATAGAGTGTTATCAAGGTAGATCTAGTATACTTAGAGTATGATGAATGTAGTTCTAGTGACCATAAAGGTTACAAATGTCAGACAGACCGACAGACCGACAGACCAACAGACCGACAGCCCGACAGACCGACAGACATAGGCAGGCAGGCAGACAGGCAGGTTAACACAGCTGTGACAGTGAAGACTTGATTTCACACTTTTGTCACTAGAGGGCAGTAGCACACCTGTGCGACAGAGGGGAGCAGGGAAGCAGGGAGAGAGGGATGGAGGGATAGGGGGAGAGAGGGATGGAGGTAAAGAGCGATGGAGGGATAGGGGAGAGAGGGATGGAGGGATAGGGGGAGAGAGGGATGGAGAGATAGGAGAAGAGAGGGATGGAGGGAGAGAGGGAGAGAGGAATGGAGGGAGAGAGGGGTGGAGGGAGAGAGAGACGGAGGGAGAGAGGGATGGAGGGAAAGAGGGGTGGAGGGAGAGAGGGATGGAGGGAGAGAGGGAGAGAAAGAGGGGTGGAGCAGGTAGGTGGGGTGATGACTGCCTGTAGATACATGCGCTGAGTGCGTCGAGCGTTTGTGCTCGGAGATGATTTAATCATCCCTCCTTCATTTGGAGGCATGTTATCAGCCATCGGCTGAAAGGGAAATGAGCTGAGGATGTGGTACCTACCCTCCCTCCTGCAGTCACCATCTCCAAGTATCCAGGCAATATCAGGACAAACACAAGATTATATGAAGACGCTCACTCCTGGCTTTGCCAGTGTCCGTTGGTGATCAGGGGCGCAGAAACGGGAGACCGAGCCCACGCATCATGACATAATGGAATCCTGATTTGATTTGAGCCTCTCCAGTCGCTCACAGGCAACATCAACAGACAGCGATCCTCACCACAGTGCACGTGTGCTCACTGGTTAAACGGAAGCCAGCGAGGCGCTGGTGGCTCAGCGACGCGATGACGGGCCACAGAGACAATCCTGAGGAAACGCGCTGCCGCCGGTACGATCAGACAACAAAACCACTTCATTACAGAACGACGAGAGAGAGAGAGACAGTGACAGAGAGAGAGACGGTGACAGAGAGAGATGGAATGGAAGAGAGAGAGAGAGATATACGCCCAATAGAGAGGAAGAGAGAGACTTGAGAGAGATGAAGATAGAGAGTGGGAGGGGGCGAAAGAGCAACAGAGCAAGAGAAAACCAGAGAGAGTGGAAGTGAGAGAGAGAGAGAGAGAGAGGGAGAGACAGAGAGAGAGAGAGAGGAGAGAGAGAGAGAGAGAGAGAGAGAGAGAGAGAGAGAGAGAGAGGCGCCAAATACAGAGGAGCAAATCAACAGACACAGCACACAGCTGTACCAGGCCTGACCCCCTGCTGAGAGCTCCTCACTGCACAGTCAGCCAGCCTTCGCAACCTTGCATGAAGATCTCATGATCAAAAACGATGGTCGTCCCAAGACCCTCCATCAATCACACACAAAAGTCTGAGACAAGTGGATGACCGGCAGAGATGGAGGCCAAGATGGAGCAATGTCGTTGTGTTGGATGGTGGTGCACACACACACACACATATGCACACACTGGTAGTTTACATAAACACAGTGGCAGTGTTTGCTTTAGAGGCCGTAACAGTGAGTTATAGGTGCACAAGGACCAGCCATAACTAGAACTGTCAGGGACACTCATCTATATTCACAGCGGCTGTTGTGTTGCCTATGTGTGAGTGTGTGTGCATGCTTTCTAGGTGGCTGTGCAAGTACGTTTTTATAGTCCGGTATTGACAGTATGTGTGTTTGTATGAGTGAGAGAAAATGTGTGCGGTCTATGGGGTTGTGCAGGTAGCTTTGTATAGTGTGTGTGTGTGTGCATGCGTGTGTGGAGAGGTCATCCCCACAGCATACTGTGTGTGTGATGGGGTGCTCTGTCACAAGGTGCATGTGTGTGAGACCCAGAACTGCCGTCCTCCTGGCATGAAAGAAAAGTAAACAGATGAATGTGTCGCGAGAAAGTGTGAAGAGAGAGAGACGGAGCGAGGAGCGCAAGAGAGAAAAAAGAAGAGGGAGGGAGACAGAGAGAGAGAGAGAGAGAGAGAGAGAGAGAGAGAGAGAGAGAGAGAGAGAGAGAGAGAGAGAGAGAGAGAGAGAGAGAGAGAGAGAGAGAGAGAGAGAGAGAGAGAGAGAAAGGCGCCTCTTAAGAGTTTGTCTCTATTCAGACAGGGAACAGGCAGAATAAAAGCAAGTCAAAATGTCCTTGGGAGGGATTGAAACCACTGTCTGGAGGTGTTCCAGCGATCACAAAGCCAAGGCCCCCCTCCTCGTCCTCCTCCCAGCATTACCGCTCCCTGACCTTGGAGAGACAGATTGACAGAGATGGTCTCCTCTCTCTCTCTCTCTCTCTCTCTCTCTCTCTCTCTCTCTCTCTCTCTCTCTCTCTCTCTCTCTCTCTCTCTCTCTCTCTCTCTCTCTCTCTCTCTCTCTCTCTCTCTCTCTCTCTCTCTCTCTCTGCATCCCTATCCTTCACCGTGTCAGCCCCTCACCGATCTTTCTTTCTCTCTCTCTCTGTCTCTCCCTCACTCTCCCTTTCTCTTTTCTAGATGTAGCTACACATTTTGCTGTGATGTGTCACTGAACCTTCCACCCCCACCCCTCTCTCCATCTCCTCAGATAAACAAACAAATGCACAACAACACTTAGTATATAATTATATACAACACAATCTTCTCTGGCTGCCCCCCCCCCGGGACGCATTATGTACCCCCTCGACCAGCACGTTGTCACTCTTGCAGACAGAGGTCTCGGGATCGAGTACCAGTGTGGGGAAAGATTGGGAGGACTGTGATGAGCAGCTGATGATTACAACCTGTTACATTAGCACAAGCTAGCCTCTACAGTATACAATTGAACAGGCTTGTTAGCAAAGGCTAACTGCTGTAGCACACAGACACAACACACTTCTTAGCACAAGCTAACTTCTGTAGCATACAGACCCAGCAAAATTAGCACAGGCTAACCAATGTGGCCTGCACGCACAACAGGCTAAAGCTATGGCGCTAACAAACACGCAAGTGTTGCAAGGAACAACTCCCTCAACCACAAAAAAAGAGTAAAGACCAACCAACTGCCCTGGAGTCTGTTGGTATAATTGAGCTTCCCCGTATTGAACATCAATGTTTAGGCACTGCAGCGTGAAAGCCAAATGCCTTGGAGGGCCAGTTAGTGGGCTGTGTCGACTGCTGCTTGGCTAGCTTCCCCCCAGGGCAGGCTGTGTGAGGGGTGTACAGAGGGATACATTAAGCCTGTCCTCTAATTGTTTGTTCATCACCCACTGTTTGGGTTGCAGGGTTTGGCTCCCTCACCAAATAATTGTGTTCCTTCAGCTATTCTCACTGTGCTCCCCACTCCCCTTCTCTGCTTTCATCTCAGAATGCTAGCATGAGCGCATGCCTCCTGTCTCCATCTGGCAGGAAAACGGTGTGTGTGTGTGTTTACACAGCGTGCGTGGAAGAGAGTGTGCATAAGGTCATTAGCATGGAGGTGAACTGGAGTTCTATGCATGTGATGTGGAGAGCATGGGAATGGTGTGTATATGTGAACAGGTGTATATGTGTGTGTGTGTGTGTGTGTGTGTGTGTGTGTGTGTGTGTGTGTGTGTGTGTGTCTCTAAGCCAGCACCTTGCTCTCCATAGTGAGCGTGCAGCTGGTCCTAGCAGAAAAGGGTTCTTCTCTCTGACTTTCACAACTCGGAGTACGTCCACTCTGAGTTAAGCGCGGGCATTAAATATATATTACTTTGATTTTTGTTGAAGTACCTTAGACTATATTGAACTTACAATGTGCACGTTTTATGTACAAAAAAGGCACAATTTATCAGTTGTTTGATTTGTATACCCCAGGAAGGTTCACCAGGTAGGCATTGAAATGGCATGTAGCAATGTGTCAATGGCAATGTGGCAATCTCCCTCCGACTTTTCACAAACACTAGTCTTCCCTCCATGTTGGTCATGTCAATAAGGATCTTTCTATAGGCTGTGAGATATCCTTTGCTCATTTTGACAACTGCAGTTCAGTCAAGACACATATTAGATTTCAGCATTAATTGATAACCATGTACATGGAAATAGGTTTGACTTTGGCAGAGTGGATGTATCTGGGGGAAGCACTCCCTGCCTCTAGCATTAGCGAGCAACATACATAGAATATGATGCAGTGAGCAAATAGAGTAATAATCCCCTCTGATGGATAGTACATACAGACAACACAGGGGAGATAGGGATGGTGGAGGGTGGCAGCAGCACAATAATACAACAACCAGGAGTGAGTGTGTGCGTATACGGCAGCCTTATAATGCAGAGTGAAATGTGAGTGAAAGAGAGAGTGGGATGAGTGTGTGTGTGGGGGGGATCATAGTATTTGCTGCATGCTAAGTCAATGCGATTCAGTGGCATGAAACATAATTTGAATATTTGTACACTATATTAATACACTATTATTGTAGGTTTTTATTCATAGTATTTATGTGTTGTTGACCTTTTAGTTATTTATGATGATTTGGCAACATTAACTGTTATTTCTCTGCTTAAACCAACCATAATTACTACTGGGTCAAATTTGACTCACAAATCCACAGATGTAACTTTTTTTTCATAGGTATAAAAAAAAAATGCTAAAATTGTGTTGAATTATATTCAGTAGATCATCGTGGAGGCATTAATAAAGCCTTGTTTTGATCAGACATTCTTTTAGGTGTTATTCATGCATCTAAACTTCGAAATCGAACACAATCCTCTTCTGGCGTAAGCGAATTACATTTTGTCTCTGATTTGAGCTCTTTCGGCTGAACCAGGAAAGGACACCCCATGTCTTCCATCTGTATCAGGCTCGGAAAGTGGGAGGGGATAGGTATAAATGCAGAGTTTGTCATGGAAAACCTGCTAGCGAGTGGGTTAGGTTCACAGAGTAAGTTGCCATGGACACTGACCAAAAGTTTTCGCTACCTCTCTTTCTGGAACAGAAAACCCAGTTTGCCTCATTTTAGGGTTACCCAACTCAGGGTTTTCACTAAACCAGCTCTCTGGAACACCCCCAGGAGGGTGAGAGTGAGCGTTTTTCGTTAAACAAGGTCTTCTCCTCTCATCTCTCTCTCTCACACACACACCTTACTGGAGCTGTAAACAGTCTGTATATCATCTCCATAAAGAGTCAAAGAGGTGCAGAATGCGAGAGCGTGGATGGTGCCACACCACTACAGAACTGCAGAGGTTCTGTAATTGAAACACTTACAACCTCTACAGAGGAAGAGACATGATTGCAACATTTTTGTTAGCACAAACCATCAGTTGAAAAAGTTGGATTCAGTCATTTCTGCCACATCAGAAAGAACCCAGTTCTGCCTGCAGGCTGTCTGTCAAAACACTTCCAATTTAACATCCCAAAATATCTCTTCACTCAACTACAGCTTATCACAAACTGTGACAGTTCAATCACTGTGACGATACAGAGGAACAGATGAAATAGGTTACAGCACTATCAAACACAGTCACACAGTCACAGCTATACTGTACACCTATGAGACGTGGTCAGATCAATAATTAGACCTTCACACATACACACAGAAATAAGTACACACATAGCACACGCACACGCACGTAAGGTACAACACAGAGACATAATATCCCCAATCCCCACAACTACACACAGTGCCCGATTACAAACCACAGATACCACAACCTGATTCCCTACCTAACCCAGTTACCTCCCCATCTAACCTTCCCTACCTCCCTGCCTCCATACCTCGAGCCCTGTTTTGGCTGTTAGCTCTCCACTAGAACATCATCCTCAACTGCTCATCAGTCCTGCAGCCTGGCAGAGAGAGATCATCTTATATCTGTAGAGCCAAGAAACATCACTCCCCCATCTCTCTCTCTCTCTCTCTCTCTCTCTCTCTCTCTCTCTCTCTCTCTCTGTTCTCTCTACCTCTCTCTCTCTCTCTCTCTCTGTTCTCTCTCTCTCTATTCTCTCTCTTTCTGCTGACCCAGATTCTAGCCATGCTGCTGTGCAGTCCCCTGCTCCTGTGGGAGTAACAAACAAACACACACACACACACACACACACACACACACACACACACACACACACACACACACACACACACACACACACACACACACACACACACACGTTGACAGTCTCTCCAGTATGACTTATTAAGTACATGGATGACTAATGGCCAGAGCAGGTTAGAGGCAGCCTTAAACAGTGTGACTGGACACTCCCCATCACCTCCTCACTGCTCCTCTGCACTGCAAGACCTCAAGACACAGCACTCAACACCCCACACCACACACAGAGGGTTCTCTCTCAGAATACAGAACTTATCTCTCGACACCACACACACACACAGGTAGAACACAGCCCTGAACGCCCTACACCACACACACACTCATTGTAACTTTAGAGAAGATTAGGGCCCACACATAAACACGCACGCACACACACACCGCACACACTCATTGCAACTGTCGAGAGGATTAAGGCTCACAAACACACGCACACAGCCATTACAACAGTAGAGAAGAGTGTGCACACACACACACATACAGACACACACACACCTCTCCTCAACCCTAATGAGTACAGGGGACTAGGAAAGGAGTGGCCTCTTTGAGCGGTCCAAAGGGCTCCATTAAAAATGCTGATGTGTCAGTGCTTTACTCTCTAACTAGCCCTCTAATTATCTCTGTCTCCTCTGCCAGCATACCTCCACTCTCCTCCTGTCTGCCCACAGGGCACCAGCAACCTGCTACTAACCTTCGGTTTGATGGTTTAGGTTTAATTCAGCTCGGTCACACTGACGGCTCCAGCTGGCTAGCCCAGCCCCGCCCAGCCCAGCCCGGGGCCTCTAAACTCCAGCAGCAAGGAGACACATCTTCCAGTCGGTTCTGTGGAGACTGTACTGCACCTGCAGGGGACTCACAGGAAGGTGGACCTGAGTTACTGTCAATATACAGGATCCATTATGTCAGTGTGTTGAAAACATCGGCCGGGGTGCGCAATCTTTGAATCTCCTTGTCGAGACTGTACTTGTTTTCGTCGCCGCGCAAGGTGAATAAAAACAAGTGAACCCACCGAGCAAATCACATTTGACCCAGTTGTGGGCTCTGTTGTATTATTGACTGAGAAAGGCAGATGGTGCAGCTGAAAGATGGTTTGTTGTATTATTGACTGTTGCAAGAGGGGAAGGCAGGGTCCCATTTCACACCACCTCCACAGCGGAAAGAAGTCAGCTATGAATATCTCAACAGTACAAAGCTCAGGCCGCCAGTTCTTCGAATGTCCCATCTCTGAATAATGTAGAAGGTTCTGAGCTCCAAGGAGAAGCGCAGTGTGCTTCCACACTCTTCAGTGGAACTGAGCCTGAGGAGCGTCTACCGGGCTCTACGGCAAACCCCCTGCTCTGGGTGGGTTTCTACTGAGTTCTACTGCAGATCCTCTAGTCAGGGTTGGGTTCTACTGAGCTGTACTGCACACCGCCCACCTGGGTGAGGATCAACTGGATTGTGCCGGGATCTCCTTGGTTCTGTTGGGTTCTACTGCATGATTTCCTGGTTTGGGTTGGGTTCCACTGAAAGATGACCAACATGTTGTGCTCATGTAGTGCATCTCATACAATACTGCCCATTTCATTAATATTTCTATATTGTATATTGCTGTATAATATATATTATTTTACTATAATACAATGGGCTGTATAATTCTCTTAGTTCAATGGAAGTGAAAATTGGGTTTTCCCCTGCTGAACATTTCAAAGCCTCTCTGTCACTTAACCAACAGATGAACAGAATCAAAGCACACACACACACACAATACTTTATTCTCAGTGTCTGATATCTTTTCTCGCTTTGCAATGTATAAATTAGATTAAAGTCAGTCATCTATCAAGAGCAGATTATCTGTCCATTGAATCACTCATTTTAGCCTCTGGGTGGCAGCAGTTTGATGATTGATTACATGTTCCTGCAAACTGGGCCGGATTGATCCGGGCAATGTGTGTGTGTGTGTGTTTGTGTGTGTGTGTGGGGGGTAAGTGTGTGTATGTGCATGTACTGTTTGTGTGTATGTACAGTACTTGTGTGTGTGTGTGTGTGTGTGTGTGTGTGTGTGTGTGTGTGTGTGTGTGTGTGTGTGTGTGTGTGTGTGTGTGTGTGTGTGTGTGTAGAATGTGTATGAGTGTTGTGAGAGTGTGGGAGACACATTACAAAGCCTGAAGATAACAATTGGACATATTCATGACTACTCTGTTAGACCTTTGAGCTCCAATCATTCTTGTCAACCAAATAATTAAATATAGTGGCGTTTCATAACTGGTTTGAGTTATTTCTAGACACGGATAATAATGTACTCATACAGGCTTCAGTGACTGAACTGTAAATTATAACTATCAGGCTTGAAGATGCCTGTAGTGTGTCTGCGTTCTTCAGCCCCCCTTAGGCATCTCTCCCTCTGAGAAAAGAATGAAATGATCGTTGTCCAAGGTTCGAGGGCGACATCTCTTCAAGCTTCAAGGGACACACAAACGGGACTGTCATCTCCAACTGTCCACTGGGAGTTCTGGATTTGGGTGTAACTGTGCCATGGGGCATGTGTCTGGAGAGTTCATCTGCAGTCCTCCGGGACAAAGTCTTTGCTGCCGTGCTCACACGCACACTGTCCTCCTCGTCACATTAACATTTCATAGATCTCTGGAGGAGCTGACTTCGACGGTAGACATGAAACATTGATTGGCGTTGTAGGTGAGATATTCCTTACTTCGCGCCAGTACACAAACACGATCTGCTGCTTTTGGGGTCAGATTACACCGTTCCACATTCTCACACAAGCAGAGAAGAGGAGAGACGAGGGAGGCCAGATGAGAGGAGAGCTGAGGAGACGGGAGAGAACATTGTGAGAGGTGAGGAGAGGATGGGTTGTGAGAGAGGAGTGGAAAAGAGAGGAGGACAGGAGAGAAGAGGAGAGAGGACAAGAGAGGGGAGAAGAGGCAACAATGAAAGGAGAGAAGAAGAGAGGAGAGGAAAGGAATGGAAAGGAAAGGAAAGAAGAAGAGAGGAGAGGAGAGGAGAGGGGAGGGGAGGGGAGAGAATAGGAGGTGAGAGGAGAGGAAAGGAAAGGAGGGGAGAGGAGAGGAGACAGACTTGTTCCAGGAAGCCCCATGCATGGTAAATGATGCATACTGTACATTAGCTCAGAGCCACAGCATGTCTAATATGGTAGATAATGCAAGTGAATGAGCAGTGAGGAGAGCCTATTCTGAGCCCTGAAATAATACATCTATCCATCTATGGTCTCCTCCTTTCCTCCCTCTGTACCTCTCCCCCCACATTCCATCTCTGTCTTTTCCTCCTCTCCCAATACCCGTTTCTCCTTCCTTCCTCCCTCCATCCCTTCCCTCCATCCCCTCCCTCCCTCCCTCCATCCCCTCCCTCCCCTCCCTCCCTCCCTTCCTCCCTCCATCTCCTCCCTACACCCCATCATTTTTTTTCCTTACCTCTGTGTTGAGGGGGTATTTACATCGTTAAAAATGATGAGCGTGCAGCAATAGTATTTCTTGTGGCTTAGTATTATATTCCGCGGAAACTCTCTTCAGCAAGAAATTATCATAAGCCGTAGCGCAGGGGCGCGGTGCTCCAGGTTTAGAGAGCGCTGTACCCTCTCCTTAATATTAGTCTGGTTACATCCCTCTATGTTCCCCATTAGCAGAGTTAATGCAGTCTGTGGTGCAGCTCTGTGTCCTGAGGGCATGTACAGAGCCCCGTCTTATTCCCAGGGATATATTATGTATCATATTACCTCCACGTAATTGTTGCTGACCTCAGGATTACAAAAGACAAGAGTGGCTGTTGGTTAATGGCATCGTTGGTGGATATGAGGCTGAACGTGCACACGCATGTGCTGACACACGCTGTACACATGCAAGCACACACACAGATGCACACATACACGCACACACTCAAGTATAACGTTGCAGAACATTTACTTGAAGCCAAGTAGATGTTCAGTTGTGGATCCCATCTAGAATGATCTAGCTCTGTGTGGACCTATCATAGACATATACGGAGAAAACCAGAAAATAAGGAATTAAATCACAAAGAGCCTTGGCCAGTGGTGACATGATGCTATTCTCTCTCACTCGGGTTTCTCTGTCTTTCGCACCCTCTGATGCCCACCCATTATCTCCCTCTCTCTCTCCTTCCTTCTCTCTCTTTTGTTTTGTTAAATGTTTCTGTCTCTCTCTCTCTGTCCCCCTCTCCCTTTACCCCTCGCTCTCTCTCTCTCTCCCTCTTGCTTTTCCTCTCCATCTCTCTCTCCCTGTAGCTCTCTCTAAACGTCCTGGCTGGCCTAGCAACAGCCTCTTTGTAAGCCCCGGCAACACTGCAAAGAGAGAGACACTTGTCTAAGCTTGCAGTAATCTGTATTGTACAAGGACGACACTGACACGAACAAACAAGGATTGGCTCTCCCTCTAAAAAAATCCATTTTCCATTATCTTGGACTTTCCAATTGTGCCGTGACCATCACTTCTAGAAATCCTATTTGGGCCCGAAGGCTTTGGTCACGGAGCGGGGAGGATGTGAAGGAGAACCAGGGTCTAGATAGAGACCCAGCATGACGACTCACTAACCAGGAGAGCAGGACCTGAGAGATGCTTCTGTCTGAGTCTGGAGTGCATCTGAGTGTAACGTGGGCTGCACGGAGCAACACTTGGAAGGCCAGTCGAGGGAAAAAGAACCCTAACTTACTTCTTCCTGACATTTGAACACATGGTGTCTGTCAGCGTTTGTCAATGGGGACTCAATAGATTTCTATATGTGTCAGCAGAGTTTTGTGTCACATGACTTGGAATCTAGGACACCGGGACGTGAACCCTCCCAAACGCTCTCTAAACTAGCGGCACTCGAAGAACTAGCAGAGGGAGAAGAAGCAGTTGTCGCCGTTGTCGCAGTGACATCCTGTCTGGACAGGAAATCGAGTGTCATATCTACCCGAGCCTGCCTCCCAAACGGCTTCATTCAGTTGTCGTGACAACCCTGAAGATGCAATTAGCAACGCATGATCTCTAGAAAAGCCTGCATCGCAAATGATTTCTCTGGCTTCCAGCAGCAAATGGAATAATCAAATGGGGGTTATTGACAGAGAGTTCAACACCCCAGCACTCATTTCACGCCTGTTGGGTTGATTATGGGGCTGTCTTTTGCCTGGTGTACACACACACACAATGATAAACACACACTAACTGACTCATACTAGCATGCACACACACACACACCCATGCACAAACATACACACACAAACTGACTTAAACCAGCACACACACACCTGCACACGCTCAATTTGCAAAACCTTTTGTTTAAGTCTACTTTTGGGACAAGACGAGACACTCAAACGGTCACCTCTACCCCTCTTAAAGCTCCGCTTTCTGAATCTCACAGGGCTGTCCCTGGCAGCATGACAGCACCACACACACAGGCCCACAAACACAGGCCTCCAGAACTCCAGACACAGGCCTCCAGACACAGGCCTCCAGACACAGGCCTCCAGACACAGGTCTATAGACACAGGCCTATAGACACCGGCTTCCAGACACAGGCCTATAGACACAGGCCTATAGACACAGGCCTATAGACACAGGCCTCCAGACACAGGCCTATACACACAGGCCTATAGACACAGGCCTATAGACACAGGCCTCCAGACACAGGCCTATAGACACAGGCTTCCAGACACAAGCGTATAGACACAGGCCTATAGACACAGGCCTATAGACACAGGCCTATAGACACAGGCTTCCAGACACAAGCCTATAGACACAGGCCTATAGACACAGGCCTATAGACACAGGCTTCCAGACACAAGCCTATAGACACAGGCCTATAGACACAGGCCTATAGACACAGGCCTATAGACACAGGCCTATAGACACAGGCTTCCAGATACAAGCCTATAGACACAGGCCTATAGACACAGGCTTCCAGACACAAGCCTATAGACACAGGCCTATAGACACAGGCCTATAGACACAGGCCTATAGACACAGGCTTCCAGACACAAGCCTATAGACACAGGCCTATAGACACAGGCCTACAGACACAGGCCTTCAGGCCCGGGCGGGGGTGGAAAGAGGACACCACAGGTGCACAGAAGAAAAGAAACAAGACTCAAAAAAGGAACGCAAATCCTCCCTGATCCCATTTACTGTAGACGTTAATCTGGCCGCACAACAAAGATACAAGCAAATAATGGGATTAAGAGACACTTTGATACAAATTGGCGGCGGAGGACAAACGACTTTCAACTGACTCCTCAAGACTCAACGAGGCCTGCTCAGGAGGGATGCATGGAAGGTCGTTCTTCTCTTTGTCTGGACGACAGGAAACAGGGGAGATTTGGGGAAGAGAGAGAGAGGGAGAGAAAGAGATGGAGAGAGAGAGAGAGAGAGAGAGAGAGAGAGAGAGAGAGAGAGAGAGAGAGGGAGAGGGGGAGAGACAGAAGGAGAGTGGGGGAGGGGGGAGAGAAAGAGAAGTAGAGAGAATGAGGGACAGAAAAGAGAGTGATAAAGAGACAGGAGAGAGAGATAGAGAGAGATAGGGAGAGAGCTATAGAGAAAGATAGGGGGGAGAGAGATAGAGAGAGAGAAATAGGGCGAGAGATAG
The DNA here is from genome assembly GCF_038355195.1 of Osmerus mordax. Taxonomy (NCBI): domain Eukaryota; kingdom Metazoa; phylum Chordata; class Actinopteri; order Osmeriformes; family Osmeridae; genus Osmerus; species Osmerus mordax. The sequence continues at coordinate 6,660,499 of NC_090060.1, forward strand.
AGAGAGATAGAGAAAGAGATAGGGAGAGAGATAAAGAAAGATAGGGAGAGAGATAGGGAGAGAGATGGAGAGAGATGGAGAGAGATAGAGAGAGAGAGAGTGATAGAGAGCGATAGAGAGAGAGATGAGGCAAAAACGACCTGAGATCGTGAGAACTACTTCATGTACTTTATCTCCTGTCAGTTCGTGTTGATTAATAATTAAGGAAAATAATATAACCTTTTGCTATATGACACAACACTCGTCATTGCCTTGTGCTCATGACCACGGAACAACATCCTCTGCTGCTGCTGCAGCTGAAATAATCCAGATAGAACTCCCAGGAACACTACCGTTCAAAAGTTTGGGGTCACCCAGACAATTCAGACAGTTTTCCATGAAAACTCACACTTTTATTTATCAAATAAGTTGCTAAATGAATAGAAAATATAGTCAAGACATTTACAAGGTTAGAAATAATGATTTTTATTTGAAATATAAATGTTGTTCTTCAAACTTTGCTTTTGTCAAAGAATGCTCCATTTGCAGCAATTACAGCATTGGAGACCTTTGGCATTCTAATTCTAATTCTTTTAATCATCCATTAGTCTTCTAAGGTAATTAGCAAACACAATGTACCATTTGAACACTGTAGTGAGAGTTGCTTGAAATGGGCCTCTATACACCTATGTAGATATTTCATTAAAAAACACCTAGAATAGTCATTTACCACATTAACAATGTATAGTGTTTTTCTGCTTAATTTAATGTTATCTTCATTGAAAAAAGTGTTTTTCTTTGAAAAATAAGGACATTTCTAAGTGAACCCAAACTTTTGAACGGTAGTGTACGTACTATATGTAATACTAACATTTGATACATTTATCAAACACTTTTATCAAATGTGACATACAATTTGATAATTACAGTAGTACTGTTCAGATCAAGCACATGGTTCTACAGTGTTCAGGAGGGAACAGTCCAGGAGCAGTCTGTATTTACCACATCTCAGCTACCAGGCATAGTGTAAGTAACCACATCTCAGCTACCAGGCATAGTGTAAGTAACCACATCTCAGCTACCAGGCACAGTGTAAGTAACCACATCTCCGCTACCAGGCCCATTGAACAACAATTATAGCTCGACTACAGTGCAATAATAACATCTTGTTCAACGACAACATTACACAGTACACTGCTACCAAAAAAGTGATTGTACGTAACTGATCCACTGCTACTCTACAGCGTACAGTCTTGTCTGCTGCCCCACCTCCCTGCCCAGGCTGCTGGCCTGCAGGGAGAGCACAGGGAGGAAGCTGGAAGATGAACAGAGCGAGCAGGAGGAGGTGAACAGAGCCACAGAGATGGAGGGAGCAGGCAGGGGAAGAGTGGAGGACACAGCAGGGACACCAACGGGGGAGCAGCAAAATGAATGCATCCAAATGTAGGGATGAGCAGGAGGGATGGAAAGATGAAGAGGGCAGGAAGAAGAATGGAGAGATGGAGGGAGCGGGGGGAGGAGGAGGTGTCTAGGGATGGAGGGAGCAGGAGGAGGAGGAGAGCAGTCAAGAGAGCAGTAGGTTGTATCTGGGGAGGCTAATGTTGGTGCTAGCTCTGACCCATTTCCTGCAATTCACAGTCCCAGGAAGTCTGCTGTGACTGATGCATTCTGGGTCATTATAGAGTGGGGCCCAGCTGGAAGGGAACTGCCTTTTTTGCAACTTGTCCTGCCCCCTGCAGGAGAGGTGAGTGTGTGTGTGTGTGTGTGTGTGTGTGTTTGTGTACGTGTATGTATGTGTGTTTCTGTATATGTGTGTTGGTAAGCGGATTTCTCTCTCTCCCCTCTCTCCGCCCACTTCAGTCTCATTCTGTGAACACAGCACCTTCTCCCCTGCGCCTCCCCCTCTCTCCCCTCTGTTCATAACTCCCAATCACTGTGCTGTGGGGGAGCATGCTGACGGACGCAGGAGGCCACGCCCACCTAAAGGGATTTTCTGGTGGCAGTCTGGGGACAGCACCCTGCTCTCACACAGTCTGCATGTCAGATGGACACAGGGAGGGTGTCTCTCTGGCATCTCTCTCTATCACTCTCTCTACCTCTCTCGATCACCCTGAAACCACAGTACTCTCTGTATCTCTCTCTACTTCCATCTCCCTGTCTATCCCTCTATCGCTGTTTCTAGCTCTCTGTCTCTCTCCCTCCCCCCTCTCTTTCCCTCTCTCTCTCTCTAGGACCCTAGGACACTCCGTTACACATCATCATCATCCCTGTGTTCCCTGGAAGAGGCTTGTAGCGTATAATAAAGAGTTATCCTACTGTCTTTAATAATGGTTTCAACATCTCCGATCCACATTGCCATCCTCTGTCCTCCCCTCTCTTCTCTCTTCTCCAGTTCAATCCTGAGACAGACAAGGTCAAGTGCATTGTGGGTATCCCCGGATACAGTTGATTGACAGGTAGCTTCTGGAGACACCCTGTGAAGCTCCTTCCCCGCCCGTCAATCTGCCAATCAGATGGACACACCAGATGTTCTGGGAGCACAGCCACTAATTACAGAGAAAAGTACACCAGTCCTACTTTAACACAAAGACAAATCTTGTTCAATTAATTTATAGATAGCAACAACATCAACAACAACTACTACTATTGATGTGAATAAATGATAAAAAAAATATGAATCATCTAGTAGCAGGCTCCATGACCTTATCGACTCCCTATTCATTTACATTTACATTTATTCATTTAGCAGACACTTTTATCCAAAGCGACTTCCAAGAGAGAGCTTTACAAAGTGCATAGGTCACTGATCATAACAACAAGATAGCCACAAAACATTGCGAGTAGCCAAAACATGAAGCACACATTGTGAACAACCAAAGTAAGTGCCAAAGGGAAGAACCATAAGAGCATGTAGTTAAACAAGTTACAATTAAACAACATGAACTGCTATAAGTGCAAGTGTACCTGTGGAAAAAACAAGCAACAATAATAAAACAATATATCACAGCGAGTACAAAAAATTTAAATCAGTTACCACTAACCACAAGAGCAACAAGTCTCTGAGCAAGAGTCATTGTGATCCTTGAGGAAACTAACATCGGGTCAAGCGAACCATTCCTAAGTACCGTTGTACTCCCGGAACAAGTGCGTCTTGAGCCTTTTCTTGAAGGTGGAGAGACAGTCAGTGTCTCTGATGGAGGTGGGGAGTTGATTCCACCACTGGGGGGCCAGACAGGAGAAGAGCTTGTGTTGGGACCGGGCGGTCTTGAGCGGTGGGACCACCAGACGGTTGTCTGAAGAAGACCGTAGGTGACGGGTGGGGGTGTAAGGCTGCAGGAGAGACTTGATGTAGACGGGTGCAGTCCCGTTCACTGCTCGGAAGGTCAATACCAGGGTCTATTCATCCCTCTTTTATTCCACTTTCTCTCCCCTCTCCCCGGGTATCTTCTCCCCAGGTTCCATGCATCCTGTGTCTTCTGACAGTCATCTGCACTCTCATCGACTCCATCCTGGTTCATCTCTTCTGCCGGGATGTAAAAATCAATGCTTGTTCTCTCTAAAGCTCTCCTCCACCAGAGTGTATTGTCCCTGAGCTGTTTATATATCATCATTATCTACCCAGGGCCTCTGGAGAAGGGGTACAAATCTTCCTGGAGCAGGCCTGGTGATTCACAAAGCTGGCTGGACACAGCCGCTGTAGAGCTGCACCCTGAGATATATTGTAAACAGTTTTTAGACTTAGTAGAGATGTCATGCAATGTGTGAAGCTCTGAGGTACAGCACTTGACTTCGGATCAACAGGTCACAAGTTTGAATCTCCCCTTGTACATAACTTTGGACATAAGGGACTGAAAAGATTATTAGTATTCTATTACTGAATAATAAATGGAATATATTGGTATTGTATCACAAAACATAGACAAGACATGTGTCAGTCAAGCAGTGTCAGTGTTTCTAATGTAGACATGAACAGGAAGTGCTGAGGCACTGAAGAACAATCCAGAACAAATGTTTTTCTGAGGTCAGGTTTGGCCTGTCCTCAAATGTTTATATCGTCATGATTGTAATATCTTTTTTTATTGGATGAAGATTGAGGGAGATTAAACTTTCACACATCAAAGGAAACCCCCAGATCAAGAAAGGAAGATCCTCATATATTTTTTTTCCAATCAAAGATAAAGAACTGAGGAGAATGGCTGGAGTTGTGTGGAGAGCGACCGGAGGGTGTGTGTGCCTATCGTCTGGCTGATCTGTGAGGAAGGGGGGATTATGACGGGGACAGCCGTGACAAAGTGGGAGAGCCATGCGAGAGGGGGAGGAAGAGGGGGAGGAAGAGGAGGGCTGATTGAGATATGGGCCTGTGGCCAGAACTGTCCTGAGAACAGCACGGCCTTATCAGCTCCTCTACAGATGGCTGTGTTGATGCAGCTGCAATGTTTTACATGGCCTGGGTTGGCCTGCTCTGGTCTGGTCTTATTGGGCTTGGCGTAACCTGGCCTGGTCTGTTCTGGCATGCTCTGGTCTGGTCTTATTGGGCCTGGCCTGGTGTGGTCTGGCATGCTCTGGCCTGGTTAAGTTTGATTTAGTGTGGTCTGGTACGACCAGACCTGATCTTGTCTGCCCTCATCACAGTTCCAAAGCCCCTCTGAAAACCGTCTTGTCAACACTATGTCTGTACAGAGACAAGACACTGCAAAGTGCCAACACCTGAGTCCTGGGTCTCCCATTACAGACAAGACCTCTGAAGCCTCACCCCCCCCCCCTGACCGACAAGGCGTGTGCTAACAAACTCCTCCTTCTCTGTTGACAGGTTCCATTTTCAACCTTAATGATGGCAGGAAAACAGCAGGCCAACCATCTGTGGCAGCTTTCATGATTAAAAGCAAATTCTCAGTGAAAAAAACCCCCTACAAACCTTTTCTCCATTTTAATCATTCAGCCCATTCCCAGCTGAACCTTGAAATATGATCAAAGGAATATCTTAACATATTTCGCTACATGCGCAGCATTTTTCTGTACGAGACGTTGACACACGATGTGCAAAACAACACTTGATAAATGCCTCAGGACTAAAGAGAACAATATCTTGGATGTTTGTCTTTTTTGACTCGCGTTCAAAGTTTGTGAAGCAAAATGAGCCCACAGGGGTATGTGTCTCTCATTACGTGTCAACTTTAAAACTGAATAATAACTGGGGGTCATTGCAGAGTGACAAAACAGATGGGACAGGCAGGGTAGGCTGAGCAGGGGTTTGGCAGGGTGGCAGGGTGGTAGGATGTGCAGGGGTTTGGCAGGGGGGCAGGGTGGTAGGATGTGCAGGGGTTTGGCAGGGGGGCAGGGTGGTAGGATGTGCAGGGGTTTGGCAGGGTGGCAGGGTGGTAGGATGTGCAGGGGTTTGGCAGGGGGGCAGGGTGGTAGGATGTGCAGGGGTTTGGCAGGGGGGCAGGGTGGTAGGATGTGCAGGGGTTTGGCAGGGTGGTAGGGTGGTAGGATGTGCAGGGGTTTGGCAGGGTGGCAGGGTGGTAGGGTGTGCAGGGGTTTGGCAGGGGGGCAGGGTGGTAGGATGTGCAGGGGTTTGGCAGGGGGGCAGGGTGGTAGGATGTGCAGGGGTTTGGCAGGGTGGCAGGGTGGTAGGATGTGCAGGGGTTTGGCAGGGGGGCAGGGTGGTAGGATGTGCAGGGGTTTGGCAGGGGGGCAGGGTGGTAGGATGTGCAGGGGTTTGGCAGGGTGGTAGGGTGGTAGGATGTGCAGGGGTTTGGCAGGGTGGCAGGGTGGTAGGGTGTGCAGGGGTTTGGCAGGGGGGCAGGGTGGTAGGATGTGCAGGGGTTTGGCAGGGGGGCAGGGTTGGCTGGTGATCCTGGAGGCACAGGCAAAAAACAAAGTTAGCAAAACGAATGATGATCTCACAAAAACACTTTTCCTTGACTTTATTCAGTAGGTATCCGAGAACATGCCTACCAAGGTAGACATGCCGATGAATGATGTGAAAACCGGGGTTGATATACTGCAGGGCTGAGTTGATGGGAGACAGGTGTGGAGACTGAGGCAGTGTATGTGGGTAATTGGGAACCGGAGACCATGGCCACACCCACCACCGGGAGACACAGAAACAAACACAAAAACGCCGCTAGGGTGTCACACATGAAGCTTGTACCCTTAGTATAGATAGTCCACATATTAAAATTTTTGGTCCCTATATGTTTATTGTATGCACCTTCCTGCCAAAGCAAATTCCTTGTCTGTGCAAACTTTCATGGCAAATAAATCCCATTCTGATTCTGATTCTTGCGCAAGTTCAGTCAGGCAAGACCGATCCCTGCACTCGGGCATATTCGGTAATGTTTCACTACCAACCTCCCCCACTAAGAACGCTCTACTTTCCCCCTTTCCTGTGTCGGGCTTTCATATGGTTCATATAGCACTCCCGTCTATCAATTAACCCGGTGAAAGGATCATATCATCGTGCCTTTAAATACGATTTTCTCCCTGTGTAGTTTGTCCATGCTATCAAGTGTGCGACCCTCCACCTCCCTGTCGCCTCCCGGTGCCTTGTCGTTGTTCTTCGGCTCTTCTGCCTGACGGTCGTCGGCTTCCGCCACCGCCGCCAGTGTCTGGATTCTTCTCGGATGTTGGTCAGGAGCGCTCTGGTCAATGATTCCTCATGGGGTCTAAGCTCCAAACACTTGTAGTACAATTATCATTCTGTAATAAACATCACTTACTCATACCAGGTCTCTACTGATTGGACTGCTTTGCTGATATCAAAGGTGACCTTCCTACCCACAATGCAGCCGACCCAAGGTCAAATCCCAGAAGTCAAACAGCTCCATGCAGACACAATGCTTCTCTATACCTGAGCTGGAAAATCCCTGTTCTACTATGGGTTTCAAATAGTGTTCTTTTGTTTGATGTGTTATTCACTGTAAGTGGTGTTTAGGTGGTGCTAGGTGGAGTTGGAGGCATAGCCATAGTAACTGAGGGCCACAGGGATGTGACACAGTGCCTCAGCTCAGCCTGTAGGCATGGCAACCAGCCTGAAGGTTTTTGGGCTCTGCTTTACCCATCTTTTGTTTTGAAAGCTAGATTCCTGTGTGTGTATGTGTGTGTGACAGAGAGAACAATATGTGAGAGTGTGTGTGTGTGTGTGTGTGTGTATGTGTGAGAGAGAAATAGAAGGTGAGTGTGTGTGTGTGAGAGAGAGAAGGTAAGTGTGTGGGTGTGTGAGAGAAAGGTGAGAATGCATGTGTGTGTGTGTGCTGTCCCCAGATGCAGTAGACCAGAGCCCCTGACCCCTGCAGGTGAACTCAAGGTTTCCACGATAACCACTGTCCCCTGAGGGTGTACTCACCTGCATCTGGTCCTCGCCAGTGCACCCCTCCATCCCCCCACCTTGAGAGAGAGAAAGGAGAGGGACACTCTCCAGAGAGGAACAGTGTGTGTGTGTGTATTCCAGCCATGAGGGAAGGTGATTGGGACAGGTTCTGGAGACGAAGATCAAACACTGTCTCCTTCAAAACTGTCCCTAAAGGGGCTTATCTCTCTTCCTCACTCTCCCTTCATCCCCTCCTCCCTCCATCCCTTCATCCCCTGCCCCAGCTCCGGCCCTGTCCCCAAGCAGAGCTCTCCGATGTCACAAGCTCAGGCATGGATGGAGTGTTGACTTTGACGGTCATTAGCTGTCATTGGCTGTATCTCCCAGGCATGGAACGACACCAGCGTGAGAGCGATGGGAGAAAGGGAGACGACCGCCCACTGTCTTTCATTCCCTCTTCTCTTCTCTTCCTCTCCCTCCATTCTCCCTCCTCCTTTCGTGCCCCATCCTTTATTCGCTCCTTTGCCTTGTTATCCTGATCCCTCTTCCTTCACTTACCATGTCTCCCTCTCCCTCCACTCTTCCTTTACGTCCTATATCTCCTCCTCCCAGCTCTCTGCCATCACCTCCCTCCATCTCTCCTTTCTCCCTCCCTCCTCTCTCCCTTTACCTGCCCATCCCTCTCCCTCCCTCCTCTCACTTCACCTCTCTCTTGCCTGACTCCATCTCTCTCCAACTTCGAACTCGACAAACCGCGTGTAACATCCTTGAACATTTAATTTGCTTTTCTTTCTTCTTCAGAATTCATCAAGAGGGAAGGACACAGTTAAAGCAGAGAGAAGCAGTGGAACAGATACTGAGCGAGTCCAAGGTTAGGACTCTGGCCTGGAGAAGATGGGCTTTGTATCTACCACGGTTTGTTTTATGTGAAGCAATCCAGACTGGAGACACTCTTTCAAGGTCCAACACGTTATGAAAAATCCACAGAGAAGAGAGGAGGAAAAGGAGGGGTAGAGGAGGTGGGAGGGGAGGAGTGGATACAGGAGGGGGGGAGAGGAGAGAATAGAGGGGAGGAGGGGATTGGAGAGGAAAGGAGGGTAGAGGGGAGAGGAGGGGAAAGAGTGAGAAGAGAGGAAGCCGACAGAAAACATGTGAAGAATGTGTAAAATCCCCAACACAAGGATCTCGCAAGTGAGATTTGTTGCCATAAGTTCAGTCAGTGTTTGTCAGAATCAGTCAGGTGTGGTACATTAGTACCATGTAACATCAATAATCAGCCGAGACAGGTCTCCGTGGACCAATATCACTTCCTGTAAACACATCTCCAGCAGGAACGGAGTGACGAGGATGGAAAAGAACAGGCCGTCGACAGTAGACAACACTGCAGTTGTGATTCCTGTCTGTTTGTATCCCTTCATGTCAGCAGATGTGTGGTCGGGTCTAAGACTGTGAGCAGCTCCCCCGGTGGTCAAAGACACTCAATTCACCTCAGAGATTTACTGTAGGTGTGACAGATCGATGTCCTGCTACCAGGAAAGGCTGCTAGTGTTTTTCTTTATGAGCCATGCAATTACAGTAATATGATGATTTAGCACAACTACAAACAATGGAAAAGTGAGAAGTGAGAGAAAGAGAGAAACAGAGGTAGAGAGAGAGAGAGAGAGAGAGAGAGAGAGAGAGAGAGAGAGAGAGAGAGAGAGAGAGAGAGAGAGAGAGAGAGAGAGAGAGAGAGAGAGAGAGTACAGGAAGTAATCCGACACAAATAACTCCACATATTTGTTTTTTCTTTTTTTTTTACTAGAAAATGTTCACACACCATAAAAATTACATGTACAAAACTATAAGATTTTTTAAATTGCATTATGTACAGATACAAAAGATAAAGCCAAAACAATACATGAGTGAAACACTGAGGAGGATGAATCCAGTGGAAGGTTCCCGACCAGTCTGTCCATCCTCTGGTCGTTCAGGTCTGCGTGTGTGTGTTCTCTCAGGGTGCGTATGTCTGTGCTTCAGTTCGTCTCTCTCTTCGGATAACAACTGTCTGAGTCAGGCCACGCAGCACAGGTGATGAAAAGGAGGAGGAGGAGCAGTAGGAAGAGGATGACAATGGCGGCACAGACATGCTTGGTTGTGGCTCTTGGTAACTTCGTGGCGGTGCGTCCCAGAGTCCGGACAGACCTGCCGAAAGGAGAGAGAGACAGACGTTATGGAAAGAGAGAGGAAACAAAGAAAAGAGAGAGAGAGAGAGAGAGAGAGAGAGAGAGAGAGAGAGAGAGAGAGAGAGAGAGAGAGAGACAGCACAACCAACATGAGCCCAGAGGGGACACTGCCATAATGTGGTTAGGACCCAGACAGTGCTCCAAGGTCAGAACTTGGGTTCTGAAGGTTTGGCAGGTTCTGGAAGGTGCTGCTGGGCCCAGAGTCTGTCCCTAGCTGGGCAGTCCAGAACCTCATTAGCATTCCCACCTGGTTCCTTCTTTTCTCCCTTCATCAGACTGTCAATCATCCCACATCCAGCCTGATTCAACTGACTCAAGCAGACTCTCACCAGCTTGGTTCAACTGACTCAGACCAGCCTGGCTAACTGACTCAGACCAGCAATGACAACCTGACTCAAACCAACTCAAACCAATCTAGACAAACTCTGGTGGTCACGATTCAGGAAGCTTATAGTTGTAAGAGCAATTCAGTTAAGGCCAGGGCAGAGCCAGTCTGTCACAGCTATGAATCAGCTCTCAGCTGTGTGTAGACATTGCTCAGAGAACCGTAGCCACCCCCCCCCCCCCCCCCCCCTATTTTGCCACTTTGCCTGGCAATAAGTAAAGTTTTGATTGATTACCAAACTAAAGCTGTTATTGACTATCGCGTTACAGCAGAGCCAGAGAACAATCTAGAAAGCAGGAGCCCTTTCAATACTTTCTATAGCAGCTCTCCGTTCTACAGTGTTCTCTCTCTCACACACACACACACACACACACACAAACACACTCTCACACAAATACACACCAACAGAACAGCATTCTTCAGCACGCTGTGTTGCTAAATCTGCTCCATTGTGGCTCCAGAGAAACATGGAGATGTCCTGTGTGTCTGGGCTTGGTGATCGACAGGAACAGAAGCACGGTGTGAAGCACAATGAGCCAGCGTTTAGGCTCAGCGCTGCTGAGTCCAAATACAGCTACAGGCCGGGGGATAGCTATTACGCTAAAACACATGATTCCTATACACACTCACACACACACATACACATTCTGTAAGGCCTATACACACACTCATAAACATACTGCATAAACACACACAAACTATTCCTGTGGCATACACATATGGCATACACACACGCACACTCTGCTGAAGTTGTAAAGAAAGGTTATCCTTGCATGTGACATTTCCCTGGGTCTCAGGCTAGTTAGTGATGTTCTGACAGTCCTGCTCAGTCCCCTGGTGGGTTATAGCATGTGGGCTCATTCTGCTGTTAGTGCCGGGGCTGGCACTACTGGGGGAGAATACACAGTAGCGGGGGAAGAGCTTGCACACACACACACCTGCTCACACACACACAAACACATTATACACACACACACAAAAGGAGAAAAACCCAAGTAGCCAGAAAGCTCATGGGTCTTCATGCTGTGATGATCAAACTCTCGTTAGTGAAATGAAGAGGCCAGATTAGGTAAATGAGGAAAGTAGAGATTAACACTTTAGTGAGGGGGGACGTTGTTTTAAGAGACTAACCCCTGTTGATCCCGCGGCTTGTTTGAACTGTGCCTTAGATGAACGAGATAACGATGCAAACACACTTGTGGAGTGGAGCAGGAAGTCTGGGCTTGATCCCTGCTGCGTAGTATACACATACACACACACACACCGATATATGTACACACACGCGCAGAGCCGTACACACGTACACACAGAGATACAAACACACCTGGGCCATCAGTAGTCTTACAGCTGTGTGTGTTTTGTCTATGTGTGCTCCTGTATGCTCTGTGAACAATATCAGTTTGATTGCACACTCCTAAACCACGTCTCCACAAAATAATATAAAGAAACCTTGACTTGCATTACACAAATCAAACAGGCAATAATCTGTTCTATAGCTTATCTACTAATGGTTGGTTTGTTTATTTCAACTGTGTATGTACATCCATGTGTGTGTGTGCGTGTGCAGGGGCAGGTTCAGCGCTACAAACTCTGTGCGTGTATGTTTATGGAGTAACTCTGTTGTGTAGGTGTGTTTGTTTGTATGTGTGTGTGTACTCTAGGGACAGGGTCCTTTCTCCATAGCGTGAGTGTATGTGTGTATGCATGTATGCTTGTACGTTGTGTAAGCGCATGTGCATGTAGGGACAGTCCCCCTTCTTGAAACTGTGTGTGTGTGTAAACCTGTCCTGCTGTTCACGGTACTCTGCTCTAACTTGAGAGCCAGCAGAGGCTTTGCACAGGATCTGCGCCACAGTTTACGTCTGAGGCAGAAATAGCATCACTTATCCATTATTCATGCCTACCTTGCTTTGTCTCTGAGAGGCGATATGCTACAGCACACCCGTCACTGTAACCCACCTCATCCCGATAGGACAAATCACCTTGTAATCACACCAAATGCCAGATCAGATAGGCCGAATTGCCTTGTCGGACATTTTCTAGAGCCTTCCGTTTGACGGCTTGGGCTGGGCTACGTCTGCACAGCAAGGTGTTAGAACACAAAATAAGCCTTCAGAGCTCAAACGCTAGGACGAAAAACAAGCCAGTTTTACGCAGCTGTAGCCCATTGGAAATGTGAGCTGCAGTGAAACTGTTATCTTGTGGGTCTTCCCGGGTCAGAAGAACTGAAGACTCAGAGCCAGCAAACTACCAACGTCACTTTTCACACACAAACACCTGTACTTCTCAAACTATTCTTTTTCTCTCTGTGAAAGCCCACTATACTAGCTAGGTTAGCTGTCAATCTGTCAGGCAAGAAAGAAAGAGAAAAAGAAATATCTTCTTGTAATCGTCTGAGCTCAGCGACTCACCTGTCTGGAGATCCTACAGGCTGGGCATCACTTATAATCAGGTCCAGATATAGATCCAGAACCACTAGAACCAAAACCAGGTACACATCCAGAACAGGGTCTAGAACCAGACAGGTCCAGGTCCAGAACAGGTTCTAGAACCAGAACCAGGTCCAGGAAGAAGCAGGTGCAATCAGGTACAATCCAACCAGAAAATATTATCTCTATCCAGGCACATTATTGTTGTGTATTGTTTTTCCAGGTGCCGTGTTGCTGGGGTAATGACAGTCTGTGGACAGAAGAGCTGTTCCCTGTCTCCTGGTCCAGGTGTAGTAATATTAGAGCTCAGCAAGGTACCTGCATGGTCCTGGAACACTGGCATCCTAAAGTCAGGACAGTTCTAGAATACATGGATGATAGACCAGCCAGACGAGTGCAGGAGAGAACGGGCAGTTAGAGACTTGCAAAAAAGAGTTGAAGAGTTCGAGAAGGGATGACAATTGAAAGGAGGTGGTGGAAGGGGGGGGGGGGGGTTGTTTGCAAAGAGTCCACCAAGAGTTCTGATGTCATCTGATACTGTTTATTACTATGACATCTCCAGCTCCGCCACAGTTCTGGAATCCTGGAGCAATCTGGGGAGTGAAGATGAGAGCTCTGGTTACTTTAGGAGAATCATTGATATTCAGGTCTTCTTTCCACACAGTCTTCCTTTTGCCAGACAGAGCTAGAAGGGGGGAGGGAGGGAACGTATAGTAGAGTGAGGACGCACCAGCTCTCCTCTGCTAGACATGATGTGCCTCTGGCAGAGTCGCAGAGAGAAACGTCATATCTTGAAGTCGCTCCAGTCTCTCTGAGGCTTCTGGTCTTCTGCTGCTGATGCCACCGGAATATCTGGAGGGACAGACAGAGATCTAGTCAAACAAACAGTTATATTCAGACAGACAGACTGTGTGACAGACAACAAGGAGACAAAGTATGAAAGCCAAAAACCAGTGTATAAAAAAACAGCTAGACAGAGACAGAGAGAGAGATATAAAGATAGACAGAGACATTAAGAGAGAGAGAGAGAGAGAGACAGAGAAAAGAGAAAGTAACATCAACAAAAAAGAGAGGAGAAAACAGGAATGAGGGATGAGGTGAAGGGAGGTTCACAAGCCGCTTGCGTCCCGTCCCCTCCTTCTCATCCCTCTCTCTGTTTCAGGGACATGGGTATCGCGGGCCCTGGCCCTGGCCTGGGGAACGTGATGCATGGTGGTGTCAGCAGAACAGTGTCTCACCCGGGACAACACTGATAAACAAGGACTCTATCTGTCTTCGGGTCTGACAGGAAACAGCTCCCCGGAACACTCTTCAGTTTGAAAACCCCGTCAGTGGAGATTCACTCTACAGCAAAGGATTTTTGACTCGACAATCCAATTTCGTTCCTTTGACTGAAATTTGAAATGCACTGTAACAATTACAAGGTTGGAAAAGTGTTGGTTCAATCGGTTCAAGGTCCACTTTGGGGAACTAATTAAAAAAATGTTTCTGTGTTTTTATCGAATGGAATCTTCTTTTTTTTTTGCATTGGTTCCTTTCATAGGGAAATTGACATTGATTTGACCCCAATTCTGTAAGATGTTGTTCTAGATATCAGAGTAGAGGCTTGCTCACCCTGACTTCTCTATCTCTGACTCTTTGTCTGTCTCTGCCTCCACCCTGCCTCTGTCTATGCCTACGTCTCTAATCACACAGCGCTGACAGCGGCCTATCCACTACTCCAGTTTACTGTGTAATCATTTTGTGTAGCAGTTACAGTATTTGGAAATTAATTATCTAGTACCTGCATTTCGGCGGAAGAGATGGTGGCTACAGCTTCTGTTCTGTCAGTAGACTTGAGGCATCTTCATCTCAATCAGTCCAGTCAGAACCAGAACCTGGTCCAGAACCTGGTCAAGAACCTGGTCCAGAATTATGTTCATACTAGGTTCAGGTCTGGTTATGTTCATACTAGGTTCAGGTCCCTGATCTCAGAAGCCCAATCCTTCAGGCCCAGACAGGTTAGGTGTGCCAAGACAGGTCTAACTCAGACCCCAGGACCAGACAAAGTCATCCACGTTTTTTACTGATAAATGTTCGTTGGCTGACACTCTCTTCGCTTGACTGCTCACCTTGATTCCCATCCGGATCAATCTTGCTGCTGATTGGCTGTATTGAGAGTGGTGGGCGGTCCTAGTGACCCAGGTCTCATTCTCTGTATTGATTTACTGATTTAAAGGAGCCTGGTCTAAACCCCTGACCAGTCACTCAGAAACAGCAATTATCTGATTGGAGTGTGCCTCTGCGTCCATGCACTGCACTAGATGCTCTTTAGAATCTCCACACACTCTCTTAACACACACTTAGATCTGCTCCACTGGGCAAAATGAATGGGTGCGCTGCAACAGATCACACACGCACACACGCACACAGACAGATCCATACACACAGCTACTCACACACAGAGACATACACACACGGACAACTCGGACACAGGTAGGGAGAGCTAAGGCTAAAATACAGTGAGACAGCCTGACATTTTAATGGTGAAAGAAAAAAGAAAAATTGGGTCATTCAGTTTCTCTCTCTCCTCACACCTCTTAGACTATCTGTCCTTAGTTGTGTCCCTCGTTCTCCTAGTCATTCCTCTTTGTCATTACACCCCTTATTTCTCTCTGTCCCTCTTTCTCTCTCTCTCTCTCTCTCTCTCTCTCTCTCTCTCCGTCTGTACTTACTTCCCAGTGTGTCCAGGCCGCTGGAGTCTTTGGCTGTGAGGGAGGCTCTCCTCTTCATCTCTATGGTCGTCCTGGAGAGTCGTCGCTGGGAGGGTGACATGAGGTCCTGGGGCCCGGTCTGGGCGGCCGGGTCCTTCCCAAGGCCTCTCTCACAGTCCTCCACCAGTGCCATGGTGTCCCTGCCATGGTGTCCCGCCCCCGCCCCCACCCCTCCACAGGGTTGGGCCGGCTCCTCCTGGCCCTCGGTGACCTTTGACCCTGAACGGGGCACTTGGCCTCCGGTCTGGCCTCCGTTGGACTGGGTGCGCAGTGTGCCCAGGGTGCCTCCCTTGCCCACGTCGCTCCCCTGCTGGCTGTAGACCTTGTAGCGGATCATGAGGATGATGATGAAGACGAGGACTGACGCCACGATAATGCCGCCGATGATAATGATCATCGTGCCGCCCAGGAAGTGGCTGTGCAGCGACTGACATTGGCTGAACTCGGTTTCCGTGGTGAACTGGACGCAGCCCACTTGGCGAGTGGCGGTGAGGGCCGTCATGCCGTCGTCGTACACCGCCAACACGCACAGGTCGTACTCCCGGCCCGACACCAGGTCACGAACCAGGAAGTCCTGACTGCTGGAGGGTATCATCCTGAGAAGAGAAGAGGAGCACTGCTGTCAGTATTGGACAATGGGATAAAAGCAAGTTACATTTTTCGAAAAACAAGAATTACTTATAAACAAACCAACAAAAGAGAAAATAAGTTACTGTATTGGCACGCTAATAATTTTCTTCCCTAAACGTTCCAGGCGACGTTGGCAACATTGAGTGTAACATTTGGACTGTGGCTCAGTTAACAGTTCCCTCCACACTTACTTGTCATGTCAGCTCTAAATCGCTCCTTTCAACGCTAAAGTGTAATGATTTGACAAGATTGGGCTCATTTTGTCTGGTAATTTTTCGACACGGCTGCACTTTGCTAAATCGCGCCAATTTTACTTTCCCATTCTAGCGAGCAAAAACTGGACTGGTAAGCTGGTTGTGAGAAGCAAAAACTGAGACTGTCGTCACCAGTGACAGGTTTTGGGTTGTATGTAATGAGCACAGTCCTGTTGGATGCTACCAGCAGTCATGTTGGATGTACAGTACGGTCCTGTTGGATGTAGAAAACAGTCCTGTTGGATGCTACCAGAAGTCATGTTGTATGTAAAGAGCACAGTCCTGTTGGATGCTACCAGAAGTCATGTTGGATGTAGAGTACAGTCCTGTTGGATGTAGAAAACAGTCCTGTTGGATGTAACCAGCACAGTCATGTTGGATGTCGAGAACAGTCATGATGGATGTAGAATGTTCTGGGTTGTATGTAATGAGCACAGTCCTGTTGGATGCTACCAGAAGTCATGTTGGATGTAGAGTACAGTCCTGTTGGATGTAGAAAACAGTCCTGTTGGATGCTACCAGAAGTCATGTTGTATGTAATGAGCCCAGTCCTCTTGGATGCTACCAGAAGTCATGTTGGATGTAGAGTACAGTCCTGTTGGATGTAGAAAACAGTCCTGTTGGATGCTACCAGAAGTCATGTTGTATGTAAGGAGCACAGTCCTGTTGGATGCTACCAGAAGTCATGTTGGATGTATAAAACAGTCCTGTTGGATGCTACCAGAAGTCATGTTGTATGTAATGAGCCCAGTCCTGTTGGATGTTACCAGAAGTCATGTTGGATGTAGAGTACAGTCCTGTTGGATGTAGAAAACAGTCCTGTTGGATGTAGAAAACAGGCATGTTGGATGTAACCAGCACATTCATGTTAAATGTAAAGTATAGTCATGTCGGATGGAGCCAGAATATTCTCCAAGAAGTAGAAGGGAAGGTAGTGTTCTTCTGAGTCTGCTAACAACCTGAGGACCCTGGGATGTCCAACCTGGGTTGTCCACCCAGCATCATTAAAATACTTGCAGAGTCTTCCAGAAGCTCACTCAGTCAGACCTGTCTCTGAACGCAAGAAGTCTGAATTCACACGGCAGAACGCAGTCTCCCATTCTCCTATTTCACAGTTCATTAGCAGGCAAACCAGACCTGACATTTAAAGTCTGCCAACAGTTTAAGGGACTGACTGACGAGGTAGGAGACATTTGGTAAATACTGTCCATCTTATCTCATTAAGGACCAGATGAATCCCACAGACAAACACAGCATTTATGGACACAGCAAAGAAATTATTTTATCCGTCACACTCCTACTACAGAAAATTATACTCATTTTTTTTATTTTTTTATAAATGTGCCAATTATTTTAAGGACAATGAGAACACACAGAGTGCTGATGGGATGGGCGGGTTAGGCCCTTCACCCAGCTTGTAAACCTGAGCTGTGCGCCACGCTATCCCTTCCCCAGGGAACAGAGGGGACCAGAAGATTAGCATAGCTCAGTAGGGATGATTCCCCTGGAGTCTGGAGCTGGCAGGGGATCATTAACTCCATATTCATTATAAACTTAGATGGGCTCAAACTTAACTTCTGGCAAATCTAACTTCACGCAGACACCGAAAGTTTGAGGCATACATATTCCAGACTTCGAAACTGTCGAATTCAGTTTACGTTAGCAATTGGCTGCTGTAGCCCACACACGCAGACAAAGTTTTTAAGTACTGGGAAATGTCTGAGGTGTAATCCTCCCTTACACACACATGCACACATGCACGCATTCACACATGCACACATGCACGCATTCACACATGCACACACACACATATATATATATAGTGTTACTTTTGGCCACAGGCGTACTAATGCTCTTATAGACAAAGCCTGGCATTCATCATTCTATCAGACGCTTGGAAATAACCCATTTCCTCCTTTACATATAATGCATATATGGCAGACTATAATCTCAACAGGGATTGAGGTCAGGGATTACATCGGCTGACTTCCATTAAATAAACAGATAATGGGATGGATGGGAGCATCCTTTTTTTTGTATACACACTTGGATGTCAGACTGACGCCTGGTCACCCCTATCTTTCTGCTTCCTGTTGGAGGGGAAAATCTGCCCCCCCCACCCCCCCTTTGATCCTAAAAGAGATTACAGGTTCCCAAATAATAATAATAATAATTAATAATAATAATAATAATAATAATATATCTATCTATCATCTGTCTGTCTGGCTGTCTGTCTGTCTATCTGTCTGTGTCTGTGTGTGTCTGTCTATCTGTCTATCTGTCTGTGTGTTCACCTTTGGCTGGAGGAGGATAGAGAAGAAAGCTCGCCTGTGAAGACTAATCACTCCTAGCTGCTCCATACTCTCTCATTAAAGCTGCAGAGCTTCCCTCAGCAAAGGCACCTTGATCTACCCTGCCCACAGCTCCTCCAGTACTTCATCCTCGTCTCGTGTCTGCTCCAAGCCTATTACTGCCGACCGGGGACACGAGAGGGCCACGCTGTCAGAGTAAGGGGAGAGGAAAGATAGAGAGAGGGCCGGGGGGGGGGGGGGGGGGGGGGGGCTGTAGAGAACATGAAATCAAGACAAAGGGAAATACAGACAGATGAGAGATGAGAGGAGAGGAGCGATAAGGATGGGAGAGTGATGAGTACATGTTACATACATAGAGATGGAGAGAGACAGAGCAAGACAGAAGGAGGCAGACAGGGAGAGAGACAGAGGGAGGTAGACACAGGGTGGAAGACAGGGAGAGAGACAGAGGGAGGTAGACACAGGGTGGAAGACAGGGAGAGAGACAGAGGGAGGTAGACACAGGGAGGAAGACAGGGAGAGAGAGAGACATGGTAGAGTGAGGTGAGGAGGTGTGGGCACCAGGTAAGAGTGACTGACAGTGAGATTGTGTCAGCAGCAGGAAAGTGATTCCTGAAGCCAGATTCAGCTGTGCTAAATCCAATCACTGAAATGAAGTGGGGGCGGCTGAAAGGAAATGATTCTCTTTGAGACAGTATTATTTAGGGCACAGAAATTAGACCGTGAGTATGTTTTATTGTAAACATCTGAATGATGGTGAAATGTGGATTAGGAGTTTGATGATAACTGTGTGTGTGAGAGTGTGTGTGTGTATGCATGTACATGTTTGTGTATGTGTGTGGGCGCATGCCTTTCTGTCAGTATGTGTATGTATCCTAGGGAGTCAGATGGCTGAGCGGTGAGGGAATCGGGCTGGTAACGTCAGCACACGGCAGCACACGGTCTTCACAGCTGTGCTCACAACACAACGTCAGCTGGCATGACCGGGAATCGAACTGGCAACCTTCGGATTACTAGCCCGATTCCCTCACCGCTCAGCCACGTGACGTTGTGTCCTTGGGCAAGGCACTTCACCCTACTTGCCTCGGGGGAATGTCCCTGTACTTACTGTAAGTCGCTCTGGATAAGAGCGTCTGCTAAATGACTAAATGTAAATGTATGCATGTGTGTGTGTGCAAATGTCCTGTATGATGTGTGTATAATGTGAGTGTGTCTGTGTGTGTAACTGTATGAGGTGTGTATAATGTGTGTGTGTATGAGGTGTGTATAATGTGTGTGTATGTAACTTTATGATGTGTGTATAATGTGTGTGTGTGTGTGTGTATGTAACTGTATGATGTGTGTATAATGTGTGTGTGTGTGTGTGTTGCCTCTGTCAGGAGACCAGCCCATAGCCTGTCCTCCTCTCCAGAGTGAAAGTCGAGTTTAAACATGTAAATCTGCCAGAATACTCAGCACATCCTTTTAATTCCATCGTTACGGCAACGCTGTATAATTTTCTGACTGATTGGTGTGCAGTCTAGTGAGAAACGATGACCTAGAAAACCCCAACACCATCATCATCAGCAGGGCGGACACAAGAACTACAGCCAGGGTTGTGTGTGTGTGAGTGTGTATGTACCGTACTCCCCTGCATGGTCAGATACTCTGTTGTTAATCTGCGTTTGTTTTGGCCTCCAGCCCACAAAACCAGATTAGTGACACAGGTGAAGACACACAAACACTCATTTCAAACCACACACACACCAAAGACACATGTTTTGTATCAACACCAAGAAACCCACAAGCATACCACACAAAAACAAACATGAACACAACACAAACACTCACACGCCACACACACATACTGTACACACACACACACACACGCACGCACGCACACACACACACACACACACACACACACACACACAACTGAGACGAACGGCATCTCTGAGGAGATAGTTCCGCAGGAAGGTTCAGCTTACATGACAGCCTTCTCCTCCTCCTGCTGTCATTCCATCTAATCAACATCAGACAGCCCACAGCAGGCTCCTCACTGAGAACAGCCCGCTCTCACAACACCATCATCACTGCAGGACGAGACAACAGGCAGAGAGGGGATTCAAACACGGAGCGACACAACAAATTAAGTGTCTGAATAATAAGGCAGTGAGATCAAGTAAAGGTGAAGTCTCATTTAGAAGGATTTCTTCCCCCCCCCCCAACCTTATCTGCCCCAGGATGAAGAGTTTACCAAGCAGCTGGGTTTGGGACAGATTAAAACCAAGACATACAAACTAATCCCTTCCTGCAATCTGTGTAAACACACACACACATGCATCCTCCACAAACACACACACACACACACACACATACCCTTATACACCTCCAATTATATATCCTTATATACATATTACATATCACATGCACACACTCACTCACTCACACACACACACACACACACACTATCTCTCTCTCTCTTACTTTCTCTCTCTCACACACACAGTCCTCCAAATCATCCCCACAAGGCTATCAAACCTCTGGCGTGTGCGTCAGAGTTTGGGACTCACGCATCACTGGCTGGTTAACAGGTGAGTCATTTCTCCAATGGCCCCTGGGGAGTTTGGCATCCATGCATCCCCTGAGCTGGCACAGGGGCCTCACTAAATCCCTCCTGGCAGGGAGTCCCCTCCGCCCCACAGGCAACCGCGCCACAATGCAGCCAGGGGAGGAGGAGCCTGGATGGGGCAGAGATTCTGCCCACTCCTCCTGCTTCTCTAGGCCTACTGCCCGGCTCTGGAATCTCCTGCCAGGCCTTCCGAAATCTCCCCCATGCCAGTCCCTCTTCAAATCCCTGCCCCCCAGTCTTCCTTCAAGCCTCAGTGCCCCTCCACATTATCAGTACCCCTACCCCCCCCCCCCCCCCCCCCCCCACACACACACACACACACACACACACAACCCATGGACCCAGCAGGAGGATGTCATGTATTATGGATGCCTGTTGGCCTCGCTGGGAGCAGAGACCCCTCCCAGACCCAGGCTGGGGCCTGGCTGAAAGAGACACGGGTGGGGCTGGGGGGGGGTTGGCTTTGAGGGGAGGGATGAGAGAGGAGTTGTGGATGGAGCTGGCAGGGAAGGCTTGTCGGTGTCACAAGGGGAGGGGGGGGGGGGGTCACTTTAAGGAGTGGCCAAGACCAGCCTCTCCAGCAGACCTTCACTTTATCACTTATTCATGGCTCACCCTGATGGCCTCCTGATGGGAGGGAGGGAACAGGAGAAGAGGAGGAGAAGATGAAGAGGAGAGGAACGAGGGGAGAGGAGGAGGGGAGGAGATGGAGGGGAAGAGGAGGAAGTGAGAAGAACTGGAGGAGAAGAGGAAGGGGAGAGGAGGAGGGGAAGCAGAGGATATGAGGAGGAGGAGAGGTGGAATGAAAGGACAATGGAGACACTGAATGAGTAGAATGTGTGTGTTGTCAACGGTACTGTCTGCTCCTCTATAGACGAAGAAACAAATATTTGTTGAGCCGAAGTAAATTTTCTTAAATAATTGATGCTAGACCACTTTTTGCCTATCAGACCATAACTATATGAACATCATCTGAACCTCTAACATCATTTCCCCCCTGCCCGTCACAATCCTCACACACACACACACACACACACCCTCCAACTGCCTCTCTGCCCATTGAGCTCTAGGAATCCAGCTGTGACGTATTTGTGTGTGCTATTTAATGCAGCGTATGTTTGTGTTTGTGTGTATGTGCCAGAGAGAGAGTGGGTATTACACAAGATCAACACACTGAGGGACTCTCTCTCTCTCTCTCTCTCTCTCTCTCTCTCTCTCTCTCACACACACACACACAGACAGACAGGCACACACACACACACACACAGACAGACAGGTACACACACACACTCAGACAGACAGTAGCACAGGCTCAGGTGGATGGCGGTTTCCATCCAGTTATCAAGCTCTGACAGACACAGGTCAGAGTTCATACACCAAACACACAATACATGAGTACAGCACATCCTGTACATACACCACCCAGGTAACACAGCAAAAGTAGAATTCTTTATGTATACTGTGTACCAGCTATGTACACCGTATTATACTGACTATACCAGCTATGTACACCGTATTATACTGACTATACCAGCTATGTAAACAGTATTATACTGACTGTACCAGCTATGTACACATTATTATACTGACTATACCAGCTATGTACACAGTATTATACAGACTATACCAGCTATGTAGATAATGGTGTTACATACTGGTATCATACTGGCTCATGGGTGGACTGTGACCTGTTGTCTCCTGCCTTGTTAGAACTCCAGCTGTCCCCAGCATTTAAGTAATCCCTGTGTCTCAGGGGAGGAGGGGTGAGGGTGGAGGGGGAGGGTGGAGGAGGGGGGCGTGTCAAGCACCATAATTAAAAATTGATCTGGGCCATGAGAGGAATGATGAAAACCCTCTGCAAGACGCAGAGGATTGTGGGTAAGTGGCGACAGGGCCATTGCTGATCTAGGCGATATATAAGATTTGATGAGAGGTGGAATGCAGGAGAGAGGGAAAGAGAAAGGTGAGAGGAAGGGAAAGAGGGTGGGGGGGAGAGTGGGAGAGGAAAACGAGTGAAGGAGAGTGAGAAAGAAGGTGAGAAAGAGAGAGAATGAGAGCAGGAGGGGGGAAAGAAAGGAGAGAGAGAGAAAGAGAGAGAGCGAGAGAGAGAGAGAGAGAGAGAGAGAGAGAGAGAGAGAGAGAGAGAGAGAGAGAGAGAGAGAGAGAGTAGCAGCATGGCCATCTCTGGCCATGGGTGTATGGGATTTAATTGTTTATTTTCTGGTATTTTCCTTAATTGGCTGTAATAATTGGAGCAGGTGTGTGTTATCCCCAGCGCTCGTTAACACTTAAAACAGTGTTAGCTGCTGCTAAGTGGATCATTGAATTAAGTGACAATGACCTAATGGCTAGCAGCACTCCTAATGACGCCTGTGTCGTGTGTGAGTCATGTGAATGTGTGTATGTGCTTGTGATGTGTGTGATGTGTGTGTGCTGGTCAGAAGGATAATGTGAAGAGTTTACCTAATGAAGGTATTGACTGTAGGGGAACAGTTAACAGGTCTTGTAGGGGTGTTGTATTAGCAATCAAACCCCCTGGTACTACCTGTCACTTAGTTCAGTCTGTTTGCTCACCTGGACTAGGAGCCCTGTACTATTATAGGCACCAGACAGAGGGTGTGTGTGTGTGTGAATGTGTGTGTGTGGTAGGTGCGTGCGTGTTTTTGGTTTGTTTGTGTGGTGCGTTTTTGTGTGATGTGTGTGTTTGAGAGAGAGAGAGAGAGTGTAAACCCAGTGGAGGGGGGCAGGTAAAGCAGTTTACACAGAGAGAGAGAGAGAGAGAGAGAGAGAGAGAGAGAGGGGAGATAGAGGGAGAGAGAGAGAGAGAGAGAGAGAGAGAGAGAGAGAGAGAGGAGATAGAGGGAGAGAGAGAGAGAGGGGAGATAGAGGGAGTGATACAGTAGATTTGGAGAGAGAGAGAGAGAGAGAGAGAGAGAGAGAGAGAGAGAGAGAGAGAAGGAGAGAGAGAGAGAGAGAGAGAGAGAGAGAGAGAGAGAAAGAGAGTAGGGATACACGTGGATTAGACAGAACAGGTTGTAGAATCCATCTGTCTCCTCTTTTCCACAACACTTCATCCTGCTCTTGATTGCATCGCTCTGAGTGCAACAAACACACACACATTGACACACCACAATCGCACACTACAAACACACCCACACTCAAAAACACACTCAGTAATGTTATAGAGCATTAATGAACCCCTGTCTTGACAGCAGTGGACACCATATGCTCCCGTCCAAACTGACTTGACAAACAGCTTTCATCCTATCAGCAGCAGGCAGCAGCACATGTGTGGATCAAGTTATGTGCTGGGGTCTGATCCAGGTACAGCCATCTGGCATCAACTGGCATCACAACTGGATGATTGACGACTGTGTCGGTTGGACTGAATGTCCAATAAACTGATTGCAATAACAGCACTTGCCCCCTTTCTCAAGCTTGAGCCCAGGAGAATAGTATAGTAATAATAATGTGTGCATTTGGCAAACTCCTTTATCCAAAGACACATGCAGGGGGAGAGACATGCAACCTCTTAATCTGCAGTTGAATGCTCGAACACTGAGATACACACGTCCCCATGAGTCCAAGAGGTTTACGCAATTAAACTGATCCCATACTGATACACACTGGGTCATGATGGTCAGGATATGACAGGATCACAGCATCTCTGATCCGTCATCATCTTCCTCTCTGACCCTGGATTGCTGCTTCTCTTCAGCCTCGCTCACTCATCACCTCTCTCTCTCTCTGTCTAATTTTCTTTCCTTTGCTTTCATCTGTCTTGTTCCCTCCCTCTGTGCCTCTCTATTTCTCCCTACACCTCCCCCTCTGTCTCTCTCTCTGCGTCCTTCTCTCTGTCCCTGTGCCTCCCCCCTCTATCTCTTTGCATCCATCTTCACCATGGTTCTTTGCCCTCGTCTAACAGTGCCTCATGCAGAGGCGATTTGAAAAGCAGAGGGTGAAAGAGATGGTCTGAAAGAGAGAGGGGAGAGAGAGAGTGAGCATGTGTCCAACAGAGAAAGACACTTCGCTCTATTCATCCTCAGAGAAAATCACCCACAGAGAGAATCTACCGGGGAGAAGAAATTGAAAGAGAGAGCAAGAGTACGGGTGAGGGTGGGAGCATATCTTTAGGGATGTGAATGGAGGTTAACGGTAGGTGAACGAGGTATAGGTGTGTGTGTGTGTTAGAGGGAGGCAAGTGAAGGGGTTGAGGCGAGACAAGTTGTGCAGAAGGAGAGAGAAGTTAGAGGAGTTGAGTCAGTGCGATTGTCTTGTGTTTGCATGAGCTTCATGCTGGTTCCTGCTGTTCTCATAAGTGCCTTCTGTCTGTACAGGTCCAGCTCTCGGCATTGACCACTTCTTGCTCCCCTGCTTGGCCAGCCCATTGACAACATCGACGGCACTGCCCAAAAACTGTGCCAGTAATGCAGCGGCTCCCAGCAGCCCTCACACCCTGTCTGTCTTCCTATAGCGACATCGACCACAAGAACTTCTGAGTCATAATACCAGTTCATGGATTCCTCCTCCTTCTCCACTTCCTGCTCCCCGCCCCCCTTCCTTCTCCTCCTTTTCCTCCTCTCAACCGTCCTCCCTCCTCCTCTGCCCTTTTCCCCACCGCTCCCCTCTTCCTCCCTTCCTCCTCCTCCCTCTCCTCCTCCTCTCTACTTCCACTATCAGCTTCATTCTCCTTCATGCTCAGTGAGTCTGCTCCCTCTGATACAGGAACGCACAACACTGGCCGACACGGGGGAAACAGAGGAGAAGGAGCAGTGGGCTTGTTCAGCACATCTCGCTAACACGATCCTTGAGCCGCAGCAGTTCCCCATTCCGACAGGACGGCCAATCCCAATCAAGGTTGGCTTCGAGATGTAACCACTCACGTTGAGGAGCGGAGCGTTACATAACATCTGCTCCGTTCCAATCAGTGGTCGCATGCCAGTATCCCGGGGGAACGACCTGGCACGACAAGTCTTCATTAAGACAACCCACTTCCTGTGCGATCCACACTGATTGGTTGTTAATCATTTTGGGGGGCTGGCATGCAGGAGCGTTTGAGGCGGCTGTTGGTCCGATTCTATTTCATGGCTCGACTCTCCATGGCTCGCACAGCGCGAGATTGCTGACTAATTACAGCTGGGGGCTGTTGTTAGTACGCATCTTATACACCAGCACTAATACATCCTCCCACTAAACTGTCTGGTTCTTTCTGCGCCATGTCTTGCCAGGCGCTGTCTAATGCTGGTCCTATATATAAATCTCCTGCTAGGCCCATATGCTCCTGATTGGTCCTCACTACTTCCTGGTCCAGGTTTTGCTCCGTTCTGACCTTGTGGTCCAGGTCCGGATCCTCTTTAATAGTCATATTATAGTCGTTCAGAAGTCCTGCCTAACAGTGTGTGGTTCTATCCACTGTGGTCCTTGTCATCTATTGTTCTAGTCTTGCTCAGTCCTGGGTGGTTAGTACCTTCTTGTTGATTATCTCCCCAGGAGTCACAGAGGCAGGAACCTCCAACCACTCATGTCTGGAGACTGGAAGCCTGTGATTCATCCTCAGACAAGCAAGCAAGTTAAGCTGTTAAGAAGAACACCGAGGATCCTTTATCTGGCAGTGTGTGTGGGTGATGGTGCTAGGAGGCTTTGTGTGAGTGTGCTCATAGCCTTGGCGCAATGCATTCTCAAACCTTAGGTAGTGGGTGTACACAAGAAAATGTACGCAATATGCAAGTGTAAAGGTTTACGTAACAATGTTGTACACAAGCAAGTGTGCAATACACAATGAGCCTGTGTAAATGTTTATGTAACAGTCTGTGTGTGTGTGTGTGTGAATCTGCCAGTGTTTTTGCATGTGTGAGTTTGCTGCAGTGTGTGTCTGTTCTCTGTGTGAGCTTTCTCTCAGCCCGGTCCAATTACACAAACAGGACAATTAGTCGATAGCGAAAGTGGCTGAGGATCCGTGTAGGAGTGATTATCAGCAGATAGATTCATCTGGTCTGAACATCTCTCCTGCCGAGTGCCAGCTCATTAC
The DNA here is from genome assembly GCF_038355195.1 of Osmerus mordax. NCBI lineage: Eukaryota > Metazoa > Chordata > Actinopteri > Osmeriformes > Osmeridae > Osmerus > Osmerus mordax. Next base: position 6,687,414 of record NC_090060.1, read on the forward strand.
TGCTGCGCCGTGTCTGCTCTGGACCTGCTGGGCCACCGTACTGCCTGTCTGTTTACTTCCCTCTCTGAAACCAAGAGCTGAAGGCCTTGTCCGTGACCAGAATCCCACATCGCTGTTCAACACCCGGAGAAACAGACAGGGAATCAGTTTCCTGGAGACCGAAATGAAAATCTGTATACCAGTAAATCTCTCTGTGGGCTTCTGTGGACACCCCCTCCAGAATGAATGGAACAAGGCGCAACCATTTGGGCATGCGCACTTCCTGAATGTGAGTTTGCCGCAATCTGTTGCTATGGTGACTGCTACCATTGGTCAGATCTGACAGCTTAACCAACCAATTGGACAGCACCCCAGGCAGATCCAAATAACCACTGTAGAGCATTTTAAGAGGTTGAAATGATTACACTGATGTAAATGTTCTTCTACTAAATGTTCTTGTTCGGGTGGAAATTGCAGTTCGGGAGTTTGTGTTTCATTGGTGGCAGAAATTAAGTTGTTACGTTCTAGGACAAATTCTGCTGTAAGGCTCTGCTCTGAAAGACTAAAATATAAAAATACTGTTTAAACAACAACCCAAGATTTGATTGGATTTGATAACCCCATAGAGAAGAGGAACATAATAGCTGGCATTTGTTTTTCATCTCCACCAGTTTATGAGTGTTTATGATTAATTGCAACTGAAGCGTCTAATTTTAACTAATGCATTAAACTGTTAAGTAACCGTTTCCTTGAAGAAGCTCACTCCTGCCTAATTCATCCCTTCTGACAGGACCCTTTTCTTTCCCCACAGATGAAAACTGACAGGCATTCAGCTAGCCAAACATAAACAGATGTATATTAGGCAGCCAACCAGACACATAAACAGACATTGCTCACCTGTAGACCAGAGCATCGTCCACAGAGCTGTTGTACTGGACTTGGTACATGCGAACACCTGGAACCGCCTTTTGGCTAGGCCAGCGGATCAGGGCCGAGGTCCCTGTCAGTTCCACCAGAACCACCCTTTGTTCCTGTCCCCTGGTCTCATTGCCCCCCCCTCCCCCGGCTGTCGCCTTGGGGGTGAGGATGGGGGGAGGCTCTCGAACGCGGCTGGTACTGTTCGCCAGGTGGGGCAGCGGGCTGACCACCAGCTCCACAGTTCCGGTAGATTCCCCCGCCGCGTTGGAGGCAATGCAGGTGAAAGTACCCGAGTCCTTCACGGAGGTGATGTTGATCTCCAGGCTGCCGTTGCTGAAGGTGAGGAACCTGGAGGAGTTGGAGATGAGGCGTCCGTCCGGGGAGATCCAGTGGACCTCCGGTTCGGGGTCGCCGTTGGCCTTGCACCTCAGGCTGGTGGGTTGTCCCTCCATGGAGAGCATGCGAGGCGACTTCCGTGTCATGACCGGGGGGTCACAGATGAATTCCTCTTCAGAGATGGTCCAGAAGTACTTAGCAGAGAGATCCGGCGGCGAGGCGCAGGTCTCCAGATCGTCCTCGCGGGTCAGCCTTCGAAGCCACAGAAGCTCACAGTTACAGTGGAGTGGGTTCCCCCCGAAGCTCATCACCAGTGAGGTGAGAGGGGAACCTTTGGACTTGGCGTAGACGGGGATCCTGAGGAACAGAGGGTCTGGAGGGATCTTCTTCAGCTTGTTGGAGGTCATGTCCAGACGAGCAAGCTTGTGCAGGTTGGTGAAGACGCCCTGAGGAACGTTCTCGATCAGGTTGTGGTCCATGTTGAGGGTGTTGACGTTGGTTAGGCGTCCAATGGTTTCCCAGGGGATTTCCGCCAGGTTGTTGTAGGACAGGTCCAGGTCCTCCAGGGTGGACACAAAGTCGTCGAAGGCGTGCGGCGATACGCTGTGCAGCTGGTTGTTGCTCAGGATCAGGTGACGCAGGTTGGTCAGGCCTCGGAAGTGGTCGTCCCTGACGACGGTGAGGCGGTTGCTGTCCAGGTGCAGCGCGCGGAGCCTCTTGAGGTCCTCGAAGGCGTAGGGCAGGATCTGGCTGATGGTGTTGCGCGACAGAGTCAGGTGCAGCAGGCTGGTCATGTTGGCGAAGTCGCGCTTCCTCACGGCCGTGATGAAGTTCTCCGTCAGGCGCAGCTCCACCGTCCGCCGGTCGATCGCCGTGGGGACGAACAGCAGGCCCGTCTTGGCGCAGAGAATGGCGAGCGAGGGCGACAGGTTCTGGCACATGCAGCGCTTGGGGCAGAGCTGCCCCCTGGTGGTCACGACCAGCATCAGCAGGGAGAAGATCAGCCGCTCCATCCTCCTGCGGCTCGCTGGGGAAAACTGAAACACAGATGGGGAAGAGCTACGGTCAGACCACATAGATATGTACTGTGGGCATATGTTCACTGCTCCAGGACACTGGAGCCGACGCAAGCAAGATCATGGTTGGACCGGATAAGATGTGTGAGGTGGATAAGGAGCAGTTGGAGAACTGGTACCCTCATGAGACAGGTGCGGACAACTGGTCAAGTTAATGAAGTCTCGAGGAGGTATAGATGCCTCAACTAGATATACCTGGGAAAATTGCGACTCAAAGGAGAAAGGAACAGAGAGATTTATGTAGATAATGATTTTTAGAAATCTGAAACCAATCAGGAAGAAAAATACTATGGCTGGATCTCAGAAATTGGAACGCAATGTAACTATGGTCAGTATATAGAGAAAAAAGACAGACAGGTGCAGACCATTCACCTTATCCTGATATTCCCCTCCAGTACAAAACCAATCAGACAGCGAAGCCCTATGGCTATGACTCGTGAAGGACAGGCCAATCACATCGTGATGTACGGTATATCAGTGTTGATCGAAAGCATCTAATCCCAGAGTGACATCTATACTGTGAGATGACCTTGTTCATAGGATTATCTTCCTCATTTCTGAAAGACACAAGAGAATATTCTAATTGCATTTAAACGTTATTTCCTTCCTCTGCATGTTTCTAAATTCATAGAAATATTCATGTATCAACGACTTGATTGACTCCCCAGGAGTAGACTCAGTACAGCCAATGAGCAGATCATGGGAGGAAAAAAGTGTGCAATTAAAGAACTTGGAGAACCATTTTCCTCCCATACCACTGTGGGCTAAACATACCATCTGTTAGCTCCCTGTCTAGCCATTCGTCCCAGCAGGAACACCATCTAAATCTCTCTGGAAATCAGCATTTAAAATATCCCCCAACATCTTATGGTACACATGAAATATTAACTTCAAATAATAACACTTAGTCAGATCATCAACACTGTGTTAATGTGGAACATACTGTAGTAACATTTCATTATTTAGGAAAGCGCACGCATCCATTTAACACCTCGATGAACTTGCATATCACTTAACAGCTAATAATGTACACCAACAACAAGGTGGCTGGCTATTTCCTTTTCTGCTCCACTTTTCTGCTACTCCAAGAAAATCTTATTAAATATATAATGGTGGTAACACTGTTCTCATAGCACTATAAATTAAACACAGTAGTCAAGATAACATTACACGTCCTATAAGTGGTCTCCCTCTCTCTCTCTCTCTCTCTCAAGATGTTATGAAGCCAATTGCTCTATCTCCAGTTATTAAGCTGACACCTCATACAGTACCGAGGCAGGAACAGCTAGATAATATAGTAGTATGATCTCATGGTCTACTGGAGGCCATAACGCAGCCCACTGTTTTGTTTAAGAGGAAGCCAATAAAACCAGGAAGTGGAAAGGGTGCCAATATAAGCAGGAAGTGGGTACTGTAGTAAATGGGTGATGCTTCCATTGTGCTGCATTTTATGACCACTGTGGTGTGAAAGATTGATATAGCCCGTGAAGATCAGACAGTTCACAGTATATCACAGTAGATTACATTGTAATACTGCAGTGTTGGATTGTTTCACCTCTGCACCTGTGACCTGTGACGAGTTAAAGAAACAAGGAGGTGAGAAAGGTTAGTGTCAAGTAGGTAAAAGGAGGCGATAGGGGAGATAAGGAGAACAGAGCAGTGGGCTGAAGGTTGCAAAGACAGAGTTCAGAGGAACAATGAGGAAAAAAAGTTAAATGAGGAGATGAAGAGTGCAGCTATAACCCGCTTCCATTGTTGAATTAATAAGGATGTCAGCAGCTTTGAACATGATAAGAGTAGACTTATACACAGCAATGCTGCAACTCAACACAGTCCAACAAATCTTCTTATTTACTTCATTACGAGTAGCACTTTGTGGTGGAGGTAGCCCTCAATCTCTTTTTTTCTCTCTCTCCTTCCATGCCTCACTCTGCCCATGTACATTATATCAGCTACATTCTGAATCCTGTGGTTAAGTTACAGATCAAAATATTCACTGGAAGCTACTGTGTGCCTGTTAGCATGTTTGCTAATTTTCCTTTGTTCACCTATTAGCATTTTCGCTTATCGACTGTTGTATGCTTATTAGCATGTTAGATAATCTTCTGTGGCACAATTGTTAGAAGGCTAGCTAATATTCTGTGGTACGGTTGTTAACACGTCAGCTAATCTACTGTTGTCCACCTTCTAGCCTGAGAACTATGCCTGTTTGTCTGCTTTCCACAGATAGCAGGCCACTAGCTAGATATGCAATTCTTAAGACAGGGCCCTCTCCATGGTACAGATCCCCCAAGAGAAGTGTCAATACCAGTGAGCCAGGGTTCAACTCCCCAGGGTCACCACAGACACAAGGGACTGTCCCCGCCACTGAGCTTATTTACGGGACCAGCTCCATAACCTCGCCACAAGTCCCAGGATCCTTCACTCCCCTCAATGGAGATAGATTAGGCTCTCTGCTGTGGAGTGGAACGGCTGGCTGCCTCCCGAGATGTGTGTGTGAGAGAGAGAGTTGGTGTGTGCGCACTGCTCTCTGAGGACCGAGTAGAGCAAGAATAGAGAAAATGTGGAGAAAATAACCCCCGACACTCAGGCCGAGCTTACAACATCTTATCTCTCCCTTTTCCTCCTTTTCTCTGATCCCTCCTTTTACCCTCGCCCCCCCTGGATCTCTCCCTCTCCTCTTTCTAAACCCTTCCCTTCGTCATGTGATACTCCATTCCGCTCCTATGGCCTCTGCCTCTCAGATGGGTTATATTGAAGGCTAATGAATAATTAAACATGACATGAAGAGCAGTAAAACTGTCCTTCCAGACTCCTGTGTACATGATACATTACAGAACCCTTCCCAGCTAAAACCATGATACTCAAAGTCATGCTTTACCATACATCAGTGCCAGGATGCAGGCAGTATTGTGAAATAAGAAGCAAGGTCAAGGCTAAAGAGTGGAGATTAGTACTGCATGTTTAGTTGCCCTGGGGCTTAGATGACTAGACAAGGACCACGACCAGATCATTCCTGCAGAAGGTTGCCCGGAACCTTAGAAGGCTAAAGCTCCGACACTGGCTGTCGACTAATCATGGCCTGATTACAGTCCCATGGCAGAGTGGATTTTGACCAATCAAAACCATTGTTTTTCTGCTGAAAAGATGAAAACCAATCAGGCTGTCGTGAATCGCGATAGTCCAATTGTTGTGACGCACCATCTATATCCGTCCTAATTACTCCATGTTGCTATGATAACTGTGTTTGTGCGCGGTATTAATCAGGTCTGTGAAGCCGTCGTCCATCAAGCTCTGGGAGCTGAAACCTGCGAGGCCCCCTGACTCCTCAGACAGAGATATCTGCATGTTTGTTTAATGAGCTCCTAATATCTCAGCTCAAACTGTCAATTTTCCGTAGCCTCACAAGCTAGATCTGATGGCAGGGCTCCAGAAAGACTGGAGACTTATGTAGCCGGTCTACCAAGGACCCATGGGAAACGTGATGGGCTACCCATCAAAGATCTTGACTCTAAACTACTGGATCAATAACAATAACCATATAACCAGTTGTTGTGCAACTGCAGATTACAGTTTGAGCTTCGGCTGATTTTAAAGGGCCTTTCAAAATAAAAGCATTTTCTGTCCGTACACAGGGTCAGCTCGGAAGGATGATCTTCAGTTCTCGCAGATACACAATCAGGGGTATAAGCACTAGAGAGAAAATACCATAAATATCTCCTGGCAGCTTCTGGCCTGGCAGGGTTGGCCGGAGCAGAGCCAGTCCATTAGACCAGGAGGCTGCATCCAGCACCCTCTTCCCATTACCCTCCTCCCCTCCTCAGATGGAGGGAGCTAGGGATGAACGAAGGAGCGGAGGGGGGCTGGGGGGAGAGAACCAAAGTGCTTCAAAAGAGGAGAGCATTTATCAAGACGCCCGAGCACGCCTCACCGCGATTGGTCAGGGGCAGCCTTTGGAGCGCACTCCGAGGGTCTTGTCTCATAGCAACGGCAAATGAACAGACAGACAGAGAGGTCTGAAGGGGGGGAGGGGGGGGGGTGCTTGGATTGGGTTTCAAAGCCTGTAAATTGTACATGTGGAGACGGTGTTGATGGTGCCAAGGGTGAAAAGGTGGATGGGAGTCAGAGTGACACTGCCACAGAGAGCGATGCTAATCAAAACACAGCTTTTGTCAGCTACAGAGATGGACCGTCACACTACTGAACTACAGATCAGGCTGAGACACATACAGGTCTCTATTAAACCACACAGAAACTCACTGCCCACACTAACCCACACTCAACTACACTAAACCACACTAACTACACTTATCGAACACTCCCACACACTAAAACACACTAAACTAAGCTAGAGACGTAAACCCACACCAAATTGCGGTGTGGACCAAACCCTACTTACGCACTAGCCCAGACTAACCTATGCTAATCCACACTCAACCATACTCAATCACTAGCCCAAACTAGCCCAAATGAAATCTAACCAGTATTCAATCATATGAAAGCGATCGATATCTCTGTAGTTCTTGCGAACTACAGTTCTTGCTGTAGTTCATCCTCTATCTGGCACTCACCATGAGGTATTTATTATACAGGAGAATATGATGGTAGTCTGTTCCTGTCTTTGTAAATGATTAATGTTCCCGATACCCTCTGTAAACCACTGCCAACATAGCGGAATGTGTATATATAAACACAAACACAGTATATATATAGTATATGTATTCAGTATATTCTTCCTTGAAAACAAGGGTCTACCTTGAACTTTCAAAGCAACATATAATAACCATCATTATTCCACTTCCTGTGATCCCAAACATTTGTCAGTGTGTTCCAGCTATCCAGTAGACACAGCTCTGGATCTAATCTCATTAACGACTCTGGTAGATATGAGGAAACAGGGCCACAAGGAGGACAGCGTGGCCCCTGCAGAGGGAGACCTCAATTTGAAGCAAGTCTCTCCCCACAGCCCACTAAATGGATGTTAAATCAAAGCCAGAGTCTAAATGCTCCGTGGCTGTGGTCTGAATGTGGTGACTCTTGCTGGTGGCGGTGTCTTTGAACGTCGTTTCCACCAAGAGGGGGGTGGATGGGAGGGAAAAGACTTGCGTGTGTGTGCGTGTGTGTGTGTGTGTGGGGGGGGGGGGGGGGGGGGGGGGGGTGAGAGAGTCAGAATGCTTGGTTGGCAGTCAGCAGAAAGGGTTTAGGGGCGGAGGGAAGGCAGGAGGTAGAGGTAGGAACGAAGGCAGGAGGGCATGGAGATGGAAGGAGGGAGGGATGGAGGAAGAGAGAAGCTACTTGATAGTCAACAGAGCCCACTCGGCTCCATTCATGATCGCAGCATGCAGCTGTCTCCGTGGGCCCCTCTCTTTGAAGAGCCCTCGCAACTAGCTTGATAATCTGCTGCTTAGAGAAAAGTAACCCAATAGAAATATACTTACGCAAAACTATTATTCTGCTTCGAGCTCACACTAGCCGTTCCGGCTGTGTATATTAGACTAACTAAACATTTCTGTTTTTTAAGAGCACCAACTCCATTTGAATTGAGGCTACTACACAAGACAGAAGGCAAAATGAATCTTCTGGCGAACCATAACAATTCCGTATACAGTTTCTAGAACACCAACGACATTCCCTATGCAGTTTCTAGAACACCAAATCATTTGCATACACAGTTTGAGGACATGTGCAGAAGAAGAAACAGAATGTTTACAGAAGTAAAGAGGCAGCATAGAGAACAGTCTTTGTTGCATTGGTTTGGCATTGAATGTGTCATTTCAAAATGAGCTTCTCACAACAGGCTCTTGCGTAACTATCAGTCCGTCTGTCAACACCGAACCCACTTGAATACAGCGCCGTGGAGGAATCACAACGCCGTTCAAATTATTCGTTTTTTATCGCGCCTTTTCCCCTGCTGACACTGCACCTCCTAGTTCCTCCCAGAATGCTTATCTCTGCCGACAGGTGTGGAAGAAAAGTCCCAGCCAGGCCAAATGGCTTTGAGGTACAGTCAGAAGTCGGAGAATGAGGTCTCTTTGTTTTTGTCACAGAGTCCCCCTCTGATCTTTTGTGTGTGTGTGTGCCTGAGAATGTGTGTGTGTGCGCCTGAGAATGTGTGTGTGTGTGTAGTACAGAGACTGTACTGTATGTCAGTGAATGAAACAGTGATGAGAGATGAGACAGTCCTGGTAGGACAGGAAGGCAGTGCTACAGTATGTGACTGATCTGTCAATTATTTGACAATTCATTGCATCAACAACATCTTGGAAAAATACTCTGAAAATGTACTGATCTCCAGTTCCCCGGAATGAGAAATTACTCTTCCCTCTCTCTCTTTTTTTTATCTGTCAAATGTTCTCTCTCCTTCTCCTCTCTATCTCACTTGGTCTTTTTCCTCTCCCTCCTTCTCTCTCAGTGAACGTTGTCAAGACGAGCACGACTGGCTGTGTCAGGGTGTGAGGAGGGGTAGGACCCAAATGCAAGGGAGTACACAGCCATACTGAAAACAAAGGGTTTATTCGGAAAAAAGCCAGGGACACGGATAGGGTACTCACATAGACAGGTATGGTAACGACAAGACAAAGACTGGACACAAAACAGAAACCTAAATACACCGAACCAAACGACACACAGGTGGACACAATGACGCTAACGAGAACGAGACACAGGTGAAGACAATGACAGGGAAACACTAGGGCAGGGCAAAAAACTGAAACTGGGGGGGGCACGGCTGTGGCCGTGGCAGGCTGTCTTCCAGTGTTGAGGAATGACCTGTCTGTCTGTCTGTCGATGCCCCGAGAGACCTCCTGGTATTTCTACCACAAGAAAACCCTCTCCAATACCACTAATGATGGATAAATGGAGGGAAGGCAGACGCGCAAACTGGTTCCTGTTCTAAGAGTAGTAAATGTCAAATCCTCCGCTGTCACAAGGGTGACCGGTAGAGGTTCAAATGCAGGAGACGGATACCACAAGACCAATAGGACACACTGCTGGTCTTACACTTGCTAGGAATGCTAATCTCTGATAAGAACTCCTTATGGTATCACTGGAACAAAACCAGACATGTATATACCGAATCTATGCATGCAGGCTTTAGTTTGATGGGATCATAGGGTCTGGTCAGTCGTAGTTGCGTAGGGTACATACCTCTATCAGGTGTGTCTTGGCTGGTGGAAGAGCTTCATGAAGATAGTAGTAGAGTGGAGGCGCTGGAGAAGAGAGTCATTGAGGAGGGGAAACAACAGCTGACAGGTGTGTTCTGGGGCATGAAGAGGTGGGCAGGGGGGCAGAGAGCCCCAGGGGCATCAGGGAGACAGATTTGGACACCAATCAGGAGTCAGAATCCAGGTGTGTGGTGGGAGGAAGGACCTGGGGGAAGGACAGAGGAAACAGGAAATGGTCACAGGGAGTACATGATTAAAAAAAGGGCCGTTGATTCACTTAAAAATAGGCTACAGGGTTGGAGAGTGGTGGTGAAGAGAGGAGGAGCAGAGAGGAGGAGCAGAGAGGCGGGGCGGGGAAAAGGAGCGGAAAGTAGAGGAGGTGGAGAGCGGAGGTGAAGAGAGGAGGTGAAAAGAGGAGGAGAAGAGACTGGGAGAAGACAAGGAGGAGCAGAGAAGAGGAGCAGAGAAGAGGAGCAGAGAAGAGGAGCAGAGAGGAAGAGCAGAGAAGAGGAGCAGAGAAGAGGAGCAGAGGAGGAGGAAATTAAGTGAAAGGAGAGGAAGTGAAATGAGTGGAGATAGTTCAGGCATGGGACTCGGGCAATGCGCGTCATCTGCTCACTTTTACACCTGTGTTGGCAGCACAAGCCCGAGGGACCAGACACGATAAGGCGGCATTAAAAAGCCGTGCGGACACGCACACGCTCACCCCCGGTTGCTGTATGATCCGTGCTGCTGCCGCCCTCCACCATCCCCTTCTCCCCCTTGCTGTCTGTATGTTCTATCTTTCAGGGGGATTATATCTCCATTGCTCCCTGCCTCATATGTCATGTATGTCTGTGGAGGAGGCAGGGCGTGCTTCCCTTAGATCATCCACGCTGCCAAAGTCAAACCTAGTTCCATGTCATGGTTATCAATACATGCTCAAATCTAATACGTGAGTGTTTTGACTGAACTGTAAATGGCCACAGCCTTCCGCCTCAGACAGGCTGCCTTTGAACTCCTGTACTTGCTGCTGAAAACATGCTTTGGAGAAGCACATTAGCATGGCTGAGGTGGGAAAAACACCAAACATGTGCATAATAATGAAGCAGTGTAACAGCCTTCCCAATAAAGAAACAAACACAGGCACAGACACACATAAACACACACACACAGGCACACACACACTTAAACTTCACGTAAACAAACGGCCAGCGGTTATCTCAGGGGTTATTTGAATAGCTGACCTGTTGTTGTTTATAGCTTTAAACAGCTTATCAAGATAAAAAAATAAAGCCTGTTATTTTCACAGGCATTTGGACCAACTTTCTCAATATATTTTCTGTTCTTTCTCTTCCTCTCTCACCCTCTTCCCCTCCCCTCCTCTTCTCTCCCCTGCCTCTCCTCCTCCCCCTACCCTACCATCCTCCGCCCACCCACTCTCCTCTCTCCTTCCCCTCCTTCCCCCACCCTCGCCTTTCCCTCTCCTCCTCCCCCGCCCCTGTTAGCCTCTTCTTAGTGATATGAGCAGCAATTACTGTCGGAAGCAATTTTCCTTGTAAACATCTGCATGTCAGTCTTTCTACATCAGCTGTTTTTACAGGCTGTTTCAGGACTGGGCTACCCATCTACCGAACGGCTGTTGCAAGTTTATAAACATGCATTGGCCGGAAAAATAAAAACCAGAGTTGATATTTTACCAGTCACATTTCTGACAGCGAATGTTTACATTTAAGTACACATTTAATGTAGCAGGCACCTTCATCCATCCAGATGGGGATTTAACCCTAAATCTCTTGATCTGCAGTCAAGCCTCGAAAACTGAGCAACACCTATATGAATATATATACCGTATGAATATGTAATATACTGTGTATATACAGGCACATTTGCAGGGGTCCTTTTGAAAACAAAAAATCCAAACTTGACATTCCAATTACTGCAATGTTACGTGTGGCACTATTCATCTTCGGGAGGTCGGAGGTCAGCTCTCGTCGCCCTGACAGCAGTCATGGACGCCGCAGAAAGTGAAAACACCCAGAAATAAGATCCCTCTGCCTCGGGTAATTATTTCTGGCTCTCCTCTCATCCGGACGTGATCCTGCAGAGCTTCAGTTTCTGGTGTTGGGTTTCAGACGGAGGCTGCACTGAGGTGAGGCGCTGTGTCTAGCTGCTGATGGCTACACAGAACACTGCAGTACTGTTAGATCTGGGTCAAACTCACAGTATGGTACACACCTGTCTGTCTGTCTCTCCCTCTCAATCCCTATTTTTTTCTCCATCTCTCTCTCTCTCTCTCTCTCTCTCTCTCTCTCTCTCTCTCTCTCTCTCTCTCTCTCTCTCTCTCTCTCTCTCTATGAACATATATGTATTGTGTATAATGTATAGTGTATGAATATGCATATATCCCTCTACCTCTCTCCCTCTATCTCTCTCACAGTCTGCCACAATGCCAATCCCCTCACCGTCTCATCCTTCCTCTCTCTCCACCCCTTTCCTCTCATCCCTCCTGTTTCCTCCCCCACTACCACCTACTCCTCCCTCCCCCCAGCAGTGTTTCAGTGGGGAAGAAGAATCCTCTGTTCTGTGATTCACTCCTGGCTGCTACATGGATGTGTGCTCTGTATCCATGCCCCTGGCTTTCTCCATGGGCCATGTGACCAGACCCGGTGTGTGTGTGTGTGTGTGTGGTTAATGGCAGTTCAAAAACAACAGGGTCAATGTATCATGGAACCTGAATGGCTTCTGGGCTGATGATCCCCCACTGCTACACACATGTATGTCTGTCTCTCCCTCTCAATCCCTCTTTCTTTCTCTATCTCTCTCTCTCTCTCTCTCTCTCTCTCTCTCTCTCTCTCTCTCTCTCTCTCACTCTCTCTCTCTCTCACACACACACACACACACACACACTGAGCTGAGACCTCTAGTCTCCACAGTCCTTCCATCAGATGTCGATATAGCACGGTGGGAGCCTTGCTAATTTATAAACACTGTGCGTGTGTGTTTGTGTGCTTGTTTGTTTGGGAGCAAGTGTGTTTGTATTCGCTTGAGTCTGCATATGTGTGTGTGTTACATGTTACGTGTGTCACTTGTGTGTGTCTCTGTGTGTGTGTGTGTGTGTGTGAGGCTGTCTGTCCTTCCGCCCAGGCAAGGTGGTCTGAGCGAGGGGGAGTTTACATGCACACACTGACGCTCAGAGGACACAGTTGCCCCTGCCAGTAGATTGCAGATTACAGATTACGACTTCTATACAGGCGAGTTACAGTAGAATTACACTGGACTGTCAATCTCGTTTTCTAGTTTACTAAGACTAGCCCTAGATTACTCTAAAACAGATGACTTTGCATTGTGCTTGGTAAATACAGGCCTTTCCTTGTACAGGAAGTGTACAAGGAAATATTTTGTGGAAGTGAAAAGCTAATGGACACGGACATGGGACCAGCTTTGGCAAAATAAAAATATTCCAGTCGATGCCAAGATTAAGAAAATATGGAATAAGTGCATTTGTGCTTACATAGTCTGTTAGTTTCATTATGTAGAATTTTCCTGAAAATTATAGATTTTCACAACGTATTGTGTGATAACTTGTATGATTGTTCCGATACTTAGTTTTTTTAAGGAGCGACAGTTAGCGACCAGCCAAGGTTAGTGCAGTCTGGTCTGTGTCTGACATTAGGCAGTGGTTGGTGTTGATGAGGGGGGAAAGATCCCAGATGCCTGGGCCTGCTCGTTGGAGCGTATCCCTCCGCTGCTAGGCTGTGCTGAGGCAGGGTGTAGAGCCTGATATGTTCAAAGCTCAACACTAATGCTCTGGTGCAAACAGCAAACAGTCTGTCTGTCTGCTTGCATGTCAGTCTGTCTGCTCTCAGTGTTGGTTTGTCTCTCAGCAGAGCTGATTGTCTGAGACAGGCTCCTCCAGCTGCAAAAGATTTGGCAACAAATCCTGCTGACCTTTTAGCGGGCTAAGGACAGAGGCTCAACACATTCACCCATTTATCCTGTCTGCTTTCCTCCCCCTCCTCTCTCCACCTCTCCCTCCCTTGTTCTCTCTCTCTCCACCTCTCCCTCCTCTCCTTTCTCCCCCCTCCCTCCCTCCCTCATTCGATCTCTACTTCTCAGTGTGAAGACTGTTTCTACAGATGGGAAAGAACGACACTCTTGTTTCACATTTAAACACACAAACCTCCATCTGATCCTTAATCCAGTTATTCTCCCCAAATCTTTCAATTTCATCTCTCTGTCATGTTATCCACCCCATCTCTGAGGTCAAACCTTCTCTCTCAGTTTGACCTTGGGATGTCCTCCACCACACCCTCCCCTCCTCCTTGCATCCTCCCTCTCTTTTTCTCTCCATCCCTCTCTCCTTCCATATCATACCTCATGCCTCCCTACCTCTCTTCCTCGCTCTCTTTCTCTCTCCATCCTTCCCTCTGTCCCTCTTTCTCTCTCCTCGACACACTTGCTATCGCCCTACCTGTTTCCTTCCCTCCCTCTCTCCATCATTCTCCCTATCCCTCCCTCTATATGTCTTTCTTTCTCTCCATACCCTCTCCTCCCTTCTCTCCCTCACTCCCTCACTACATCTCTCCCTCCCTCTTTCTCTCCTTGTTACTCCTTCTCTCCTACCGTGATTCCCCCAATCAGCCTTGCCTGAGGCTGAAAATCCATCCTTAATTTATTCATGATGCATTTATATTTGTATTTTAGAGGAAACTCTCCCATGGTCTGGTCCAGTAATGAAGCAGTCCTCCTCTCCCCATGTGCCCAGCTCAGAGCCCCGTCACTTCAGCTAACGAGAGCTCAGACAGCTCGTGAGACACGAGCCGCCTTGAGGACCCCAATCATTATAGACGGGCAACGAGCGCGGACGCCCTAATGGTGATCCCTGGTGGAGCGTGGAACAGCCTCGTCACCTCTTCACACTCTCTCCACACACACAGACGTATCGCGTGCAACGCACACACGTACTCCCCACTCCCCACACACAGACATGTACTGTACATCACACACACACACACACACGCATCCTGGCCAGACTGGGCTTCCTCGCCCAGTTGGTTTCTCACACAAACTCTGGCAGAGAAGCATATTATGTTCCTCCTCTTAGCTCTCTGACACTAAACTAATAATGTGTTGAACTATGTTTCTGTTTGTCTCTCCCACACTGGCTCCCTCTCTCCACTCCACTTCGCTCTCTCCTTTTTCTCTGGGGTGAGAGAGACATAAATTAGATAAAAAGAAGAGTACAGTAGGAGAAGAGAGAGGAGGAGAGAAAAGAGGGAATAAATGAAAGTAGCGATGTGGAGGAAGTATACAAGGAAAATGGAAATGGTTGACCCCCCACCCCAGACACACACACACCACAGCTGCTATAGAGGGCAGAACCCCCTGATGATTTCTCATTAAAAGTCTTCATTCAAGTTATTGATTTGTCGTTTGGCAGAACCCTGAGATAAACGCTGTCTCTCTCAGACTTGTTGTGATCAGCACCAGAGGGAGACGTTTTACTGCAACGTGATCAATAACCACACACACACACACTCACACACGGTCACGTTCACGCACACACACACTTTTAGGGGTATTAATATTTCATGAAGCTATTCATACATTAATGTTAACTTGACAAGTACTTGTAATACACTACTGTACTTTTGTTTTCGAGCTACTGTCAGTGAAGCCATCTTGGATGCGTCTGCCATGTTACTATTAGTAGCATCTGTTATAACAGTGGCTGTCCTCATCCACAGAAACACTTCAGCTGGGAGAGCAGAGGAGAGGAGGAGAGGAGGAGGAGAAGAGGGGAGGAGATGAGCGGAGAAGAGGAGAGGAGGAGGGTGGGGAGGGGATTTGTCGAGCGGAGCAGGAGAGCGGAGGGGAGAGCAAGGGAGGGGAGAGATTAGAAGAGGAGTTGAAGAGAGGAGAGCATTCTGACTCGGATCCAACTGGCATCTTCACTCCTAATGCCCTGCTTACTGTAACATTCTCCTGAAACACTCTAATCTGGTCTCTAATCTGGCCTCTAATCTAATCCCAACCTCTAGTCCTTCATCTGGAGCCTCCAGCCTCACCAGCCTCCACCGGTCTACCTGTCATAGAGGTCGATAGTTAATTATTTGAGGTCTGTCCGCCCTCCCAGGTCTCTGCCATCTGTGGGAATACCGATCAATATCGTTTCCAATAGCTATATTGATGAGCCACAACTCTTGACCAATGTCCTAGTGCATAATTTGGATTATGCCAATCCCTGACATTACCATGCATGGGATTCCGTTTCTCTATCGGCAAGGCATCAATAATTCAGTACAAATTAGGATATCAGAGAGGTTTGGGGGAGTTTTGGAGTTTAGAATAAATGCTTTTGGAATGCATTTACTTTATCTTGAGCAATACGAAAGAGAGAGAGAGAGAGAGAGAGAGAGAGAGAGAGAGAGAGAGAGAGAGAGAGAGAGAGAGAGCTGTTATCAAAGCGGTTGGCTTCACATGTGATCTGAGAATCATTAGTCAGACAGCGGGCCGACCAAAGCCCCCCACTGAGGCTGTTTATGTGTGTCTGCATGTGTGTGTGTGTGCATGTGTGTGTGTGTGCATGTGTGTGTGTGTGCATGTGTGTGTGTGTGTGTGTGTGTGTGTGTCTGTGTCCCACTGCAATGCAGTACACATCCTCACCCAAGCTCCTCTGCTTCACCTCGCACATGCAGGGTTCCCTCCTCACACACTACCACCTCATCCTGCCCTGCACTCCCCCCTTTACTCACCCCTCCCCTTCCCACTGCACTCCTCCTAACCTACTCACCTCCACCTCCCCTCCCCCAGCAACCTCCTCACACACACGCACACACACACACTCATAGACACTGAAGGAGGGGCACACACCGTGAGCACCCTCACTCACACACATCTCCACCATCTCTCTCACTCTGCCTCTCTCTCACCGTCCTTCTCTCTCTCACCACTGCTCTCTCTCATCCCCCCTCTCACCACTGCTCTCTCTCATCCCCCTCTCTCACCACTGCTCTCTCTCATCCCCCTCTCTCACCACTGCTCTACAACAACAGCAGCAGCAAGAGTTACAGGAGCAGTTAGAGCCACATCTCTGTTCTGGCCTAGCTCATCTCATCACTTATTAATGCAGGCCACCCTCCCTTCCCTTTGTGTCTGACTTGGAAAGGGTGTGTGTGTTTGGGAGGGAGGGTTGTGTGTCTGTGTGTGGTTTGTGTGGGTGCAATGGGATGGGCGGGTGTGTGTGGGGGATGTTAGCGTTTGTTGGGCATGTCTGGGTGGGTTGGGTGTGTGAGGGGTTTGTGTGTGTGTGTGGGGGGGTTATGGTGTGTGGGTTGGATACACACAGCCTACATAGATTTAATGAGGTCACCTAAACTTTATCTTTAACTCTCTCTCTCTATATATATATATATATATATATTATCTTTATCTCTCTCTCTCTTTCTGTCTCTCTTTCGTTTAGCATGGTCTAATAACTCCACGCAGACTGACAAGAGATCATCATACACCCCACTGTACAACCGTTAAACATTCCACAGTGTGAGCACACACACACATACACACACTTCCGAATGCACTCACACCAGAGCTCATGGCTCTGTCACTGGGCCCATGCATGGCGAGCATTCCAATCAGAGTTCAGTGTGGCGATGCAGAGTAGCATGCAGAGACTGTCTCCAGAGCTCTGCCAAGGACTTACGGTACAGCAGGAGTACACTACTCCCCTGTGCGTTTGTGTGTGTGTGAGTGTGTTTGCATGCATTTTGAATCGTGTGTGTGTGTTCATGCATAAACATGCTGGTTTATGGACCGTTTATGGTTGATGGGGTGTGTGCGACTATGCGTATTTGATGCATGTCTCCTTGTGTGTGGTTAGTGCAAGTGTGTTTTCTATATGTTTTGTGTGTGGTTGAGTCGATGTACACGCCTGTGTGTGTTATGCGTGTGTGTGTAAGGCATGTCAGTTCATGTCTGTGTGTGTAGGTGCGTCTGTGTGTGTGTGTGTTTATGTGTGTCTGTGTGTGTGTGTGTGTGCCGAGGAAGGGTGCTGTTATGTCCTAACTCTCTGTAAAATTATGACTGACAGCCTCCCTCTCGGCCCAGTGAAGAGAGCCTATTGTGGAGCAGCTATTAGCGAAAGGTTAACAAAATGCTATTTTGACTAGCTGTCAGAAGAGAGGGAAGCAGAGGATGAAGGGGGTGAGGGAGGCACAAGCCTGGATGAAAAGAGAGGATGACAGTGGAAGAGAAGAAGTACAAAAAGAGGCAGAAGGCACAATGACCCGGAGACTCAACATCGGTCGGGCCCAATCAATTTAACAATGGCCAAGCAATCCACTTCAGCCATTCATTGTGCTCTCTGGCACTTCTATTCTCTTATTTTCCTATTCTACTCTCCTTTCTTATCTATTTTACTCTAATCTACTCCCTTCTTCATTCACAATTAGACGGGGGAACTGCTGCAGTTCACTTCGGTCACTTACTGTGGCCCCCTGGGATGTGTAGTCCTGTAGTTTGATTATTGCACACCTCATCTGCCCCCTGGGAAATGTAGTTCGGTAGTTAGGTTTTGTGCCCGCCTCGTCTGCCCCCTGGGAAATGTAGTTCTATAGTTTGATTATTGCACATCTCATCTGTATATCACTTCTAACATCCATTATCTTTTCTCTTTTTCCATGTCCCTCCCTCCATCCCTCCCTCTCCGTCTCCCCTGTCTGACTCTCACTCTGCCCTCTCATGTGTCCCTAGAAAGGTGGTGGTGGTGGAGGAGGAGATGGGAGGGGTGGGAGAGACAGAATCATGCTGTGAGAGAGAAAAGACAGGAGCAGGGCAGGGTGGGAGAGAGGACAAGCCGGCGGTGGAGGGGAGGAGAGGGGTGAGAGGAGGACCGGAGCGGGGGAGAGAGGAGGGGTGAGAGGAGGAGGACGGGACCAGAGGAGAGAGTTGGAGGAGCAGATCGCACCGGTGGGCTTGTCTACATGGACCCCCTCCCAGGGAGTGTCTCGTCAGCGGCTGTCACCGGAACGGAAGGCGCTTGTTCCCCAGAGAGTGACACCACGGGGGGCGGGGGCGGGGGGGGGGGGGGGGGGGTGGTGGTGAGGCTCCTCCCTCTGATCCTGCATCCGCTTGAACATAGGCCCTGTCATCACGCACACGCACACTCCCTCTCTCTCTCTTCCCTGCTCATACAACGCGCCGTGCTTTGATCAGCACGAGGATGTCACACATACACACACACACCGAATCCAACCACAGGGACCCTTTGAAAGTGCAGTGTGCCAATGACAGTGAACATTGTACTGATGTGACTGAGAGAAACAACTTTGCTAACTTTGGGAGCGAGAGAGAGAGGCTGAAGATGGAAAGGAGGCAGAGAGAGAGAGAGATCAGGGCGAGTGAGAGTCAGACACAAGGAGAGAGAGATCAGCGAGAGAGCGAGAGACAGCCAAACAGACAGAGAAAGACTAGAAGATAAAGAGAGAGGAAGATAGAGAGAGATGTCAGGGTGGGTCTTCCCCATGGAGAGGTGTGCATGCAGGCTCCCCGGTGGTGCTGTGCCTGTCTGGGTGTCTTCAGTGTGTCTCAGCCCCGTCAGCCCAAGACACAGGCTCTTCCTACAGCACTCCACCCCACAATGAAGCACCCACACACACACACACACTGGAGCAAAGAAACACACACACTGCACTTAGACACCACAACAGGACACCAACTGGCATGGCTGGCATTGCAGAGACACTCCTAGGCTCTGCACACTGCAAACACTGAACAACACAAGGATACACACACACTCGGTCCGATACGTAATAGGGATTCACAGTTTTATTTTATCCGCTTAGTGCAGCAGGAAGTCTAGGATCATTTCGGCAGGCTGTCAAGAAAACAGTCTGTATTTACCAGACACAACTCAGATACCAGGCACAATGTAAATAATTCACATTTCAGATACCAGACACAGTCAACAATAATGAAAGTCTGCTTAATTAAAGGACGTTTTAGCCAACGGAGCCAAAGCCAGAGCAGATGCAGCAGAGGTGGTTCAATAACTACCTGTTCCAACCAAGCAGTCTGTGACCTCGATGTCCAATCGAAACGTCGCCAGGCCTTTAGCTCAGTGTGCTAACCAGCGACCAAGCTGTTCAAGATGGGAAGTAAGTGGTACGAGTTCAGGCAGGTCTTAGTCCATGTCCTGGAAGAGGAGGGTGGTGCGCGCTGCAGCACTTCCTCAGTAATCCTGGTGAACAAGCCTACGTGGGAGACCGACAGGCGGCCTCAAATCTGGGTTAGAGTCCATCTGTCAGACGTGAGTGGTCAGCAGCGTTTGGTCGCGCTCCGACGCTAAACCGCTCAGACACGGGCCGTTATGCCGCCCGGTGTCACCGCGGAGCGAGGGCTTCCACGGGAGACGATCACTTCCTGCCTGCACAGACGGTGGTTATCGAACTGAGAAAAGCAGGTTCAGACACACACATACATGGCCGCCAACATAGATTTGAGCATCTCAACCCACTCGGTAGATTCAAGAAATAGTTTCAGCGTTTAAGTATTTAGACCCTTCAGACAAGACCATTTGGTTGGGTGGTTCTGCTCGAGAAAACTTCCCTGGGATGCAGGCCAAAGTTACCTGTCTTCTGGGTGTTTGTGGTCCACAGCTCATTCATGTAATGCCAGGATCGGATTTGAGCTGGGAAACACTTCTTTCTTTCATTTGAAAACGTCTGAAACGTGGACGAAAATAACCCCTTGCAACATTATAAATCTGGAAAACACTAGATCTAACAAATATTTGCATTTCTTCATACATTTTCACAGATCTCCATAAATTAGTCATAATCATCCCGGCAGACCTGGGAACTGCAGTAGCTAATTATCACCTTAGTAGGTTTGTCTCGCTCACCCCCACTCTCTTACACTCACTCCAGCTCTCTCTCTTTCCGCCTCTCTCTCTTTCTCTCTTTCTCTCTCTCATGCCCTCTCTCCATATCTCTCTCCTCCTCACTTAGTCTGGCTCTCTCTAGCTCTGTCTCATTACATCAAACAGATACAGTTATGCAGTTCTACAGAGTCAACAGCCCACATTAATACAGTCACCTTCTCGCTCACCCCCCTGTTCACCTCCTCGTTCAACTTCTCCCTCGCCTACTGGTTCACCTCTTTCCTCACCCTCTCCTCCCTTTTCTTTCACCTCCTCTTTCATCTGTTCTTACACCTCCTCCCCCACCTACCTTCGCTCTCGCCTGGGCATTCACCTAACTCTCACCCTAAATCTGTCTTCTCCACTCCTAGCTACTGTAGCTACCCAACCTTCCTTCTCTATCCTTATCCTGTTAGATCTCAGTGCAGCATTTGATACAATTGATCACAACATCCTAATCAATAGACTGGAAAAGCTTATTGGGTTCACGGATAGTGTATTGAACTGGCTGAAATCATATATCACAGGAAGGAAGTTTTATGTTAGTTTAGGTGACCATAGGTCCAAGAAACATGAGAACTGCTACGGGGTTGCTCAAGGAAGCTGCTTAGGTCCATTACTTTTTTCTCTTTATATGTTACCACTCGGCGACATAATCAGAGAACATAACATAGATTTCCATAGCTATGCGGATGACACACAACTATATATATCCACTGAACCCAACGATGCAACGGCCATCAATTACATTACCAACTGCCTGTTGGCAATAAACAAATGGATGAATGATAACTTTCTTAAATTAAATGAAGACAAAACCGAAGTCCTACTATGTGGCCCCAAATCCAAAAGAGAGATGCTTATTAAGAATCTTGGAGGCTTAACCCCCTGTCTTAAACCAGAGGTGACGAGTCTCGGTGTAATCCTGGACTCAGATTTGAATTTCAACTCTCACATTAATAAAGTGACCAAAACAGCTTTCTTTCACCTGAGGAATATAGCAAAGGTACGACCATTCATAAAACAAAATGATGCAGAGAAGTTAATTCATGCTTTTATATCCAGCCGGCTGGACTACTGTAACGCACTTTTCACTGGTCTTCCCAAGAAAACCACTGAAAGACTACAGCTCATTCAAAATTCTGCAGCTAGATTATTAACCAAAACTAAAAGGAGAGATAACATTAGTCCTGTCCTAGCTACTTTACACTGGCTCCCTGTTACCTTCAGAATTGACTTTAAGGTCCTTTTCCTCACATACAAACCTCTACACGGACAAGGACCTAGCTACATTGCTAACTCCTTTATAAACTACACACCAGCTAGAACACTGCGATCATCAAATGCAGGCCTATTAGAGGTCACCAGAAGCAGTCATAAGAAGATTGGTGATTCGGCCTTTGTCAATTACGCCCCAAAACTATGGAACAAATAACCATAAATATTAGGGAAGCAAACACTCTAGACATTTTTTAAAGACAGCTTAAAACCTACCTTTTTACCGAAGCATTTAAGTAATTTTATCTCAAAAGGGTTTTCCTACTTTTAAAGTTGTTTTCTCTCTTGAACAGAGATCTTATTGGGATTTGTATTTTTGTTTGAATTGTTTATCACTTGTATTATTGTTTTTATTGATTTTATGTAAAGCACCTTGAGCTACAATTCTTGTATGAAATGTGCTATATAAATAAAGTCTTACTTACTTACTTACTTCCACTAGCATGACTCATTGACTCAAATTAACATTTACCTCAGTGATGGTGGACATCATGTCCACACATATTTGTTTTCTATGCTCTCCCTTTCTCTCTTCTCAGGCTTCAGATCCCCTTCAAAAGCCTACAGTGACCTACGACCCCTAGCTGACCTCTGCAGTAGTCTCTCTGGAGGGTTTCCTGAAAGACTGTCACCCAGTATATAAACGCTTGTTGTCCCCACCAGGAGCCAATGGCAAATATGCCACACTCCACTCATTGCTCAGGTGAAACTGGTCACGTTGTCTCAATGGACGGTCACAACCACATGTTTAACATGTTGTACTCAACCACACACACACATTTCACATGTGTAGGCCACATGTTACACCAGAGGTACTTTACAGCAGGTTTGTGTCCATCAACGCTAACACGCTACAAGCAGGAAGTTATTAGGACCCTTACCAAGCCACAACCACATAACCCACGCTCCACTTAATTTTTTTTTTTACCCGAGTAAACATGATATGGATCAGGGCCAGGGTCCTGAGCCATCTTTCCCTTGCCGACGCACCCCTCCACCCCTCCCCTGCTTATCTTAAAGCAGAGGAGCTTATAAATAAAGCAGGCCTTCCTATGAAATATGGAGGAGGTCTTCGATTAACACCCAGAGGTACACAGGACCTTTCACAGACCTGCTGGGTGGAGGGGGGTGGGAGGTGGAAGGGGGGAACAAGGCGAAAGGGGGGGGGGGGACAGGATGAAGACTGTGTAACTTACGTACAGGCCTCACTCATGTGTTCTGATGGAGTATGTAAATCCGGCGCTGTGCCCAACCATGAAGCACACGGCGCTTAACCCCTCCTGCTGAGGCGACAACGCCACCATCTGCACTCAGACGCTCACTGTGACAGCTCTCCCTCAGCCAATCAAACGTAAGATCCCCCCCCCCTTTGACTTTGGCAACCTGTTATGCTAATGAGTTTGTTTATGGTCGTGGTATCTATCACCAGATCTGTCCCTCATTCACGCTGCCTAGCAACCGCGTAGCCGCATGCCCCGGTACCATGGTGATGAGCGGCTTTGTGTCGCCACCAAACTTTGCACCTTCCTTCACACCAGGAGGTGCGCGTTACGATTGGCTGGCAGATGGCTCGTCTAACTGGCTGAACACAATCTGTCTGGCCGTATCAGAGAAGCAGATTTACACACAGCCTTGAAATATCTCAGCAACATGGACACTCCACTCCCCACACTAGACTGACTTCCTCTCAATCTCTCCTTCCCTTCGTCGCTATTCAACTGCAACAATGCCACCCTTGCCAGACTAGTCATGGATGACCTGGCTTTGTGTTCAAGAGCTCCGGACACGGGGCCCCCCTCCGGAACCACCCCCCCCCCCCCCCCCCCCACATTATCACTGTTTCTATTTCCCTCTCCCCCTCACTCTCTCTGTCACTTGTACTACCCACCCTCTCCCTACCTTTGTCTCTAGCCCTTTCTCTATAACCCTCCATCTCCTTCTCCTCTTCTCCCTCTCTCTTCTCTCTCTGTCTCTCTCTCTCTCTCACACACACACACACAGCTATCACACACCCACACCTGGTTACACATACACACACTCACACACACCTGATCACATACACAAACACACACAGATTGCTAGCATAGTCACTCTGAGTACCTCCCACTTCTATCAGAATCAGAAAGGGATTTATTCGCCATGAAAGTTTGCACAGACAAGGAATTTGCTTTGGCAGGAAGGTGCATACAATAAACATATACCTAAAATTTAAATATGTGGACTAACTATACTAAGGGTACATAAACTAGCAGTACTAAGTGGGATAAATATAAGTTGCCGTAAATTACAATATAAAAATACAAAAATACAAATATTACAAAAAATACAAATGTACAAGATACCATGTTGTGGTGCAGTGCAAAAGCAGTGTGTTTTAAGCAATAAGTCATTTGAGTCAGTGTGGTCCCTTGGCCTTGTTGAAGAGGCCAACAGCGGAAGGGAAGAAACTGTTTTTGTGGCGTGAGGTATTGGTCCTGATAGACCGCAGCCTTCTGCCGGAGGGGAGTGACTGAAACAGGGAGTGTCCAGGGTGGGAGGAGTCGGCCACAATCTTCCTCGCTCGCCTCAGGGTCCTCGAGGTGTGCAGGTCCTCGAGGGTAGGCAGATTGCAGCCAATCACCTTCTCAGCAGTACGGATGATACGCTGCAGTCTGCTCTTGTCCTTGGCAGTGGCAGCAGCGTACCAGACGGTGATGGAGGAGGTGAGGATGGACTCAATGATGTCTGGCTGAGTAGAAGTGCACCATCATTGTCTTTGGCAGGTTGAACTTCTTCAGCTGCCGAAGGAAGTACATCCTCTGTTGTGCTTTCTTGATGAGGGAGCTGATGTTCAGTTCCCACTTGAGGTCCTGGGAGAGGATAGTGCCCAGGAAGCGGAAGGACTCCACAGTGTTGACTGGGGAGTCACACAGGGTGATGGGGGTGAGTGGGGCTGTGTTCCTCCTGAAGTCCACAACCATCTCCACTGTCTTAAGAGCATTGAGCTCTAAGTTGTTCTGGCTGCACCAGGTCACCAGGTTGGCCGCTTCCCACCTATAATCAGACTCGTCTCCACCAGAGATGAGCCCAATAAGGGTGGTGTCGTCCGCAAACTTCAGGAGTTTGACGGACGGATGACTGGAGGTGCAACTGTTGGTGTACAGGGAGAAGAGTAGAGGAGAAAGGACGCAGCCCTGAGGTGATCCGGTGCTGATGGACCGGGAGTCAGAGACTTGTGTTCCCAGCTTAACGCACTGCTTCCTGTCAGACAGGAAGTCTGTGATCCACCTGCAGGTGGAATCAGGCACGTTCAGCTGGGAGAGCTTGTCCTGAAGCAGGGCGGGGATGATGGTGTTGAAGGCAGAGCTGAAGTCCACAAACAGGATCCTGGCATAGGATGCTGGGGAGTCCAGGTGCTGTAGGGTGAAGTGGAGGGCCATGTTAACTGCATCGTCCACAGACCTGTTGGCTCTGTAGGCAAACTGCAGGGGGTCCAGTAGAGGGTCAGTGATGGATTTAAGGTGTGCCAGCACCAGGCGCTCGAAAGACTTCATTACCACAGAGGTCAGGGCGACGGGTCTGTAGTCATTATGTCCTGTTGGCCTTGGCTTTTTGGGCACAGGGATGATGGTGGAGGACTTGAGACAGGCTGGCACATGGCATGTCTCAAGGGAGGTGTTAAAGATGTGGGTAAACACCGGAGACAGCTGGTCAGCGCAGTGCTTGAGGGTGGCTGGAGAGACAGAGTCCGGCCCAGCTGCTTTGCGGGGGTTCTGCCTCTTGAAAAGTCTGTTAACTTCACCCTCCTGAATGGAGAGAGTCGTCACTGTAGAGGGGGGGAGGTGGGAGGCCTCCTGGGTGGGAAGGGGTAGTTCAAGACTGTCCAATTGTCTTTCAAATCTGCAGTAGAACTCATTCAGGTCGTTGGCCAGGCGGGAGTCGTTAGTGGAGTGGGGGGCTCTGGGCTTGTAGTTGGTAATTTTCCTGAGCCCTCTCCAGACAGAAGCAGAGTCGTTTGCAGAGAATTGGTGTTTTAGCCTCTCTGAGTACAGTCGTTTAGCCTCCCTCACCGCCTTGCTAAACCTGTTCTTTGACTCCTTGAAACTGTCTTTGTCCCCACTCCTAAACGCGGCCTCTTTCTCTGACCTCAACCTTCTGAGTTTAGCTGTAAACCAGGGTTTGTCGTTGTTGTAGCTTACCCTGGTGCGTGTTGGTATACAGCAGTCCTCACAGAAGCTGATGTATGATGTCACAGCCTCTGTGAGCTCATCCAGACTATTGGTAGCATTGTGATCTTGTCATAGTAAAATCTGTATCAACTCAACCAGCACAGATCTCCGGTCATATTATATACACACACACACACACACACACAACCACACTCACACAGACATACACACACGCTCCCACTCACACATACACTCACACAAGAGCCAAAAGCCACAGATGTCACTAGGGTCAGATAAGGGACTCTGGGTCATGGTGACGTAACCGGATGTGGTGAGGATTGATCCGCTGTGGAATGTTCTGGCAAACTCACCAAAGGGCTGATTGGTCCTGAGATCAGAAACTGGCATCACAGGCCCTCCCCCTCATATCTCAGCATCATCATCTCAACATCAAACCCTGGCCATCGTGGGAGGAGAGCTTGTGTAACAATGTTGTGGTGCAACAGAAAAGCCTGTACACCCAAACCATAGCATCGGAGCATCTGTGTGTATGTGTTTGTGTGTAGAATCTGGATGTGTGTGTGTGAAAGTCAGCGAGTGCTTGTGTGTTTGTGTGTGTGGGTGTAGTTTATTTGTGTGTGTCTAGAATCTTTGTGTGTAGAATCTTTGTGTGTGTGTGTGTAGCATAACATATGGCAAACACAAGGGCACAGACTTGGATGTCTTCTTAACAAGGACTTCTCAGCTTCCAACATCATGTTTTATGTCAATCAAAGGCTACATTAGATATGTTAGCAGCTGTTTAGACAGAGAGAGGAAGGGGGTAGTGGGGAGGGCCTGTGTGTGTGCGTGTGCGTGTGTGTGTAGGGGGGAGTCAGGGTTCATCCCGACACGGGCACGCTGCTGGCACAGTGAGAGCCGTGCACGCTTGTGGTGCTCACACACCGAGGCCTCCAGGCCTGATGCCTAATCTAGCATTAAATCATCTGATCTGTGTAAACTGACAGGATATGATGGAGGAGCAGCTGGTGTCTCCCTCCCTCCATTCCGTCGTTATCTTTCTGTCTCTCTCTCTCTCCCTGTCCCTTAATATCTCATAAGCTCCATCTCTCTCTCACTCACTACATCTCTCGCCCCCTTCCCTTGCCCTCCCTACTTGTCTCTCCTTCTTTTTCAATCTAAACCTCATTCTCTCCCTCCTCTCTCCACCCCTCCTCTCTCTCATACCACTTCTGTCCCTCTCTCGCCACCCCTCTTTTCACCTCCCTCCTTCTCCCCCTCTCTCTAAAACTCTGTCTTTCTCTAAAAGCCCTTACGTCCCTCTAACCCCTCTCGTCCCTCTCCTCTCCCTTTTCTCCGTAACTCCCTCTCTGCTCTTCTCTCTCTCTCTCTCTCTCTCTCTCTCTCTCTCTCTCTCTCTCTCTCTCTCTCTCTCTCTCTCAGCATCTGCTCCTCTCATCAGTAGATCTTTGCTATTTCAGTCGTTGTTGATCCTCAGTCCCCGTGTCTTTATTTAGAGGAGACAATCTGTCTCTGAGGTCCCCTGAGGGCCAGGGGAAGGCAGGAGATGCAATATTGGGTCTTAATCCTCCCGCCCCACAGACCTGTTTCCTAGCTGTCCGGACATGCAGGCCTTAGCCACACCAATGCTATTGCAAGTCTATAGACCCAGCCTTGCTCCTCTGGCATATGGGCTGGAGAACTGGTTCATATCAGCCACTTTGTGTGTGAGTGTGTGTGGGTGAGAGAATATGTGTGTGTGAGTGTGTGTGTGTGTGAGTTAGTGTGTGTGTGTGTGTGTGTGTGTGTGAGAGTGTGTGTGAGAGTGTGTGCTAGGTAGGGATGTCATGGTACAGTCATTAACATTGCTTTGACAGCAATGTTAATGAGACATCATGTTAGGAGTGTCTCCGCTCCAGTGGCCCACAGTGGCTAAGCAAAGTTTGGAGACTTTCTTTGGTTTGTTTGGTCCGGTCATCTTGTCATCGGCATTGTCTTGAACGCTGAATCCAAACTGTGACACAGCGACATTTGCAAGACCTCTTCAAATTTGCTTCTCTCTGTCTCGCGGGCGCTCGCCATTGTCACATTGGAGCTGAGAGAATATTTCTTGTTTTTAGTTTCCCCTCTCTTCCCCAGCTCATATTTGCATACAGAGAGCCACAGGGACATTCTGTTGGGCTCCAGAGATGTTCTGTGAATCTGAATGTACAATGTGTGTGTAGTCACACTGCAATAAGCAAGTTTGGGGAATTATAGGGAAAGGACATAACCCGATGGTTCATGTGTGCGTTTTGAACTGTAAGGGGCGTGCCGAATGGTCCCAGAACATCCCATGTACGTGTGTAGTGTGTGTGTGGTGTGTGTGTAAGAAAGGGAGTCAGTGAGAGAGGATGCAGGTTTGCTGAGTCACCATGGAGACCGATGCTTGTGTAGGGGAGGGAGTCAGGCGAACAGACCGGTTACCTTCACGCTACATTTCGACCATGGCAACGCAGGACAGGACACCACATACACGGCTGTCAGGCTATTATGGGATGTCCAACTATTAGGAAAGGATCAGTGAACTTTAAGTGTTCTGCTTTTGTGCTGGATTTAAAGACACTTAGGCTGTCAGACAGACAGAGCAAACGTCCCACAGTATGACACACACACGTGCAATGAGTGTCAACAGTGAAAACACACACACATGCATGCACAATTGTCCACCGAAGAAATGAGATATCTGCATTTTCCTATCCATGCTGTCCTTCCTCCAAGGGCAGCCAGGAGCTGTGGGCATATCAGCGGCGACCGGGGACCAGCGCCAAGCTGCTCATGCCCGTGTTTTGGTCAGGGACAGGGCAGGAGATCAATCTGTTCTGTTCGGCATGTTTTTGTATTTGGGTTCTTTGTGGAGGAAACCCATATGAGCACGGGGAGAACATGAAGCTTCACACAGAAATGTCAAGAAGATAGCCCACCTGAGCACCGCCGGGCCGGGGAAGGACAAGCCCCCCGAGCCCCATGCAGGAATCTAACTCACAACTTTCCTGCTCTGATTTGGCAGTGTTGCGCCATGCCACCGTGCCTCTACAGACAGACGGTCAGACAGACAGACGGTCAGACAGACAATCAGACAGGCAGTTAGACAGACAGACAGTTGGACTAGACAGTACAACAACAGTAGACCTTTCAGACAGAAGGCCCTGCTGTGAGCAGCTGATTTATGAGTGCTAATGAGTCATGATTGTCATACTTGACCATTCTTAACCTCAGGCTTGTCCCAACACGCACTAACACAAATACACACCACACTTTATTTGACTGCTAACAAAATCCTATGGTCACACACACACACACGTATACACCAAACACACATGTATACACATATATATATACATATATATATACATATATATATATATATATATATATATATATATATATATATATACATATATATATATATTTATATACACACACACACACATTCGAACAAACAGACCAAGTTGACCAGAAGACACAACGGAAGACATTGACCCAGACCCCGCAATTGCTGGCTGTCATTGATTTCCTTCAGAGGTGTAAAAAGGTTTCAGGCCCTCTATTGATGTGCTTGCTTCTCTCTTTTCATCTCGCACTGAGATAGGGTAGAGGGGAATGGGCGAGGGAGGGGAGGGGCTGACGGGAGGTCTACAGTCCAGTATAGTGACTCTGTCACACAGAGAGCAAGGGAGGGAGGGAGGAGGAGAGGGAGAGAAGTGAGAGGACAGAGAACAAGAGAGAGATAAGATGAAGCAAAACGAGATACGGTGAGGGAGGGAGGGAGGGAGGGAGGGAGGGAGGGAGGGAGGGAGGGAGGGAGGGAGGGAGGGAGGGAGGGAGGGAGGGAGGGAGGGAGGGAGGGAGGGAGGGAGGGAGGGAGGGAGGGAGGGAGGGAGGGAGGGAGGGAGGGAGGGAGGGAGGGAGGGAGGGAGGGAGGGAGGGAGGGAGGGAGGGAGAAAGAGAGCATGACGAGAAAACATAGAATGAGAGATAGACGAGAGGAAAAGGGAGAGAGGGATGGGGATTGGGTGAACACTCTTCCACTGAACTCTAATTAGAGCTGATAGGGATCAATTGGTAAATTACATGGCGGGTTGATTGTGGATCCAGTCCAGAGTGGTCCCGATGAGAAGCACCAGATTGGGGGAGATAAGTGTGCTTGTGTAGGAACGCTGGATGGCGTTAGTTAAGTACTGGGGAAGGAGAAAAGAGGGAAGCGAGGGAGGGGTCAAGGAACAGTGTCCATTGCAGCCAAGGACAGAACATGGTGAGTGTGGAACGCAGACAGTTTAGTTCTCTCGCTGCCCTCATGAGCCTTGTGTTTAATGATTAGGACTTTAAGCTCTCACAGCGAGGGAGAGAGCGGCAGATTCTGTGTCTGCACTCTACCCTAAGGGATTAATAAAATATCTCTCTGTTGGTCTGTCTGTATATCCAAACATTAATTTATCTATCTATCTATCTATCTATCTATCTATCTATGTATCTTGAAATCCATCCATTTTTCAATCTATGATGACAATATCTCCACCATTCACCTGACAGGTGGTAGCTTAGCAAATTAGCACGAGCACATATGATCCTCCACAGGGGACAGAGGTTCAATTCCCTGCTGGTTTCCCAGAGTGGTGGCAGGCAGTGTGGCTCTGGCACAGAGGGTCATCCCAAGGGAGGGAATGACAGCTGTTTGACAGGTTCAGCTCATTACCCTCTGATGAGACAAGCATGAGAGCTGCTAGCATCTCCTGAAGTTAGCAGGATTAACCTGAACAGATGCTTTTTTACTTTCTACATTCTACTTCTAGTCTTTCCTTTCCCCCCCCTTTCGTTCTGTTTCCTATTTTATTTTATGATGTTTCCACCTCAGATTGCATTTTACGCAAGGTCTTCGAATAGATGGCAGGTGACCGTGCTCTGCACCTGCTAGCCTACTAGATCGGTGTCTCATAGCCTACAAGCTCGGTATCTGCTAGCCTGTTAGCATAGCTTAATGTAGCGTGCTACTCACATCGAACCAGTCCTCAAATCTATACATGTAATGATGGCCTATTAAAGCCCATCTCTGTTGTCTCATTACACGCCTGCAGCATCTGCTAGCCTACAGAAGGTATCTGGTGTGACTGATGAGATGCCGCTAGCCTACAGGTCAGCGTTGGCCAGCTGCAGAAGCTTTTTAGCAAGGCATTACTCGTCATAGGCTACCGCTAGCCCCGCTAGCTCTGGCACGGTGCGCTAGCTCTCTGGTGTGATGGATAAGCTCCTGAGTGGTTTAGACTGCTAATGACCTCAAGCCCGAAGGAGGACCATAGAGGGACTTGCTGGCTTCAGAACAGCTGATCTGGCACATAGGGTAGGTACACCTGCAGCCTTTCCACATCCGCTGACTGGCAGACTATGTGCTGGCTCTGGTGTAACTGTATCCGTTGACTATTGATATCACTCAGAGTTTAATAATGTTATAATGAAGTGAAATTGTAAACATGGTTGTCTAAAAGATTAATGGAATGGGCCCTGTAGGAGGTGTACATAGACAGTTTTGTTGGTTTGGTTTACAGACCGAATTGTGTGAATGGTAGGACATGTCAAGGATGGCATGACCGTTTGTGGTGAACGGTTCATGTACACAGGTTGACCAGTGTATTGCCTGGTTACTGTGCTGCCTGGTCATTGTGTACGGTTCACTGTGTGGCCTGTAAAAGCTCTGCTCCCGTCCATTAAATAGTGTTTCAAGTCTTAACGAGGCCCTGTAGCAAATGATCTCTAATGAGTTGGGTTCTGCTCTCCCTGTATCTTAGAGTCCCTGTCAAACATGACATCAAATATGTATGCAACGCTCTAATGTAGGTCTCCAAGCACCAAGAAGGAAAATAATACTCTATAAACCTCGTTAGCCAACAGCAGCATCTAGATAACTGCATTACAGCCTGAGAGTAAGACATCCATATTTATGCATGAAATAACCTATTTGGCACAAAAAGGCATATTTCTCAAAACAGGTCTGAATATGAAGTCTGTGGAGAGCACATACTATATTTCCAAAACAGAGTTGACCCCTGTGTTCATTAACAGGGAAAGCAGATCCACAGTGTGCATTCAGACCAACACGCAGAAGAAAAGGGGGAGATGGAGAACCGAGAAGACAAGTGGAAGATGAGAGATATTTGAGGGAGAAAAATGGGGTTGGTTGGGGTGGGGGGGTGGGAGATGGATAGACTGAGAGAAAGCGAACATAATGTAGAGAGCAGACCATCCATCCATCATCTGGAGAGAGCGAACGCCAGACACTGTTAATAGATCTCAGAGGATAGCTCAGGAGTGCATACACTCTTTGTCAATTTGAGGACTGTGTGTCTCTGGGTTCACATGTCAGGTCTGATTTGTCACCCTGAGCTAGCAACAGAATGACAGAGCTGGGGTGATGGTTGTTCGAGGGCACACACACACACACAAACGAATACATCCACATCCACAAAGTAATCTGAGTGATTATCTAAGAGTATCGACCAATCGCTTCTGTAGACATAAGCACATAACCATCGCTTCTCTTGTACACACACACACTCACACACAACCAGTACACACACAGATAGAATAGACCAGACCAAACATGCTTTAGTATGTTATTAAAGCTATAGGCTGAGAGTAGTTAAAGACTGAGGTCTGTGGCTAGGTGACCATAGGATGCTGAGGCTGGGGGCTAGGGCTGGGGACAAAGGTTAAGACTTTGGTTGGGGTTGGGGATAGGGCTGGGTGCAAGGGCTAGGGCTAGGGCTGGGGGCCGTGGCTGAGGGCAGTGGCTGGGGCTGGGGCTGTTTATTGTTACAGGTTTTGGGGGCAGGCACTAATGGTCACAGGCTGTGGTCTGGGGCCCGGATGTTGAGGCTGGGACGGCTACCTGTGATGGGGAATAAGACATTCAAGCACTCTGCAGTGTGACATTCAGTCTGCATCTCTGTGGAGTACTGCCCCAATACTGAGACTTAGCCAGGCACCTCAGACACACACACACGCACCCACACACACTCACCCACACAAATAACACACACACACACTAGCAAGCTAGAGAGATAGAGAGACTGACCAAGGATGAGATAGACCAGAAAGCAATCAGTGCCCAAAAACAGATAAGGAAGAGAGAGGGGGGGGGGGGGGGGAGAGAGAGATGAATAAGTAAGGTAGAGAGAGACCACAGAGGCAAATACCGGTTGAAAAAACAGGTATTTGGACCAAGTGACCATAAAGACCAATAGAGACCAACACAAACCACTCTACAGACCTTCAGTTAGGATGAACAGAGAAATGATTCCAACATTATGAAATCATATAAGAAGCTATCATTCGTCTTGTATTACCAGAGAATCACATCTGGAGAATCTACAGAAATCACGACATATGAAACTGGATAAATTCAAACAATGCTGTAAAGATAATGACCCTTTACATATCAATACAGTCCAAAGCCATTTTATGTAAACTTATGCAGCAACGTTGTGAGGACATCTCACATCTACAGACAACAGTTTTACCTGAGGGGGCATATCACGCACACTGCCACGCATCCCAGCCCCTCCCTTTCGCTCTGCGAGTTGGTCCAAGCCCGGCTAGGCTGTCAGAGAGAAGCCCAGCAGCACTCATACTTCCGTCCCGAAGTCAGGAGGTACAGCAATGTGAGTCGGAATCGATTTCACGGCCTCGGCCTCGTCTCTCGTTCTTTACCCGAGCCATCAACAAACAATCCATTTATTCTGACAAGACAAGAATGTCCACAGATGAGAGCGCCCTGCGCGGCTTCTCCGCTTTGCTAGGCTCTCTCACCGGGAAACCGTGTTCTCATTACAGCGGAGGAAAGCGATATGCCCGGGTCCTAGTGTCAAAAATAAAATAAAACGCAATTAGAGGTTCTCAGTTTAGATCAAAGAGCCATAAATAGACCTATGGATTTCGGACAACACTGATTAATAGTTCACGTGCCGGGTAGCCGATTATGCGCTCGGAGTGTCAATCTAGTACAAATCATTTAATAAACACTTTAAAGTATTAAATTGTAGACATTGTATAGACACTATAGCACGGTTGCTGAAAGGCGGTCTGAAAGGCGGTCTTATTTATTTTTTGCAAAGGTGCGAATCTACCTTATCATGGTGCACTGCAATACCCACCAACCATTACGCAGCATTCTGCCGTCCCCGAGTAGGGTCTGGCTTCCCCCTTTTTAGCCAGTGTGTGTGAACCTAACTGTAATGAATTGCTGTCTCTGTTGAGTGACATTAGTTGTCATTATAATTTCATACTTTGCCTAAAGTCAATAGAAAGGACACATTTGAGAAATGTTAGAATAAGATAAATATAGGCTGTCGTTACCTTTATTCCGCTGTGTAGCAATTCCGCTCCGGTATCTGACGATCTGTGGTTTGTAGTGAATAGCCCATGTATGTTGAATTACCGTGGATGATAATGAATGCCCCTTTTTATCGTCAGTGTTCTTGAAGACGCACCATAACCAGTCAAGATATCTGGACCTTTAGCTCAGTAGAGGCACTCTCACTGGCACCGTTTAGGACGGACAATCATTTAGTTCCCACAGATACAGAAGATACCATCACATAACAACCAAGATCATTAGAGTCTTATATCCATGTAGGGTTCTTCGAGAAGTAAAGGTTCCCTGACAAACTGACTATAAATGCCCTTTTCCCGCTTCCAATTACGCAGAGCTCAACTGTCATTCCAAAGCTCAGTATGTGAAAACGAATGCGTTGCTTCCAGTAAAAGCTTCTCCTGGTTTCTAAAGTAAAATATGTTGTAAAAGCTATGTAGTTGATGCGGGGAAATCCTCTTTAGGTAAAGCCTACATCCTGGAATGAGACGAATCTTCCTTGGAACTTCATTCCGCGGAGTCCGGTGCAGCAATGGCAGTGTGCGGCCGTTGGCGCTGCCCTGTTCGGATTGATGAGTTCTTTAGAATGGAGACTCGCTCCGCCTCACCGACTCATTGCGTGCCGACGTGCTCTGCCAGTTCACAGCAACTTGTCCCTCAAAGCTGGTTTTATCCCTGTCCGAGCTATGTTGACAGCACGGTGCTGCACTTATAAGATAAGCTATATACCACTCGGAAATACTGGGTAGCATACTGTCAAAGCCTGCTATCGAGCACGAGGAAAGAGCCTCAGGAGACAAACCATCGACCGCTGTCAGAGAGTCCCTTATTGACACTGAAGCTACAAGACAGTTGTTAGGCTCTTAACGAATCAGAAAAAAAGAGCAAGTCGTCGTGTTGTTCTTGTGTGATGCCTGGGTGTTATATAGCGGCTGCGTTAACCAGCGGCTCTCGGTTAGGCACGGATTACCGAGATCACTTTACAGATTCCATGAGATTATTTTGACTGTTCCCAATTAACGGATTTATTTGATGCTAGTTTGCGGATTTAGCGGGTTTTGGATGCTTCATCACATGGCACAGCAGGTTCAGTGGAAATCACATGTGCTATGAGGCCTTGACAGGAATAGTTAATTGTGTGTGTCATGGAACGCTGCATACGTTTATTTGAGTTACTTTGAAGTTCAAAGGGCTCATTGTTGTTGATTATGTTGTATGGATTCATTCTTAAAATAGATATAATTTGAATAGACAAAGAGAGAAAAGAATGACATAAAAATAAACATTTAAAAAACCTGAACTGTAATCTGCGTTTGTCTCAATGTCAGCAGCGCTATTCATAAAACGTATTTTTTTTTTATTCAAAAACGTATTTTGCTGTCTGTCAATTAATAAGCACCATGGAGAGCGCCGACCAGGGCGCGTGGGGATTCAGCACTGGGCTTTGCATGTTTTGTTTTTTTCCCAACCCCTCCGCTACCCAGCCAGCGGAATGAGCTTTAGCCCCGAACATCAGTCTGATCTGATCACCTCCCCTCAGGTCCCCCCGCCTTTCCCCTTCTCCCTCTCCTTCTCCCACTCCCTCTGCCTCTCTCTCTCTCTCCCTATGTGACAAGCAGTTCCATCCTCTCTGATCTCATTTTAGGGTTGAATGCTCTCTGGGGCTCAGCGTCTGACAATGCCAGCACTTCCCGGGAAACAGTCTGGGGCCAGGTGCTGTAAACCCCTTATATTCACGCACTTCCCACAGAATGACAAGCGGCGAGAAGTCGGAAGCTGGGTGTAATTCTTTTGACCTACACACTTCGCTGTGTGGTGGTATTCGTACAGTTCACCACAGTTAAACAAGTTGTATTACAGTAATACATACAGTAGCAAGCATAGCAATGGAGCAATAGCAAGGACAGTGGAAAGTGTAGGTCGTATTTGACGTCAACAAAGAACTCTTAGCTATAGCGTTAACTGCGTGCTGCACCTTACGTACATGACAGGGGTGCCATAGCCTACTGTAAATGGAAGATTACGTGATTTAAAGGTCTATCGACGATCAATCAGTCAATAGCCCTATCATTCCTGTCCTGTCAGGCTTCACCTTCAGGTACTGACATTGATCCTTTGTCCACGGGCTGTCTGCACGCTGCAGCCTGTGTGGCGCGAGATGCTGACGAAAGCAGAGCGGTCACATTCCGACCACACATCAACATGACAGGCAGCTGGAGTAAAGTCCCAAACCAGAACCAGGTGGATGGAAGGAAGGACAAGAAGAGAAGAGAAGAAGGAAGAAAGGAAGAAAGAGATGAAGGAAAGGAAGAGAGGACAGAAGGAAGGAAGGAATAAAGAAAGGAAGCAAGGGAAGGGAATAGGAAGGAAGGAATTCTTAATTGTCTAGTGGAAAACCGTTGATATCAACTGACATTTTCATGTATTGTTGTTTTTAGATAGAAAAAATATGAAGAGGTAAATCAAATGTTTGCTGACTCACCTTCAGCGGCCCACGTTCTCAGCCTCTGGCCACATCCATGTCGAATCATCTTAAGAACGTTTTTTTTCTTCTGTTCACCAGTATGATTCCACTCCAACCCTCCAATGCCTCGGAATAGACACGGCTGCTGTAACAATGTCCTTCAGACACACAAGGTTGGTGTTAAATGGAGCCAGGCAACCTCTGGCTATCTCACCTGGCAACTCATTCATCCCGTCCCTGGGGTGAGGGGGCGGCGGACTGACAGAGAGGGCGAGAGAGATCGAGATCCGCAAAATGATTGAGGAGATAGGCTGCAGGCAAATGTCTATCTTCTACAGGCTAGGCCCAGGACAGAAGGCTTGATTGAAGATAAGGAAGTGAGGAAAAGTCAATAAAGAGAAAAGGGAGAAGAGGGGTTGTGTTTTTTTTGTTTGTTTGTTGTGTTTTTTCTCCTTCTTCTGGTGAATTCTCGGACGTTCTGAGGATGGGAATAGAAAGCAGCAGCCCGTTTCTGTCCACTGCAGGACACAGACATGCAGGCACACACTCCCACATTCACAGACACACACACACACACACTCACACAAAATACACACGCGTGCACACACTAACAGATGCATACATACACACATTGGACTCTGATGGAAAGAAGACAAACAGCCCTGTAAGAGCAGACAATGAAGCTGAAAATGGGGAGAGACTGGATGAGAGAGAAGTACAGAGATAAAGACAGACCAGTGCATTACAATGTGTTGGTATGTATGTGTGTGTGTGTGTGCAGTACGCCTATGTGATTGTGTGTGTATGGGTTTAGAGTCAGGTGGGTGAGCGGTTAAGGAATCGGGCTAGTAATCAGAAGGTTGCTGATTCGATTCCCGGCTGTGCCACATGATGTTGTGTCCTTGGGCAAAGCACTTCACCCTACTTGCCTCAGGGAGAATGTCCCTGTACTTACTGTAAGTCGCTCTGGATAAGAGCGTCTGCTAAATGACTAAGTGTAAATGTAATGTAAATGTTTACAGTAAGCCTGTGTCTGTATGTGTGTGCATTTCCAGCAAGTATATGTTTTGTGTGTGAGTGTGAAAGAGAGTGTGCGTCTGTTTTTCTGCATGTGCAGAGAGGTAGAAAACGTTCCAGCAGATACAAAAGCAAAACACAAACCCTGTCACAAGTGTGCGGACATCAGCAGAGAGTTGAGAACCAGAAGCAGTTTCCCACAAAGGTAACCTGAGTTCATGGAACTCGGAAAGCAGAAAGTCTGCCTTGAAAACGCTTCCTTCCTCTGAGTTTCCGGGGGAACAGAAGTTCCAGCCAGACTCTGGAGGTCACTCGGGACCACAGCTCATCTCTCCTCTCTCCGGGGGGTCTGAGCTGGAATGGAGAAGGCAGGTGAATGAAGGATCTCTCGCTGCAGGACCTGACAGTACCTCTAGTGATGCCAATCTCACAGTAAAATATAACCCAGAGGAAGTTCAAAGTATTAGTTGACAGTTTTGAAGGTCCCTCTCTCATTCGGGGAAATTCGCCAACCGATGACAAGAGGGTGTCCGATTCCAAGAACCACACAGCACTCAGTGTCCGGATGTGTCTGTGCTGTATCGTTGTCCAGATGAATTGGTCCTGGTTCTGATCCCCATCTCTCTGTGGACGCCAGGGGGGTATCTCTATCAGCCTGGGGGGTTCTGACCTGGTCCTGTCCCAGCAGGCGGTGGGGGGGCTCGGAGTTGATCTTTCAGCCTCTGTTGTTGGCAATTCTCAGCCAATTCTCAGCCTCTGTGAAGCCTTGAAGCATAGACCACCTTCCCCACCTACACACATATTGTCAGGGTTTGAGGGGTGACCTAGTGGTCACTGGGTTTTGTGGCAGCGCTCTTTCTGTCAGCAGCTTTTTCCTTCTCACCACCTGTTCCCTGTTTTGCGCTGATTACACCCCTTATAAATACCCTCTGTTTTCCCTCCTTCTTTGCCGAAGAGTTTTGTTATGTTTGAGACCAGTTCTAGACCCTGCGATACGCTCCTTGTTCCAGCCACATTGAACCGCTGCCTTACCCTTCCCTGGACGTACTGGATTGCCTTCCCGATCTCGGACCCTGCCTTTCCTGACTACGTTTTTCGGACCATCCCTTTTTGAGTTACCTTCTACGGCTTGTTTTCTGTTTTTGTTCCAGAGCTTTGCTTGTGAGATTTCAGTTGTCCTTTAATAAACTTTCCGTTCCGCACTCTGCTTTTGGGTCCTCCTTGCAGCCAGCCGTGACACATATACACAGAGACAGAGTCTCACACACACACACTCCTAGGTTGTCGCTTGTCTCTCTGGTTTGTGACTATATCCTTGTCTCTCTGGGTTGTGACTCTGACCTTATCCAGCCCCAGCACCTGTTCTTGGCATTGACAGTCCAATCTCCATTGATAATGGTAGGATACAGAACCGGTCAGGAGGGCTTATCTTCCCCATATCTCCCTTAGAAGCCTGTCACTTCTCTCCTCCAAATGTCACAGACAGCAGAGGCCTTCTGCGGTTAAACACAGATATATGGCCGATGCACTTTCCATGACGGAGGCCAAGCAGGGCCAACATCGTAATGCGGAGAGATGATTGTGTGCGCAGGTATTGTCCCAGGTGAAAAGCAGAGTTGTCCAACATTGAAATGAGCACTTTTTACACTGCTTCATGACCACTTCACAGAGCCTTTACAGATCTTTACGTGTTTAAGTGGCACGGCTTCAGCCCCACAGCACCACTCCGCCTACTCCAGAGCAGAAATTTGAATAATGATGATAGAACTTATAAAAACAGCATCCGCTAATGCGGGCAAAGTGCTTCTCTCAGCTCCAAGCGGAACCAGACGAAGGAGAGAACGGAAGGGAGGAAGATTTTACAGTTCCATATCTAAATCTACAGTACAACTGAAATACAGCTTCTCCTTACCTCTGTTCATATCCAATTTACACCTCTGAGATGGAACCCAGGTGGGAGTTTGTTAAGGTTTACGTCAGCAAGTCTGGGACTCCATCGCCTTCGAATGTTGATGACATCAACACATTCCATCTCAAACATGAATCTCTAACATGTTTGGTGAGACCTTTTACTGTAAGTCTCTGGGGGTGAGGGATTTCATCGTGTTCACCAAACCTGCCAGCTGAGATGTGATTACTTGCAATGAGGCCAGTAAATAAAGACTGTTTTTTAACTCTTACCACTGAAATACTGTTGGAACTGAGCACTACTGATCAACGATCCTGTGCTGTACTTTCTGTATGCCATGTTCTTTTTGTTTGTGCATCTCTTCGGATGAAAGCCTCATAAATGAAATGTCAAATGTAATGGATCTCAACATCCACGCTGCCTCTGAATCTTTTCAAGGTTTCAGGGAGTGACATGGTACTTATCACCACATATCACACAACATCATTTCACACCTACTCACTGGACACCTCTGACAGATTGTACCAGAATCTGTCCATCTCAGGTGTGTGTGTGTTTATGGGCAGTTTCTTGTACTGTTAAACAACCAGGCCCTCTTACATCACGTTTCCACCTCTGCAGGTGTGGACAGGTGTTTGTGTCTGTCTGGGTGTGTGTTGGTGTGTGTGTTGGTGTGTGTGTGTGTGGCAAACAAACCTGCTCTCTCTCTGACTTGACATATCGCACCTGTTGTCTCCCTCTATCCCTCCATCCTTCCATACCCCCTTCATTCCCCCACATCCCTCTATCCCTCCATCCTTCCATACCCCCTTCATTCCCCCACATCCCTCTATCCCTCCATCCTTCCATACCCCCTTCATTCCCCCACATCCCTCTATCCCTCCATCCTTCCACCATCCATCCCCCCATCTCCATGCTTCATCAGCCCAGCCAAGCCCAGCCAGGCAGCACCAATAACCAGGGCACGCTCCGCTGGTGCGCAGCCTCTCTCTGCATTCCAGTCCCTCTCCGCTCTGCAGCCCCACTGTCTACTCTCCCCACCTCACAGCACACCAGGCCGCAGGGGAGGGGAACAGGACTGTGTTTATTTTGATTCAAGCAGCAATTTTTCCAGTGAGTGTAAATTGATTTTGATTCATAAATGTATGCATGCAGAGAGAGAGAGAGAGAGAGAGAGAGAGAGAGAGAGAGAGAGAGAGAGAGAGCGAGAAGGTGTGTTGAATGCGCAGTCACAAGACACATCAACACATCAAAGCCATAACATGAATTCTACTCTCCCTGACACACAGGCTGCACTTGGAACAGTCTTACCTGTGTGCTGTAGGCTAATTGAGAGCACACACAAACACACACGCACATAAATATACTGTATGTGTGCATACACACACGCACTGATCCCAGATGCCTGAGTCCTTAGGCATTATATTGTACACATGTTTATGTCATAAACCAAGACCTGTCACAAAGATATACTCATGTGAACACCTAGTGTAATGGAAATGGAGCAAAGGATTAGCGCTGACTGAGTGGACAGGTGTATGTGTGTATGCATGTGTGCGTGTGTGTGTTGTGTCAAACAGATGTGGGATTGTATGCTTGCATACATGGCGAACAGGTGTGTGTGTGTTTGTGTGCATGAACGGGCGTGTGTGTGTGCATTAGTGTGTGTGTGTGTATGTGTTATGCGTGTGTGTGACCTGCGGGCTGACAGCAGAATGTGTGATGTGTCCATGCCTGTTGCTCATCCTGCGTCAGCTACTTTGCCCCAGGGATGCCACTGCTTCTGGTTGCCCTGGAGACCCCCTCCTCCATCATCTCTGGGATGGAACACCCAGAGGAGGGGAGCTCTGACATCCCAGGATGACACATGCATGACACTCGCTAGACTTGGAGATGAGGTGCTATCAGGTGGTTATATGTTTGTGAGTGTGTGAATGTGTATGTACACACACAGTGTGTTTGTGTGTGTGTCGTTGTGTGTGTTGCATAGCTAACGCTCATGTAGGCTGTTCCTCTGCCTTGAGAGACATGGTGGTATTCAACCTTTTGTTT
Source organism: Osmerus mordax (assembly GCF_038355195.1). Lineage (NCBI taxonomy): Eukaryota > Metazoa > Chordata > Actinopteri > Osmeriformes > Osmeridae > Osmerus > Osmerus mordax. The sequence continues at coordinate 6,729,058 of NC_090060.1, forward strand.
GAATCAGAAACACAAGTAACACTAAAATGGCTTCATCTATTTCTAACTCTCTGTGGGGTTTAAACTGGATGGGCTCTGTTGAGCCACATGTCATGCTGTAATAGGAGGGTGTGTTTCCATCTCAGCCTCTGCCAAGCCCCAGCCCCAGCCTAACCTCAGCATCCAAGCCTCAGTTCCACATCAGACCCCCAGTCCTAGCCCCAGTCCCAGCCCCAGTCCTAGCCCCGGCCTCAGGTCCAGCCCCAGCCTCTGCCCCTTAGTTCTGTACTTTCACAGCAGAGCTGATGCGGCTGTTGTTGGTTTTGCTTCCCAAGGCGCTGGGTTTTTTACGCCGACTGATTTGAAGGCAGCAGCATTGTTGATCTTATCTCTCGGTCTTGCCAATTTACTGCATTTTTAGAGCGGCACTTTGGAGCTATCGAGGCATCAGCATGGCTGCTGGCAGGGGGGTGGGGGGGAGGCTGTGGGGGGAGGGCTGGTGTGTGTGTGGGGGGGGGGGGTGCTGGGGGGGAGGAGCGGGGCATGGGTAGAGATGGGGAAGAGAGGGGGAGGAAGAAACTTCCTGCCGTCTCACCAGGGCTTGTGACGGGTGTTTGATATGAGCCAGAGTGGCGATGGGCACCACACAGGGCATCAGGGTGCTGGCTGGGCCGTCATCATCAGGGTGAGACTGGAGCACACATCTTTAGTTGTCCTGCTCTCCCGTAGATCTGTCCAGGTTCCCTGTCTGATTCCAGTGATGTCCATGACACTTCTCAGAAGCCCTGGCAACTGGGTGACAACCTGACACCCAGACCGTCCCTGGTGCCACATGTGGGGTTGAAACAGCAAGTCCTGACCAGAGTGTCCTGGAGGCCAGCTGTCGCCACACAACCAATGGTCTCCTGAGATGAGAAGCGTCATGGCAACCATCAGACACTATATAGGCAAACTTCCTAAATACTATTGGTAGCTACAGCTGCAAACTACTCTCACCACGCTAAGTCACCAAACTCTAACCAGCTTAGACCCATCATCAATACTGTCAGCAAACTGTCATTGTCAAACTACAGTCAACAAACCAACTTCACCAAACTACAGTCATCAAACTACGGTCACCAAACTACAGTCACCAAACTACACCCTAACCCTATAGAAAACAGTCAACAAACTAGCTTCACCAATTCAACTCCTTAGTAAGATAAAGCAATCAAACAACGTTTAGAGACTGTATCTTGTTCTGAAAACTGTCATTTTTAAGCACTGGAAACAGCAGTCAACAACCGTGGTCTTTATCTAACTTCCCTTGGAAAATGTTGTCTGGAAGGATGAGAAGAGAACAGGGTTCCGTTTCCTAAGCAAACAACTTCAAAACTGTGATTTCACTGATCAATTTGACTCTGCATCAGTCAAACACGCATGCCGCTCTGTGTCCATCCAAGGACAGATGATTTTTCTGTGGAGGCAAAGTGTGTATCATGACCTCCCAGGACAGAACACAGCGTTTTTGAAAAGAAGCTTGTCAAGACCAGATCCAAGAAAACACAGACATCTCCTGCTGGCGGGGAAGAGTCACCTGGAGTCTAAGCGCGAGTGAGTCCGAGTCAGGGTCAAGGTGAGGTTTATCCAGACAACACAATGAAAACGCTTTTCACCATGCTTGAAAGGAGGCAGAGACAGCTAGTCATGGAGAGAGCAGGCTATTTCCACTGAGGTTCAGCCTAAGCCCGCAGCCCTCTCATGTGTATGGATGCTGGATTAGCAATGGTAATGATGACCCTCCCAGCCATCAGCATGAGCAGCGACCAGAGCCAAGAAAGGAGCGGACAGGACTAGAGGCTGGAGGAGAAGGCAGGGAGACAAAGAACGAGACACAGGAGTTTCCAGGAGGAGAACGTAGGATCAGAGGCTAGGAGCAGAGCTGCCAGTCCCAATGAACGTGCTCCTGCAGCCCGTGCTTACACACCAGGGCGTGTGTGAGTGTGCGTGGTGTGAGTGTGGGTTCGCAGGGGGCGTTTATGTTAAATCCAAAGGAGGCTGGGTGAGGAGGAATGTCGCGTGTCACAACGATGCTAGGGCATCATGCCCCAGTTGGCTTCCTTTAGTGGAACTGTGTGTAGTGGTCTATGATGTCACAGACCCAAGGCAACTGAACAAGAACAATATGAACTTAAGGAGGTTTTCATGGTAAACAGAAACCTTGTTGAGAAAGAGAGGGAGAGGGAAAGGGGAGAAAGAGAGAGATAAAGGAAGAGAGAGAGTGACAGAAAGAGAGGGAGAGGGAGATGGGGAGAGAGAGAGGTAAAGGAAGAGAGAGAGTGACAGAAAGAGAGCGAGAAGGTGAAAGCGGGGGAAAAAAGGGAAAGAGAGGAAGAGGGAAAGAGTGAGGGGGAGGGAGAATGGTTGAAGAGAGAGTTCCAAAAAGAGGCAGAGAGACAAAGTGGAAAGGGGAAAGGCGGGCGGGGCTCAGCACAGTTGCCGTGAGACATTTCTCCCACTGACCTTTCTGTGATGTCATCCCCTGCGACAGAGAGTGGGAGAGAGCTGAAGACATGCTAATGACTGGACCTTTCTCCACCTCCTTCCTTCCCTCTTCCCTCTAACCCTCCTTCCTTCTCTCTTGCCTCTATTGGTCACGCCCCTCTTCCCTCTTTCTCCTCCTTTCGGCCCTCTTCCCTTACCCCTCCATCCCTCCCTTGCTCTCTCTCTCCTCTTTTTCTTCCCCAGGAGTGACACAACTCAGCTGCTTGCCCTATCGTCACGGCGACGCCTAATTTCACGGCCCGTCACTCAAGGATCAGGATTTAGGCTCTCAGGGCATCAGGAGAAGAACGAGGCGGAGTCTCGTTGATTGGGTTGTGGGGGGAGGGGGTCTGTTGATTTGGTTGGAGGGAGAGTGGAGGCGTGAGAGAGAAAGGGAGGGTGGCACGGGTGGAAGGGGGGGAGAGAGCGTGAGGGAGAGAGGGCGGGGGGAGGAGAAAGGGTGGGGGAGAGAGGGTGGGTGGAGGAGAGAGGGTGGGGGGAGGAGAGAGGGTGGGGTAGAGAGGGTTGAGGGAGGAGAGAGGGTGGGGGAGAGAGGGTGGGGGGAGGAGAGAGGGTGGGGGAGAGAGGGTAGAAGGGACAGGAGCTACACACCGGGAACAGAATACCATTCACCAACCAACTAACTAACAAAAAAGATGACACACATTAAGTTAAAGAAAGAAAAAAGTTCTGTCACTAAGTCATTACAGACTGGAGCTCTTAACATTATCTTTGGCAACACTTTACATGAAACCTTGTTTTTTTCAGGTTCTCATTACTCACCAACTGTTCACAAGTCTGACAGATTCATAACTGTATTGTGTTGCAACTTCTGGTGTAAGAATGCTAAACCTCCTCCGCCTTCTTCTCATCTTTCCTCTTCCCTTCCCCTCTCTCTTTCCTCCTGCCCTCCTCCCCCTCCCTTCTCCTTTTACTCCTTGCCTCTATCCTCTCCCTCTCTCTTTCCTCCTACCCTCCTCCCCCTCCTCTCCTCCTCCCTGACAAGCTACGTCCCCAAGTGTCCCCAAGCAGCAGAGAGTACACAGCCGACTCTCTCCACGGTACATCTCACTAATAATGTGTGACATTGATGCTCGGCACACGCCAGAGCCGTGTAGCGTGTAAACGTGTGTGATAATACATGCGTGTGATGACAATGGAGCTACGAGGTCAGTCCTACAGTGTGTCCCAGAGGATATTAGAGCTGGTTAGCTGGAGCTGTTCTATTATCCTGTCAGCCCCCCCCCCACACACACACACCCAACCAACACTTATGTAACCGTGACATCAGTACAGAACACCCCACACCGCCTCCACACCCTTGAATCCATCCCTTCCACACACACCCTCCCCCCTCACCATCTTCCCTACAGCCTCCCTCCCTCACACCAACCACCCCACCCCTCCCATGGCATTCCATCCTTCCTAATGCGCCCCCCGCTCCACCCTTCCCTCCACCATCTCCATCAATCACCCCCTCCAACCCCCACACAACCCCCAACCCCCTCCGCCCCCCACAAGTCGCACTCCTCACCCTGGCGGGAGGGGGGGCTTTCTCTGGAGGCTCTCGCGGCCGCTCTCCCCAGACCCCCAGGATCTGCCTCCACGTGCAGCACCCCCATATGCTCCTGGTAGTGAGGAAGCGTTTGGCCCTCTCCTGACAGATGGCACAGCATACCACACCAACGAGACCGTCAGGATCGACGGGTTGCCAGCTGATTGTGAAGCAGAGTGTGTGGCACACAAACAAGTTCTGAAGGGGTTTCAAAGTGTTTACGAGGCATTTCCATCAATCATCTCTGCAGGCTCATTGACAAATGAAGAACAGAAAGCATCTCGGGGTATCTGTGAGTAGGTCCAGTGGGCTTCTGTACTGAACAAGGGTGTGAATGGTGCAGTACCAGCTACTCTGAAGATCGTCCAAGCTTTTGAAAAGTCAGCTTGATGTCATCTGCTGTGTGTCGTGTAGTTACACTGAACACAAAATACACAGGAAGTGGGCATGCTATCATGTAATGTGACTTATTTCTCTGTGTCAGCATTCTTCAGTTGAACCATTTAACCGAATGATAATGTTACACAAATTATAATGTTCTCTGTTCTGTCTGAGTCTTAAGGATCACCAGCCTTTATGGTGGTAATGAATGCAAACATTAATGAGATACAGTACAGGAGAATGGGACTCTTGTCCCTGAGGGAGTGTGTGAGTGTGTGTGAGGGAGTGTGTGTGTGTGTGATGTGGTGTATGTGCATGTGTGAACATTTGTTCTCAGTAGGAGAGGAATCTTGTAATGATTGCTACTGTAAGACATTTCAACTCACATTGTCATTCATAATAAACTGTCACTTCATTTTAAACACACAGCACCGCTAATTGCATCGATCGTGTTGAAGTTGTTTTGACAGTCCTTAATGGATCCTGTAGCACCGAACTGGAGAGATACATCTTAATAATAACTTTAGCTATCTGACATCACATGTACTGTAAATCAAACCATGGGGACAATATTGACATTATATTTCTCTGTCTGGTACTGTACATGTCTCTGCCCATCACAGTGATACTCTGTACATTGTCTGGAACTTTGCATCTGACTGTGTGGCTGTTGTGATCCACAGGGTTGGAGTCGCGAGGGGGGGGGGGGGGGGGGGGGGGGGGCGTCAAACCTCGGGTTTCCTACTCTCTGAGCCAAGTGTCTGGCCTACACGGGGACAGGAAGTGACATGGGAGGGATCAGAGCACGCAGTTGAAGTTCCTAACTGATTAGATGAGGCTCGACACTCTCTCTCTCCAATTAAAAAACTCATTTTATCCCAAAGATTAGAAATGTGACAGGTGGCCACATTTCGAGAGAGAGCGAGAGAGAGAGAGAGAGAGAGAGGAAACAGCGAAAGACAGAGTGAGAGAATGGCGTGAGTGAAAAGACTTCGAATGAGAGAGGTGGAGGGAGTCAGGGGAGAGAAGAGAAGGGAATCACTGTGAGAGTGTAAAAATAGCAGTGGGAAATTCAACTTTATAGAGGACATGTCCCCTCACCATCTGCTCCTGTATGATTACTCTCAGACCACAGAGATTAACCTTAATAAATGGCACACAGCAGAGGATTGAGTGTGTACGTGTGTGTGAGAGAGTGTGCGTGAGGTGGGGAGAGAGACAGTAAGAGGGAGTCAGAAACAGAGGAGAGAGGGAGTCAGGTGGCTGAGCGGTGAGGGAATCGGGCTAGTAATCCGAAGGTTGCCAGTTCGATTCCCGGTCATGCCAACTGACGTTGTGTCCTTGGGCAAGGCACTTCACCCTACTTGCCTCGGGGGAATGTCCCTGTACTTACTGTAAGTCGCTCTGGATAAGAGCGTCTGCTAAATGACTAAATGTAAATGTAAATGTAAATGTAGAGAGAGAGAGATGGAGAGAGGGACATGGGGAGAAAGGGGGATAGAAAGAAGGAGTGGATTACAGCCAGACAGAGTATTTCCTGTCATCCTTCAGTGTTTCCAGAGTGCTGATGGCTCTCAGTAACACTAGGCAATAACCTGAGATCCCATAGGCTGAGCAGGCTCAATAACCTGTCATGTCATAGGCCAAGCAAGCCTCCTGTTTGTGCAGCTCTGCTTCACAAACATTTCATGACTGATGAGGATTTCCCTGCCCCTGATGATATCATCTCTCCTCCAATTTCCACTCCTCAATTTTCACAGGAGCGCAATCCAATACAGGGGCAGGTCATTTTATTAGAAGCTCATAAGGACTTTATGTCCGACCAAAGGAAAATGTATTTCAGGGGGTGGGACTAGCCGCTACCAAATTTACAGGTCCAACTCTGGCAGACCTGGACCTGGTCTCTAGACCCAAACCACCTCCACTACCTACAGGGAGTTGAGCACATATTGCGTTGTGTGAGACTGGCACACTATCATGCTCGGTGGTCTTGATACTCCATCCGCCACATTAAGTACGATTATTAAGTCGTCTTCCGTGTTCTTTTTACTGTGTGATTATGCGTTCCAATCATGCCACTAGAATGAGGGTTAACACTCGGGTTATGGTGAAGTTCAAAGGCCCAATTAGAGTGATTATGCTAATGTCCTTTGATTCTCATTAGGTTGACATACAAACTGCAGCATAACAAGTCTTGTAGGAAACTCACCACGCCGACTTTACATCCGCACACATGCTCACCCAGCGTGGGAATCACGCCGATGATGCGGCTTGCGTTTCCCGAGACGCACGGATGGAGCGTCTCCAGTCCGCACGAGCGGGGACACGGCAACAATACGCCAACAACACGCCAACAACACGCCAGCAACACACCAGCAACACGGGCATTATGTCACAGTGTGGGTTAATACAGGGGTGTGTGTGACGTCACTAGTTGTTGGAGAGACGTGAGCCGTGCTATGAGAGGAACCAAGGAGGTCATGGACACATCAAGCCACAGGCGCCGACACCGTGGGTGCTCCTGAGCTCGGGAGCCCACGGAAAACACTGGGAGCCCACGTATGCCAGACTGCCAGTAGGCTAAATTTTTTTCAAATTAAACATTGCAGTTGGTGCTAAGTGGAGCATCTGTCAGAGTGCGTCCGTGAGCACCCACGGAGGGAAACATACATTTGGCGCCTATGCATCCAGCTCTGATTGGCAATTTACAGAACAACAGGATGTGACAGACAGATCTACACCTGCTGACTTCTTGTTTCTGAGTCACTCTTCCTGTAGATGTTATCGGGCTGACACACACACACACACACACACACATACACACACACACACATACAAAGATAGCTGTTTTTCTGGCATTAGTGCATGACTAGTCATGTTTTTTTTTAGCCTTTCTCTGAAATCCTCTTCACAAAGACCCTGCCCAGAACACCATCACCCTGTGTATGCTTGTCAGGGATTAATAATCTCAAATTTAATCCTGTGTGTTGAACCACCCCCAACTAGTGTGCTGCCATAAACAGGGGTATGATCCCCACCTCTGTAATGAGATTAGAGTTTAGTGCTGTGTGACACCTACCAACCACACAGTGCCAGATAACAAAATGGCGGAGGCTCCCAAAGGTTTGAGTGCCAACGTTATGAATCCAACCACAATACAAATTTCTGTCAAATTTCACAGGTTACAGATAAGTACCTTTTTTTTGCAGTTCCAGAAGGTTGCGTTCGGAACTCTGAAGCATTCTTTTGTGACCAGGAAGGAGTTATATCCATAAAGGAGCTTTTACCAATGGTGTTTAAATAGCTCTCACCGTTCGCTAAGTGTGTGTTGCTGAGAATGGAGCGAAGCAAGTTGCTGCAAAGGTGGAACATCTCCTGCCGGGTCTTTTCTTACGTTCTCTCCTCTCATTCAGCGATCCTCACCCCTGCTGCGCCATATTAATTATACGCGCCATCGCACGATTAAGACGATTAGGGAGGGCTGGGCTGGGAGAAGAGGCGCGGAGCTGGCTTCTCAAGCTGTTTCTCTGTTTGCAGTTATGTATCAAGATTGCTGCTCTGGGCTGATGAGATTCGTCGCAGGTCGTATATATTTAGCTGTGCCAATGTGTCAGTCTGCACAGTCACCTGGTTTACCAGCGTGAGGGAGGTTTGGAAACCTGGGTGCCAGACGTGGGAGAGATCACAGGAGCGAGAGGAGAACCGTCTCGCTGGCGCGACGTCGTTCCCCAAGGAGGTCTTTTTGGGATCCCTCCGTCTTCATTTCATGGCGTTGCTTCGTGACACCTTGGGTTCGTGACACCTTGGGTTCGTGACACCGTCGGTTCTCATCTGTTTGCTATGCGGCCGAGTCAGCACCCTTTGACTTCTGAGGTGACTGACATGTGCCCATCTCCCACCTGTGGTTCGCTGGGATTGGCCAGCGCACGTGTGGACGTTGGAATGGAAGCCATCTGGAAGACAGAAATCAGGACCCTTGTCCTACTCCTAACCCTTGTAAACATCAATGGATGATTACTGTACTTCCAGAAATGTGAGGGAATCATGCATATTCATGCTGTCATCACAATTAGGGTGACTGGAGGACTGAAACTATGTCTTCTGATTCAATAAACAGCTTCCCCACATAACAAATTAATGCAAAGCGTACGCTCTGATCATTGGTATTGTTGTATTCAAATTTTGATTGATTTTTGATTATAATTATACCAATATCTCTTGAGTCTCCCTGCCTTCAAACACAGTTAATTGTTTTATTGCGTGAAGATATAAACATCTTGAATCAGTTCCGTAGTGTTGATCTGATGTAAGACAGATCTGATGTGAGGCCCTTCAACATCAAACTCTTCACACTCTCAATTACACCGCTTTGTTTTAGAAGAAGAAGAAACGTTTGTTTCTATTTTCAAATGTTTCAGACAAACACAAGATGACAGTAATATCAACAACAAAGCTCAGTAATGAGAGTATGGAGTGAGTGATGAAGTTGGGCCGACATTTTAAATGAAGGTGGATTTGGAGTGGTGAAGGGATTTGGGGACTGAAGCTGTTTGTGTGTATGTGTGTGTGTGTGTGTGTGTGAGAGAGAGAGAGAGAGAGAGAGAGAGAGAGAGAGAGAGAGAGAGAGAGAGAGAGAGAGAGAGAGAGAGAGAGAGAGAGAATGTAGGTCTGTTGGATTACATGCTGAGCTCAGTGTAGGTGTTTCTGCTTCTCCCTGCGATCCCGCCACCCAACCTGACCCATGAACCACAAATTACATAGTGTCTGAATGACGTTTGTTGTATAAGAGGACCTTGAACTGAACCACTGCCTTACCCTAAAGCTCAAGATCAAGTTTTGATGTTTTAAGTGAATTGCAATTCACTTAAGTAACAATTCCCTGTAAAGGTACAATGAGGAATTATTTGGTCATACTGCTCCTGGATCCTTCCTATCTAAACCCAGAATAAGGAAAGAAGTCCTTATCCTGCATAGGAAACCATTATTTTCCTGGCTGGTAGGCTGGAATCAGAGTGTTGGTTTTACATTTGCTGGTGAACCATTAGAACCTTCTCTGTATTCCCGGCGCTTTCGGCAACACACAACATGTCCCTTCAATGACTAATTAGTTCCAGTAGATTTAGGAATACTGTTGTCCGCCATCTGAATGGGGAATATATGTGTGAGAGTGTGTTCTTTGCTAATGTACTTGGTTGTGTGTGTGTGAGGAACTATGACGACGTCTCTGTGTGTGAGCATCCATGCGTGTGTGTGTGACTGTGCGCTTGTATGTGCACCCGTGTGTGTGGAGGCGTGTGCGTGAGCATTCATACGGCTGTGTTTGACCCGCGTTCGTATCTACACGGTGTGTGTGTGTGTGCATTCATGCGGCTTTGTTTGACCGCGTTCGTATCTACACGGTGTGTGTGTGTGTGCATTCATGCGGCTTTGTTTGACCGCGTTCGCGTACGTGTACGTGTGTGGGCCCGGTTCCTGTCTCCACCAGCCTGTTTGGCCTCCCTGGGTAAGACAGGCAGCCGGAGGCTAGCATCAGCTCCTCAACATCGACGTGTCCTTACCAAGGAGAAGGGGGGAGGCGGGGGAGGAGGAAGGGTCCAGGGAACACAACGCTTGGAGGAGCCGACGGGGGAGCTTGACCAGCCGTCACATAGGACATGTTTAATTCAACCCTGATAAATCTTCTAAATGTTTTAATTACAACTCAGGGGCTCGCGGGCAGAGAGGAGGAATACTTTCGAGAGAGAGAGAGACAGACAGAGAGAAAGAGGGAGAGACTGACACAGAAAGATAAGAGCAAACGGTACTTAGGAATGATTTGCCAGACCTGATGTTAGTTTCTTCCAGGATCACAATGACTCTTATTGAGGGACTTGATGCTCTTGTTGGTTAGTTGTAACTGATTTAACTTCTTGTACCCGCTGTGAATTATATTACTATTGCTTGCTCTTCTACAGGTACACTTTTGCACTTTTGAAGTTCATGTTGTTTAATTGTAACTTGTTTAACCGCATGCTCTTATGGTTCTTCCCATTGGCACTTTTTTGGTTTTTCACAATGTATGCTTCATGTTTGGCTACCCACAATGTGTGGGTGTGTATTTGTGTGGGTGTGTGGTTGTGTGCGCACCAACTGGCCCACATCAAATCTAATACTGCGACAATCCAACAGGCTGTGATACACACTTGTGTGGTACACACAAAAGGAGGAGGAGATGAGGTAAGGAGAGGAGAAGTATGCCAGGACAGAGGTGGAGAGAGGGAAGAGGAACCGAGGCAGAGAAAACAAGAAAAAAAAAGAAGGTAGACTGGAGAAATAGACTGAAGCAGCTCTTAAGTCCCAAGCTGCCAGACCGACAAATGCACCAGATTGCAGTTAGTGCTCTGCTGGGAGGCAGCCAGTTCTCCGGGAGAGACCAGACGCCTCTTGTGTGAAACGGACAGAGAAATATATATTTAATCTCCTGGTAAAGATCTAGCTGTGTAACTTTTACAGCTGTGTAAGTGGTTCTGTAGTGTGTCTGGGGCCCGGGAACTGTGCTGCTCTTCTGACTCAAGTTATGTAAAAGAGAGAGAGAGAGAAAGAGAGAGAGAGAGCGAGAGAGAGAGAGAGAGAGAGAGAGAGAGAGAGAGAGAGAGAGAGAGAGTGAAAGGGGGGGGGGCATAAGAATCCCCAGTTTTTCCACACAACTCTTGGCATAATGGAGAGAGAGAGCCAATCAGCCAGAGAGACAGCCAGACAGGCAATCAAGACAACAGGCACACTGTGTGTCTGCGTGTCTGCATGTGTGTGTGTGTGTATGGTGGTGCAATCTGGAGTACCTGTGTGTACGTGGCATTCTGTATGTGTGTTTAGTGTGTGTATGTGTGTAGGCTGGGGCTGGAGTTGTGGTTGGGGCTGGGGCTGGGGTTGAGGCTGGGGCTGGGGGTGAGGCTGAGGCTGGGGCTGGGGCTGGGGTTGAGGCTGGGCTTGAGTTGGGGCTGGGGCTGGGGTTGGGGCTGGGGCTGGGGTTGAGGCTGAGGCTGAGGCTGGGGCTGGGGCTGGGGTTGCGTTTGGGGCTGGGGTTGAGGCTGGGGTTGAGGCTGGGCTTGAGTTGGGGCTGGGGCTGGGGTTGAGTTGGGGCTGGGGTTGAGTTGGGGCTGGGGCTGGGGTTAAGTTGGGGTTGGGGCTGGGGTTGAGCTGGGGCTGGGGCTGGGGTTGAGCTGGGGCTGGGGCTGGGGTTGAGTTGGGGCTGGGGCTGGTGTTGAGGCTGGGGCTGGAGTTGTGGTTGGGGCTGGGGTTGAGTTGGGGCTGGGGCTGGGGGTTGAGGCTGGGGCTGGGGCTGGAGTTGTGGTTGGGGCTGGGGTTGAGTTGGGGCTGGGGCTGAAAGAAACAAGAAATGGGATGGATTAAAGGTTGCTGTGTTTGTGCATGTGTCAGTGTGTGTGTGTTTTGTTTATGGCCAGTGCCACATTCTGTATGAGTATATATCAAATGCATCCATTAGTGACCTCTTGGAGATCCCACAGGTCATTCTTTTATACTCTCATCTTCTCCTCTCCTTTTCTTACCTCTCCTTTCCTGCTCAATTAGCACACAAACAGATTGTGTACCCTCCCTCTTTCTCTCTTTCCATCTCTCCCTCTCTCTTTCCATCTCTCCCTCTCTCCATCTTACTGCATCCTTTCATGAGACCATTACCACCAAGTTGATATTCGGGGTGACATGAAAGGGAAGTAAGTAATGTGTGAGAGGAGAGATGAGACAGAGAAAGAGAAGAGATGGAGAGGAAGAGAAGGATGCCAGGTTGTGTGGGTTATTGGTTGAGAGACTGGTTAATCTACTGACACCCTCGTTAGATGTGACCTCTATTAGACGGCTCAATGAAGTCATCCTTTTCGCTACTCTCTCTCTCTCTCTCTCTCTCTCTCTCTCTCTCTCTCTCTCTCTCTCTCTCTTGCTCCATCTCCCCATCTTGTCCAACCTCCCTTTTCTCCCCTGTTCCAATCCCAATCTTCCTCTCCCTCCATTTTGTACTCTCGTTCTCTCTCTCCATCCCTCTGTCTTACTTCTCTATTTCTTAAACTCCCCATCCCTCCCTCCCTTCCTTCTCTCCATCCCTCCCTTGCTCTCTCTCTCTATCCCTCCTTCCCTCTCTCTCTCCATCCCTCCCTTGCTCTCTGTCCTGCTCTCTCTCTCTTTCTCTCTGTGACTTACCGTCATCTGTTAAAAAGCAGTGACCTTTCTCTTTAAGTCATTAGCCTTTTATGAGACAAAGTTCCAGCAGAGTGTGGGTACTCAACTCTCTCTCTCTCTCTCGCTCTCTCGCTCTCTCTCTCTCTCTCTCTCTCTCTCTCTCTCTCTCTCTCTCTCTCTCTCTCCTCTCTCTCCTCTCTCTCTCTTTCTCTCTCTTTCTCTCTCTCACACACATTCACACACATACGTTGTGGGATCCCCTTAGAGCCGGAGGCCCTAATAATATGTACGACAGGGCCTTCATTATGTGGTTATAGTGTTTGTCAGTAAACTCTATATCTTGACTTCTTCGCTGATTGGTGTCTGACAAACCTGTTAGAATAATTTGTTGGGAGGAACCAATCAGACGTGGACTATGGCAGTTGCTTTATCTGTGTAAAAACATTAGTTTGCTTTAATTGTTCCCTACTCGAGATCCATGGTAACCAACTCCTAGTAATAATCTCTGGCTTGACTTTGTTCTTCATTCTTGAAACATCCTCTCTCTCTCTCTCTCTCTCTCTCTCTCTCTCTCTCTCTCTCACTCTCTCTCTCTCTCTCTCTCTCTCTCTCTCTCTCTTTCTCTCTCTCTGTTTCTCTCTCTCTTTCTCTCTCTCTTTCTCTCTTTCCCTCCAACCCTGTTTTTGCTTTTCACCTGACTCTTATTGAAGACTATTAAGAGGACATTAATTGTCTGTAACAGAAATACCACAAGCATACCGACCTGGAGAGTGTGTCATACTGTGTCACACACACCTTGATAAATAACCAGACGTTTAATTGGATCCCTGTAAATATGTCAGGATTAATTGGAACTCCCCGTAACCATGGCGACTGCACCCCAAAACCCACGCCGTCTCCAGGGTGGTACGCGCTCAGAGAAGCAGCCAATCTGCATCTCCCTCGCCAATCTTCAGTCATTATCCAGCCAATCAAAGTCTTTCGAGGAAATCATCTTCCAATTTAAAGCCAATCACCATCATATTCTTAGCCAATCAAGTCTAGTTAATGAGCAGCAGCTGTCACGGTTAATTCGGAAACACAGTTTAATGGTCAGAAACATGGTTAAATGGTCAGAAAATGTCTCACCCAACTACATCTGCTATCTGGTCTTGGCTGCTGCCAGGTAGTGTGTGTGTGTGTGTGTGGGTGTGTGTGTGTGTGTGTGTGTGTGTGTGTGGGTGTGTGTGTGTCTATGTGCATGTGTGGCATGTATGACTGTGTGTGTATGTGTACGTGTGTGTGGGCATGCAAACACAAACATACACACACAATCACACAATGACTGTTTTTCTCAACACTGGCTATTTACCAAAGAAGGTGTTCAGCTTAGTAGTTCTGAGGAGGAGAGTGTGAAGGTGGAGGAGCACGGAGAGAGAGAAGGGGACGAGGAGGAGAGCAGGAAGAGAAAGAGAAGGAGTGAAGGAGTTATCAATCAAGGTGTGGTTGTTGTGATTCTCCCAGCATGTCACTGGGGATGAGTTTGTGTGTGTTTGTTTGTGGGAATGTGTGTATGTGTGTGGGCATGTGTGTGTGTGTGCTTTTTCGGTAGATCAGAGGAGCAATCAAGCAGAGCAAAACAGTGGAGTCTGCACTGCAGGGTATCAGAACCTCCCAGGGAGGGGGGGGGGGGGGGCTGCGGGTGAGGGGGGGGGTAGTAGGACCAACAGGAGATGGGATTGCAGGCTACGCCTGGATCGGGATAAAAGATTAAGGCCTATATCTATCTGTCAGTGGGTCATTCAATCTGTGCACACACACATGCACACAAGTATTTACACAAGCACATGCAAGTACGCACACACACTTGTATTCACGCACCCGTATTTACACACACACAGTTTAGGAAAGGCAGGGATGGAGAGGAGATGGAACACATCGAGGAACAGCACATTCTCTGCTATGATTAATTAACTCAATTATCTAAGATGCCACACTTTGCAATTTCAGTTTTTATTATGAAGGCCTACATATACAGCCTACTGTATATCAATAAAATAAAATAAATCTTAAAGAAATTGCCTTGAGCTATAGAGCTGCTCATCCATGCCCACCAATTTGTCTTCATCTGGATCCGATGTCTTCCGTAAACATCCTGGAGAGTTCTGACATCAACATAGCCCCGTCCTTTGATGAGTGGGAGCTAATTAGCCGTAGCATTAGCAACGTTCTACTCTGAGATTTTCTCTCACATTAAAACTGCAGCCAAACATGTGATTTGGGCCGTGCGCTGTGTAATTACCTTAATTCAGACCCACTAGAACTCTTAGCGGGAGTCATCAAGAGAAGAACCCACGTGATTGGTTCCTGTTCCCAGCTCAGCGTCGTATGGGGTTTCCCAGCAGAGGCTTGGGGCATTTGCATCTCAAAGCATCATGGGAGGTGAAGTCCTTTAGAGGAGAGGGCAGAGGGAGTGGATTAGGTGGAGTCTGGTCCAGAGGAAACCAATCAGCACAGACAGCTGAATCCCAATTGTCTGGAGACAAACAGGAAGCCACAGGCCAATGAGGAAGAGGCTGGTGACGTGGAGGAGGAGACACGCTCTGATAGGATCTGGGTGTTAGTGGAGAGTAGGACTGAAGGACTCTCTGAGTTTGTGTTTGTGTGGGTGTTATTGCATGTCTGCATATGTGCATGTGTGTGCTATTGTGTGTCGGTTTACCTGAATGTGTGTGTGTGTGTGTTATTGTGTGTCTACATGTGGATGTCGACACACAATGTGTGTGTGTGTGTGGAGGGGTGGGTGTGTTGCGTGCATGTTTCAGACACCATCTTCTGTGTTCACAGTGTGCTGACACCTTTACACAATGCCGGTGTGCTTATATAAGAATCCAGCAAGAGAGAGGTGAGGAGGAGGACGAGGAGGAGAGAAGCACAGTGAACACACAGAGAAAGGGATCATGTCAACACCTCCCACACACACACACACACACACACACATACACACGCACACACAGGCTCACATACACACACACACACACACAGGCCCACATGCACACACACGCACACATACACACTTGGCCCACGCCATGTCTAGCAGCTGTTCCCTGGACTCTGGGTGCACAACAGGTCCCAGTGTTCTCTGGGTAACTTCATCAAGAGGAAGATGAGCAGGACAATCCCAAAGAGCAGAGCACACCCAACAACTTCCTCCACAGCCACAACAACATCAACGCAGGAAACAGCATATAACAACAACGTCAGAAGCCTCAGAAGTAACAACACTATCGGCTGGCATTTCATTTACATGTAGTCATTTAGCAGAGAGACTTATCCAGAGAGACTTACAGTAAGTACAGTAGGGACATTCCCCCGAGGAAAGTAGGGTGAAGTTCCTTGCCCAAGGACACAACGTCAGTTAGCATGACCGGGAATCGAACTGGCAACCTTCGGATTACTAGCCCGACTCCCTCCCGCCTAATTCCATAATCGCTCAGCCATCTGACTCCCACTTCCACTGGAAAGATTTCTATTAATGTTGAACGGCCTGCCTCGCACAGTGCTGATGAGACACACTGTAGGATTACTTCGAATGCCCTACAAGTCCCCCCCCCCCCTCCCCAATCTCCCCGCACCCACATCCTCCAAGTAGCCTGATCCCCATTACGTGTCATAAAGGGCTGCAGACAGACACAGGCTCCTGTGTTGTGTTGTTGTTAGGCTCGTGTAACTGTGGTCTGGTAAGGACAAGTCAATAGCATGGTCTCATTAGAGATAACGACCTTCAGGACTGGAAGAGGTGGAAGCAGGCCACACTCTCATTATGTGCCAACAAAACAAGTCCTTCTCTCAGTTTATGGAGATGATAGCACAGCTGTAAAGATTTAAATAATCTCTTTGTCGTAAACAAGGCAGAGGGGGTTCCAGATGATTCCTTGGTCAGGGAGAAGCAGGCTTGCTTCAACTAAGGGTGAACTCCTCATGGTCTGATTGGTACATGTATTTATGCTGACGATCCCAGCTGATCCCCAGCTTGTATTGTCAGAAGGTATACAGGAATTACAGAATACAGGTATACTGCCTCCAGGTGACTGGTCTTTGGCTGGCCTCTATTGGCACCAGCCAATAGAGGGCACCAGTCACACCAGTGGGATAGTGGGCGTGACCTTAGTGGGCGTGATCTCTATTGGCAGGTGCCCACGCCCACTAAAGCCACGCCCACTAATGCCACGCCCACTAAGGTCACACCCACTATCCCACTGGTGTGAAGCTGGTGTGAAGGGCTGTTAAAAGGGCTACATATAACTGGCAGCAGTAGTACATAACAAGCTCTCAAATCTCCCTGTCCTGTGTCAACTGCTCCCACTCACATTCCTCATAAGTGGTCCTATCTATGAGAGGTATGACAGCGAGACTGTGTTTGTGCATGTGTGTGTGTGTGTGTGTGTGTGTGTGTGTGTGTGTGTGTGTGTGTGTGAGGCTATTTGTGTGTCTACTATGTTAAGGTCTCTGCAGACTCGGTTTAGAGTTTGACATCTCTGAAACACCTGAAGTTCTGTAGACAAAAACACAGACGCCAGTCCTGTCATGAAGGCTTGCTCTCTCAGATGAGAGCTAAGTGCTTTTCCCAGGTGTGCTGGGGTCCAGTAAAAGGGCCTTAACTACATCTATGGGTTTGTGAGACCAGAAGCTCACTAATGGTTTCACCTGATGCATTCACTGCAGCCATGGAGACAGGAACCTGAAGCACTGTCCGCATGCTGTGGCATGTCTGATCATGGTCTGTATAGGCATGGATGAGTATTTGTGTGTGTGTGAAAGTGTGTGGGAGCAGAACAATACAAATGTAACTTGGCTTTAACTAATGAGTAAAGCTGATGCCACCTGCCTTTCAAACTGTATGTTCGGGTTGGTGTGCATGAGTTTGTGTGTGTAAGAATGCGAGTGTTTGGTTGTGTGTGTAAGTGTACAAGTGTGCGTGTTTACGTTTTTTGAGTGGAAGTGTGCGAGTGCGTGCGTGACTGCAAGTGTGTACATGTGTTACTGTGTGTGTGTTTTCCTGATGATAGCATGGTTCTGGGGGAGTTTATGTCCTAACAGAACAGAAGGGCGAAAGACTGTGAAATCTGCCTGTATTTATAGAGAGCTGGTTTCCTCAGTCATGGAGAAGAGAATGCTAAGAGGGAGGGGACATTAACAGCAGAACAGAATCATTCCAGAAAGAGATACATACAGAGAGAGAAGTGAGAGTGTAATAAGAGAGAGAAAAAGAGAGTGGAGGGTACCGTGTGAGAGAAAGAGAGAGGGAGCGAGAGGGAGGGAGAGAGAAGAGAGAGAGAGAGACGGAGAGAGGAAGAGAGGGAGAGAGAGACACAGAGAGAGAGAGAGAGAGAGAGACAGAGAGAGAGAGAGAGAGAGAGAGAGAGAGAGAGAGGAGAGAGAGAGAGAGAGAGAGAGAGAGAGAGAGAGAGAGAGAGAGAGAGAGAGAGAGAGAGAGAGTGGTACTGCTGGCCAGTAATTAGGGTAGTGCCAGCAAGCCACTTCAGACTGCATCCACTCCAACCCCAAGCAATCTCCACCATACTGTGGAGAGAAAAACTCTCTCCCCCCACACACACTCACACACACACACGCCATGTACACACACAAAGACACATGCACACATATACACGCATAGCATACCTCACACCCACACACACACACATGCAGGCACACACTTAGTGATGCAGGCTCTTTTGGTATTGTGATGCTTCACAGCAGTATAGTTCCACCCAGCAAACACACACGATGCAGCACACGCACACCAAACACACGCACGCGGAGAAGACACTGCCACCTGCTTCTAACACAGGCTTGACTGGGACTGGTGCTGCAAGGTGGTGCTGGGGCTGGAGCTAGGGCCAGGACTAGGGGTGGGACTGGGGTTGGGGCCAGGACTAGGGGTGGGACTGGGGTTGGGGCCAGGACTAGGGGTGGGACTGGGGTTGGGGCCAGGACTAGGGGGTGGGACTGGGGTTGGGGCCAGGACTAGGGGTGGGACTGGGGTTGGGGCCAGAACTAGGGGTGGGACTGGGGTTGGGGCCAGGACTAGGGGTGGGACTGGGGATGGGGCCAGGACTAGGGGTGGGACTGGGGTTGGGGCCAGGACTAGGGGTGGGACTGGGGTTGGGGCCAGGACTAGGGGTGGGACTGGGGTTGGGGCTGGGGCCAGGATGGATGGATGGGAGGAAGGGGGATGGAGAGCTGGAGGGACAGGAAGAAGGTGGAGGGATGGAGGAATGGGAAGATGGAGGGATGGAAGGATGGAGTAGAGCAGAGGGGTTGGGGAGGGGGAGGCAGACAGCACAAAGACAGGAGGAGAGAGGTTGAGCAGGGGACAGCAGCAGACCCTGTCATCGTCCGTGACTCACCTTGCTGTCCATCTCCCTCCCGAGCCACACTGATATGAGCTGGTTTGTCAGCCGAGCTGATTGTGCCTCCAAGCAGCTGCCAGCAAACTCATTCTACATCCTCCGCTACTGCTCTCTCTCTCTCTCTCTCTCTCTCTCTCTCTCTCTCTCTCTCTCTCCTTTTTCTGAACATGGCCTTCAAGGATACCCTGTCATGACTCATGGATATTAGCGGTTGAAGCCGTCTAACCTGCTATTGAAGTTGACATGCTGTTCCTTCCTGGTACCGACACTAGTTTCATCTAAAAAAGCACTTAGCGAAGGTCTGCACTCATGAACTCTCTGACCAGCCCCTGACGACACCTCCATGTGTCCAGTTAGTTACCTCATGTCCTGCCCTGTCGCTCCCACACCAGAGACATGGATCATCATCATCCTTAGCAGCATACCCCTGGCAGCCTGAAGCTAATATGCCAGCTCCCTAGAAGACTGAAGCTAATAAGATTGATCTCCGGAAGCTTGAAGCTCATGTGCTAGCTCCTCTGCTAGGTTGCTAGGCACTCATGTGTCCACACAAACACAATAAAGAGAGGGAAAGAGAAAGAGAGAGGAAGACATAAAGACAGAGCTAGAAAGAAAGAAAGAGATAAGAGCGACAGAGAGAGGGCAGACAGCCAAATACATAGGTTAGGCCACCCTGGGTGAGGGGGTGAGGGGGAGGGCAGCCGTGTAGCAAGGCATGATTAAATCAACTCCGAGTTGTCGGATACCTATAATCTGTTTTGAAAGGATGTGCCCACAGATCAGAAAATGTATTCTACAAATGGCTTAGGAGTCCCAAACAGCCTTCCGATGGGTTGTTTTTGTGATGTGCGTGTGAGAAACAACTCAGAGAGGAAAATACCGTGAGAGGATGTTTCCACAGATTGTAAAAACAGACTTTCCGCAGGTTCAACAGGTGTTCAAGCTGCCTGTTTAATCCCTCTGTGCCAATCTCCTCAAATTAATACAGAGAAAAATGCAAAGGGGGGATTGAGGGATGAAGAGATGAAGGGGTGGAGTGTGGGGGGAATGGGGTGGAGGGATGTGGATGAAGGGATTGGAGGGATGGGGAGTTGGGGATGGAGATGAAGTGTGGGGGGATAGGAGTGGAGGATGGGGAAGGAGGGATGGAGGGATTGAGGGATGGAAGGCTGAAGTGGTGGAGGGATGGATGGATGTGAATGATTGAGGAATATGTGGACGGAGGGAAGGAGGTATGGGGGATTAAGGGATGGATGGATATATGGGTGATTAGGTTGAATGTTTGGTTGAGAGGTAGAGAGGAGTACAGTAGAGTAAAGGTTGAACTGTGAGGCCAGTCAGAGTAACCAGGCTAACAAGCTGGCAGATTACCCAAATCATTGGCCCACCCAGAGGCCATCTTGGAAATGCCAAGAAGCGCCAAGCAGTCTCATCTAGAGCAATGGAAAGCTAAATAAAGCATCTGACACTACTATTGCTGGCATCTGCTCCCACGCTGTCTGACCAGCTGGGGTGGCAGTGACCACTCAGACTCGTGGGCATCCTGAATGGGGGGGAGGAAGTGAAACGGGTCAAAGGTCACCAAATCAGCTGATCACAACAGCGGGTGAACTTGTCGGCACAGTGGGTGGCAAAATGGTAAGGGGAGAACATAGAATAGAGGGAGAGATGGGAAGGCAGAAGGAGAGAGAGGAGGTGAGGAGAAGAGAGTACAACAGCAGAGAGGAGAAGAGAGGAGAAGAGAGGAAAGGAAAAGAGAGGAGTGGAGAAGAGAGGAGATCGTTGGGGAAAAGAGGAGCAGTACAGAGGGGATGCAGCAGGGGAAGAGGACTGCATGCCATCTGGTCAGTAGATGGTATGCAGGGCCATGCTGCCAGACTTCAGCCAGTAGCAGAGATTAGGAACCAGCTAGAGAAACGAGGTCACGGCCACACTACAGACTCAATAACCAGGTTGAACGGCTGAAGGGTCTGAGTCAGAGAGAGAAAGGGGGGGGGGGGGGGGGGGGGCAGAGGCTGGGGCGGGAGAGAGGGGGGATGGAAAGTGGAGAGATAGAGGGGGAGAGGGGGAGAGAGAAGAGCGAGAGGGAGAGGGTAGAGAGAGAGGGATGGGGGGTGTACCAAATAAATGTATACAGTCCAATCCTATGATCACTTTCCCTAGCACTAAAGCTGAACACACAAAACCATTTCCCATCTAGATCTAAATACATCAGATGTCTTATCCTTTCATACCCCACTTATTCAATGCATGCTAGGTCAAACATCCTTCTTCAACAGGGGGCTCCAGCCCTGCTCCTGGAAAGCTGCCTTCCTGTAGGTTTTAGCTTTGAATCCCATCAGGAAGATTATCGTCAGGTGTGGTAGATGTGGTGTCGGATTGAAAAGCGACAGTAACGCAGCTCTCTGGGAATAGTGACCCCTGCTGGAACATCAGATAGAACATCAGATAGCTGAAACAATTCTATACACACGAAAAAACGAAAAAGCAAAAAAACGTTTGAACAAAGAAAACATGGCCGTCGGCTGCATAACATTGACACCACCGGAACCTCCACCTGTCAATCACTCTCTGGCTGACAGGCAGCTCCATGGGTCTCCCAGCTGTGCTCAGCCTCTCAGGTGTTCTGCTCACCTTCATGGGACTCTGCTCATCCTCCGGGGGAACAGGGCTCATCCACACAGGCGCTCCGTTCACAGGGGTGACAGGGTGAAGTTATTTAGAGACTGTTTGGTGGCAGAAGGTCCCCTTTTTTGCCTTCGTCACGGCAGGAGCACTGCTGAGGGGGTGGGGGGGAGGGGTGGGGTCTCGTGAAGAGAGAGAGAGAGAGAGAGAGAGAGAGAGAGAGAGAGAGAGAGAGAGAGAGAGGTGTTGAGATAAAGAGACAGAGATATGGGGGTGGGTAGCCACAGGAAATAATTATCTGCCAATTTAGCATTGTGAGGATCAAAAAGAGCACACTATGCTATGATATCCTCAAAAGAGGCATAGATAGGCAAGATAAGACCATCCCAGAGGGTAAGTACAGTAGGCCTTTGTGGATTTACAGGAAGGAGAAATGGAGGGGAGAGAGATGGGTAGAGAGGGAAAGAAAGATTGGAATATTGGGAGAAAAATATTGGAATACATGGAGAGAGAGATATGCAGAGAGGGAAAGAAGGAAGGGAAGTAGAGGGAATGGATGAGGAAAGAAAAATTAACGGAGATATGCAGAGAAATATGGGACAGGAGGACAGAAGGACAGGAAGAAAAGAGGGAAGAACATGACAAGGAGGAGAGGACGAGAGGGCGAGAGCCAGAGAGAAGGGGAAGAGGAACAGATTTATGGAGATACCCACCCACCAGTCTCTTTCTCATATCAGATACAGACATAATGGCATCCTAAATCACACATATACCACCTCAAACCACACTTCATAAATCCTCACCACCACTGGGTGAATCATGGAGATTTCCCTGAACTCTTATCTTAGGCTCGTTGTCTACGCAGACATGAGACGAGGAACAGGCCTTGTTAACGATATTATCTAACGCACTGCAGAGCAAACAGCTGATCATTTATTGATCTCACAACCACTTAGTTCTACAAGCATCCCTCCGGAGCTGTTAATGGGCTCATCTCTGGGCCAGTCATCATCAACCGGTACATTAATAACAACCTCTCCGTCTCCGTGGTTACGTGAGACGAAGATAGAGAGAGAGAGAGGGGGATGGGGGTAAGTGGTTTGATTGGCCGAGCAGTTAAAGGTGCGCGGATGCATGGCATGCATCGAGGAGGTTGCTAGCTCCGGTCGAGGCTGTTACACACATGCCAGAACCATCACATGGCCTTTAACACGCTATAAAGACATTAAAGACATAGTGAAGTGCATCAAGCATCGTCTTTGAGCTACTCCCCAAACCCTAATCTCTTTAGCCCCATAGTGGCTTCATACATTGGATTTTGCGATTGGATCCAAAAACGCTCCCGCAATGCTCTTCCTCCCCTGCAAGGAGGGTCAAACTGATAAAGACCATGAATTCCTGTTTTTCCTCCATTCTTTCCTTTTTGATGCTACAGCTCTTTGTCTCCAAGTTGTTGTAATCCAGGACCTCATCAATGATGTCACTGATGAAAATCTCCTAGCCTAAAAACAGCCGTGTTGAGTTGTGAAATGTGTGGCAGGTGAATAGTTGTCCACAGTAAATATGTTCCAAGATATAGACAATTTAAACTCTGTCGGGTCACTTTAGCCCCATGTTGTGTATCAACGCGTTACGTTAAAGAGTTATGTTGTTGTTACTGTGCTAGAACCCTCCTTACTAAAACCTGGCAGATGATAACCTTGAACTAGAAAAACACTCAGAGAACACTCCACAGGGAACATGCTTGACCTATCTCAAGCATGTTCTTTCACCACGACACACAAAACACATACTTGAGTCAGTCGATTTTTTTTCAAAGCATGTTTCCAATAAAGCGCGTTTTCCTAACGACTCTTTGTTTTATTGTGAGGTTGTGACTCTGTCTAGCAGACGGAATGTTTCAGACGTCACAATCCATCAGATTTCGCCATGTTGCCTCACAAACGTCATTCCGTTGTACTCACTCCAGGTTTGTTGCCAGGGAGTGACTCGACATCCTGGAACCCGTCCTGGAATCAAAGTAGGCCACCAACATTTCTTTTTTTCTTCCCATGAGCCACCAGGGTTTCTGATGAGTCAGACATCTCTGCGTCGGGCGCCGCTGCTCATCTGAGGTATCGACCAGATGCATGCTGGGTACTGGATGCGTGACGCTAGGTGTGAGTGAAGCGTCCTCTGCTCATGCTTGACAGATTCTCCCCCTCCCGATCCCCCCACCACCCACCCTTCCTTCCTCATTTTCCAACTCTTACCACCGAACGCCTCTCCCCCTCTGCCCCTCTCCCCATCTCCCCCTCTCCCCCTCTGCCCCTCTCCCCATCTTCCCCTCTCCCCCTCTGCCCCTCTCCCCCTCTCCCCCTCTCCCCCTCTCCCCATCTCCCCCTCTCCCCCTCTCCCCATCTCCCCCTCTTCCCTTCCCCAGCTCCTACCTCTGACTATCTCTCCCCCTCCACCCCGCTTTCTCCTCTCCTACCACCGACTGCTCCTCCC
Organism: Osmerus mordax; assembly: GCF_038355195.1. Taxonomy (NCBI): domain Eukaryota; kingdom Metazoa; phylum Chordata; class Actinopteri; order Osmeriformes; family Osmeridae; genus Osmerus; species Osmerus mordax. The sequence goes on from NC_090060.1 coordinate 6,753,175, forward strand.
CCTCCTCCCCGCTCCCACCATCTTCCCCATCTCCATCCTCCCCCCATCTCCTTACAGGAACACAGGAGTATTTAGGTCATATTACCAGCCTTGTAATCACAAGGTGGGTTAGTCCTGCTGGTGATACCTGGGCCCTGCTGTCGCAGCGCAGACAGGAAGTCCTCTCATGATGATGTTCATGAGTCACGGCCTGCCATTTACAGTGACAGCATCACATTCATGCTCCACAGCATGGACTCACAGCACCTGAAACTGTTACTTCGTCTGATGGAATGTACTGAACTAGTGAGACATTCACACAGACACATGCAGATAGTTTGAGTGTGTGTGAGTGTGCGTGTATGTGTGGGTGTATGGCATGTGTTTGTGAGGCACACGGTGCATGTCATGCAGAATACAGTGTGTGTCTCTGGAGAGGTGTGCGTGTGTAAGGTGTGTGCGTCTCTGGAAGTGTGTGTGTGTGACACCGGGGAAGATTCTGACAGGGTTATGTACGCCACACTCCACCTAGTGACATCCAAAGCCCCTCCCTCTCTCCCCCAGGTCCCTCCATCAAGCCAGATGCCAGAACCTCAAACCCACAGTGGACCTCCTCCAACCAATGGAGACTTCTCCTTCCAACTCCGTCTGACTCCTCCCCCTGACCTTTCCTCTGCATCATAAAAGCGCCGTCTAGAAAGTTCTCTCTCCCGTCTGAGACAAGCCCGTCTGACATTTAGCTGAAACATTCATCAAAAGGAAATGGTTTCACTCAGGTCCTCTCCCACAGGATTGAGAGGAGAGGAGAACTGACAGGATGACAGGACGGTATGACGAGAGGAGGGGAGGGGAGAGGAAAAGAGAGGAGAAGAGGGGAGAGGAGAGGAGGGGGGAGGAGAGGAGTGGAGAGGAGGGGAGATGAGAGGAGAGGAGGGGAGAGGAGGGGAGAGGAGAGGAGGGGAGAGAGAAAGGGGGGGGGGGGGGTTCAACAGTTGAAACACACAACAATCTCCTGCTCTCTCTGCCTCATCAAGTAATCATACCCTCTGCGTGCCAGAGAGGATTCTGGGAGCGTGTCTCCATCTTGACTCTATTACAATGCAGACACACACACACACAGGCACAAACTTACACACCCAAACATACACGCATACACACATATGCCCACACATACACACACACACCCACACCGGTCGACTCGCCTCACATCCAAACCACTTCTCCGCTTCTTCTATCCGCAATTATCATCAGGGAAGTGGAAGGAATTATCCGTCGGAATTTAGATGGTCGTATGATGACCCCCCCTCCCCCCTTCCTCTCTCTTTCTGTTGCTCTGTCTCTCTCTCTTTCTCTTTATTCCTGTCTTATCTGGTGTGATGTGAAGAGTGTGTTATCACTGATTCTATCGGGAGACTTTATCTTCTCTCCTGCCGATGAGGGACACGTCATCGGTTCCCTGGGGCCACCACTGATGCAAAGGATGTCACGCCATATGTGTGTGAGAGTGTGTGCGTCCTGTGTGTGTGTGTGAGTGTGTACATCTTGGCTTGTGTTTGTGTGTTGTTATCCGATGACCCTTGTGGCTGTTTGTTCAGGCTGAGAGACCTCAAGGTCAGTGTTAATTCAGAAGGGCTTTTAATGTCACGCTCCATGTCCCCCCAGTCTGTTCTGCTGAGACGATGGGGCCACACACACACACACACTCACACACATGCCCCCACACACACACACAGACCCTCACAAACACACTCACACACAACGCACACACACACAAGCCCACACACACAACACACACACACACCCTTGAACACAAAGTGTAAAGGCTTTGTGGCAGGCTAGCAACCGTTGGGGGGTCCCACCACAATCACCAGCTCTCAACAGCTTCTTTAACTCAGGTCCCCCAGGGAGGACGACTCTTAGTGCTCTCTCTGCTCCTCATCACAGAAGACTTCTAACAGCTGGCCCGGAACATTCCAGCCTGTGACTCATAATCGTCAGTACTGTTGTTGAAAAGTGCTAGAATGTTCTAAAACCACTTGGTTAGGGTCTCCCTGATGATAACCGCAGTGAAGGTGAGTGGTGACCTGTGTGGTTTGAGCAGGTGGCATCACAAGAATGTAGGCTGGCAGGCTAGCGGGTTAGTGCTGGTAATATTTATTTACTTCGGTTAAAGGCAGCATTTACTATAATAATGTTATTTTTGTAATCATGGAGAGTATTCCTTCCCCACCGCACACTCCTCCCTCTACCCCGCCTCCCCCCTCTTTAACTGACCTCCACGAGCCTGAGGAGAGCTACATCATACCTGTCATCTGACATCACACTCTCCTCTCCTCTATTCTCTTCTCCTCTCCTCTCCTCTCCTCTCTTCTCCTCTCTTTTCTTCTCTTCACTTCTCCTCTCCTCTCTTCTCCTCTCTTTTCTTGTCTTCTCTTCTCCTCTCCTCTCCTCTCTTCTCCTCTCTTTTCTGTTCTTCTCCTCTCCTCTCCTCTCCTCTCCTGTATTATATTCTCTCATTCCCTTTCCTCTCTTCTATTCTCTCTTCCTATGCTCCTCTCCTCCTCTCTTCTTCTCTCCCCTTGTCTATTTTGAACATTGCTAGCATCACCGGAGCAGGAAGACATTTCAACCCAGCTGTCACACGAACAGCAGTCACGGACTTGCTCCCTGACACTGGTCTCATTGGACACACACACACACATTCACACAGAACACACACGCTCACATACACACACACACACATACTCACACACAGACACAAATATACACACACAGCCCACAAATCTGCTGCAGGGTGAGACAAGAGTAATTGTTGTGGCGAAACATCAGGACCTATCTGGCCCTCTGTCCTAACCTGCAGCTCTGCTACAGCACAGACCCTGGAGTAGACAGCCCAGCCTGGCCTGGCCTGGCTGGGCGTGTGTGTGTGGAGGGTGTGTGTGTGTGTGTAAGAGTGTGTTAGTGTGTGTGTGTGGAGGGGGTGTGGGTGTGTGTGTTTGTGAGTGAGTTTTTGTCTGCTAAGTGTGACGATTTGTGGGTGTTTATGTCGGAGAGTCTCAATATTGCTGTGCACAACTCTTCAGTGTGCGTGTGAATGTAAATGTGTGTGTGAGAGAGGGGAGGACAGAGACAACAGCCTTGTGTGTGTGTGCGTGTGTACGCATGTGTGTGTGTGTGTGTGTGTGTGTGAGTGAGTGAGGGAGTGAGTGGAGGGCGGAGACCACAGCCTTGGTTCTCCTCACTAATGACCTCTAATCAAGCGGCTGTGCCAATTACATGCCCGGTCGCCCCCAATAACCCAAACACACACGTGGACAGACAGCCAGGTAGACAGCCAGAGACACGAACAGGTAGGCAGACAGACAGACAGGCAGACAGACAGACAGGCAGACAGGCAGACCGACCGACCGACCGACCGACCGACAGGCTGAAAAGCAGGCACGCAGGCAATTAGACAGGCACACTAACAAACATACAGACAGAAAGACAGTTAGACAGACAGACAGATCACAGAGGTAGGAGGTTGTTTATCCACGACCAGATACAGGCTGATTAACTCCCTGGTTTATCATGCACGAAGTTAGCGACTGTTTGTGCAGACCGGGGATCAGATGGGCTTGGTGTTTATCACATTAAACGTTAGGATGCAGAGGGAGGCGGCAGGAGACACTTCTTGGCTTTAATGGGGTGTGACAGGATGAGAAAATAAACTGGTCGAGGATGGGAACACAACCAGAACCCATGGTGATCCCATGCACCTGTCTGCGATTTAGAGCGCAGGGAAACAGGCAGAAAGTGAGTCAAACAGGCAGTCAAGGGAGGAATGCAGTCAGTAAGTGAGTCAAACAGGCATAGTCAAGGATACATTACATGAGTGAAATAGGCATTTAATGAGTCAATTGGCAATCAAGGAGCGATACAGAAGTGAGTCAAATAGTCAGTAAATTAGTCAAACAGACATTTAATGAGTTAAACAGGGAGTCAGTGAGGGATACAATCAGTATGTGAACAGGCAGTCCGTGAGTTAAAAAGGCGGTAACTGAGGGATACAGACGTGAGTCAAACCGGCATCAAATGGATCAAAAATACATGAAATGCAGTGAACATGCACTGTCCTACGTTGTGACTCGCTATGAATGGTCGCTGGTGTTTGATCCCGGACGGACCACTACTATCATACACTGTCAGTGTTCTGAGTCTGGCTCCACCTGAAGCAGCAGCAGGCTCTCATCTCTGGCCAGCAGTGGACCGTAACTGCTCTGCTGAGGTCTCTGAGCAGGGCTAGCCTGTTCCCTGTGTGTCCTAGCCAGATCCTGGGCCCATGTTCGCTAGCTTCTGTGTCTCAGACAGCCAGATGCTGATCCTGCTGGTGGCAGATGCTACAAACACTAGCCAGGTCTTATCTTGTTGCAGGATAGGTTTATGTACTATCCAAAACCTGTCTACAACCTGTGTGGAAGCCAGAACCTATCTGTGTACAAGAGAACCTGTCTATGTTCCAGCCAGAACCTATCTTTGTACAAGGGAATCTGGCTTGTTCTGGCCAGAACCTGTCTGTGTGTTTGATAACCCGATACAAGCCAGGAGCTCTCTGTGTGTTGGTGAAAGTGTGTGTCCTGTCTTTGTTTCTAAACAGAACCCATCCCTTTCCGGTTCCTTCTGCATCCTGGTCAGTGCAGTGTCAGAAACAACATGTCGCTGAGTGGAGCATCACATGATGGATTATCCCTTGTCTCCTCTCACATCCTCTCTTCTCTGCTCTCCTCTCCTCTTTTTTCCTCTCTGTCTCGTCCTCAGCTCTCCTCTCTTCACCTCACCTCCTTCTTCTTTCCTCCCCCTCTGCCTTTCTCTCCCTCTCGCGTGAGAAAGCAGTGTGATTGGATTACCAGAGTAGAGACCACTCCCGGGGGGTGTGTGGGGGCTGTTATCATCACCACCGGAGCTCCTGCAAGAACTGTGGAGGGGTGTGTGTGTGTGGAGAGGTGGGGGTGTGTGGAGGGGGCTGGTGGGGGTGGGGGTGCGGGTTGCGGAAAGGTCGGGGCTGTAAGGGTGTTAGCAATATTGCACACCATTGAAAGTACAAATTGGTGCTAGGCAGCAGGCTGCTGGGCGAGCTTGTGTGCGTGAGCTGGCGTGGTTGTGCCAAAGCTGGGGGATTCCAGCCTCTTGTCTGGGCCTCTGACGGAGAACTGTGATGGAGCGCTCTACTGCTCTCCCTGCCTGAGGGCCTGCTCGGGTCTGTCTAATCTCTGTCTGCTGGATGTGTGTGTGTGTGTGTGTGTGTTCCCAGGCAGAGAGGAGGAGGAGCTTGCGGGACAGGGAGACTCCTGGCTCGTCTCCAGCAGGTTGGCAGCCTTGTCTTCTGTAGAAGCTGGCATCGCTCTCTGCCAACGCTGGACAAGCATCTAGTGCATCTAATGCAGCCTCCAGCCTCCATTATCCATTCTCTTGCCCCCAGCCTCTAGACTTTAGCCTTTCTAAAGCGCGTCTCTAGCAACTCGTCATATCACGCTGTCACGGCACACCTTCCTAACAGGGCGGGGTATATAGCAGAGTATCACTGCATATGCATTGCTAGTGCGACACAGATGTCAGTCATCCTGCTGCCTCCGCCTCCCCGGCCTCCATCCTTGGTTCTGTGTTCCTTTCGTAGGGGGAATGCGTCGCTGCTTTCTGCTCGGAGGTCGAGACGGTGTCTCCGTTGGGCGCGGCAGGGAGCCACTGCAAGCATAACCATTATGCCAAATCAAGTATTACAATCATGTATTGTATCGTGTGTAATAAAGTATCAAGTAAATACAATACTGAGTCCTCGTGCCTGAACCATCCCAAACATACATCAAAGCCTTTCAGAAAGACATTACTTGCACTTGCTTATGAAATCAAACTTCTTCACCTCTCACCTTCTACAGAAGGTGGTTTAGCGTGCTGTCTCTGTGTGTGTGTGCGCGCGCATGCACGTATGTGTTTGTGTGTGCTTGTATGAGCATGTGTCTTTGTGCACGTATGCTTGTGTGAGCGTGTTTACGTGTGTGTGTGTGTGTGTGTGTGTGTGTGTGGGCAGAGTTGCATTGGCACTGTCACAGTCTGATGTATGGCCCCCTATTATGTTATGTTGTCTGCATACAGAACAACAATGCAAATTGAGTCTGATGATAAAGTGCTGTATTGTAGTTGCCATGAACATGACTCCCACCTGCATAATCCCTTCAGTCATGATCAGTCTATTCAACACACTGGCAGTGGGGTACGCACACACACACAAACACACACACCTACACAAACACCTGCTGTACACGCACACACACACACACTGCTGTACACATATACACACATCTATTGTACACACACACCTACACACACAGACAGACATGCACTAATGTAAACACGCTCACACAAGCATCAAACAGACTTAAGGTTATGTGAATATAATATTGCAGGTCTCACATGAGAAGATAACTGTGTTTTCTCCCACACACGCTGTGAGATGGGGACCCTGGGATTGTGGAGATCCACCAACGAAACTGCTGATTGGTTGTCAGGGTGTTTTGCAGGGGAGGAGGAGTGCTGGCAGCTTCTTTCTAATTAAATCACCTCTCCAGGGAAACCCACACACCTCCTCAGAACGGCATTGTGGGAAAATGAGTTCCTGTCAACTTCTGTTCTCACCAAATGTCAACTACAGGCCGTGTTATATTAAATGTTTGGACTGTCAAGCTGCACGTGTTTATGTGTGTGTTTCAAAGAGACAGAGAGAGAGAGAGAGAGAGAGAGAGAGAGAGAGAGGGGGGGGGGGGGGGGTAAAGGTGGGAAAGGGGGAGAGAGAAAGAAACAGGTAGAGGAAACAAAAATTGAAAGAAAGAGAGAAATAGATTGTGTTTCAGCTTTCTGAGACTGTTGATTGGCAGGTGAATAGAGCTGTGACCTTTCCCAGCAACTTACATCAGTATTCTCTCCCTGCCTCCACTCTCCTCTCTCTCCCTGCCTTCACTCTCCTCTCTCTCCCTGCCTCCACTCTCCTCTCTCCCTGCCTCCCCATTACTGTCTTCTTACCTCCATTCTCTTCTCCCTACCTACCTACCCTCTCCTCTCTCTCCCTGCCTCTCCTCTCTCTCCCTGCCTCCACTCCACTCTCCTGCCTCTAGCCGGCAGCCTCCATGGCCATCCCAACATTCCACCGCACCCCTCCACAGATCCCCTATCATGTCAATAAGTGTGACTTCACCGGTGTGTTTAACGAGCGAGGTCGTCGGGGGACAACTGGAGACAGTTCATCAGAGGAGCAGAGTGTGAGCAGGTGTTGCTGTGAAACGGACCAACACCTCTTGCTGTGGCATGGACCACATCTTATCTGGAAAGCAGCTTTTCAGAATCGGAAGTTTTGTTTGCTCTCGTCGATGCTCAGGGTGAGAGAGACGTTCTTATGAGAGACAGAGAGAGAGAGAGAGAGTCCCCTGCCAACCTTCAAAGACTGTGGTGTCTGCCCTGCCCCCCTCCTCCCCAGACTGACACACACACACATACACACACACATACACTTATTCACACATACACACAGTACATAAGGTATTGCCTTCTAATAATGTACATAATGGAACATTAGACATTGTTTGGCTGATATTGATGATGGTGAAGGTAATGATGATGATGATGAACATGATGTTTATTTAGTTTGTGACTTCTTGAAAACTGTCCGCAGGTGCGAGTCCCAAGTGATGTGATGAACAGGGAAATGTCCTGCCCAGTAGAAAGACAGGAAGTTTATATCATTTCACTCTAACCGCCAGGCTTGTTTGGCCTTGGAGCTCAGCTTCCTCAAATTTAATTAGCAGTGCAGCAATTTGGGTGGTGTGTTTGTGTGTGTCTGCTGTATGTGTGTGTGTGTGTACGTGTTTCGTATGTACGTGTCCGTGTGCACATTTGGGAAGGGGAACACAGGAATATAATTTACAGATGATGAGGAGTTGGCCTGCCTGCCTGCCTGTCAGAGGCTAGATTTCCAGTTTATAACTGAGGTGGCCTCTTGCTTCTCCCTCTCTCTTTGTCTCTCATCTCTCTCTCCTCTCATCATCTTTCTCTCTCTTTCTCTCTCCTCATCTTCTCTATGCACTCTTGTCATTATATGGACTCTCTTCCTCTATCTTCCCTCCATTTATCTCCTATTCCACAGTCTGACATTCACTTACTCTCTGCTGTTTCCCTTATAATTTTTTTCTCTCTATTTTCTTCTTTTCTATTTGCCTCTCCCTTCTCTCTGTTATTTCTCTATCAATCCTTCCCCCCTCCCTCCCACCCTCTCTCTCCTTTCCTCCCTACCCTCCCCACTCCCTCCCTCCCACCCTCTCTCTCCTTTCCTCACTCTTCCTCCCCTCCCTCCCTCTCCTTTCCCCATTCTCCCTCCCTCCCTCCTTCCCTCTCCCTCCCTCCCTCCCTTCCTCCCTATCTCTCCTTTCCTAACTCTTCTTCCCCTCCCTCCTTCCCTATCCCTCTCTCCCTCCCTCCCTCCACTCCCTCCGATCCCTTCCCTCTCTTCTGTCCTCCCCATTCCACCCTCCTTCCCATCTTTCTCTCCCTACTTTCCCTTGCTGTTCTCCATCCCTCCCTCCTCTCCTCTCCTCCTCACCTCTCTCCTTCCCCTCTCCCTCCCCAGCAGATGTGTCTGTATGTAGGTCGTCTCCCCTCCTTCCTCCTCCCAGACACAGTTTCCTGGTTCAGGGTCATGAGTTGCTCTCTGGCTCTGTCAGGGAACGCTTAAATAGACATTGAGAACACACACACACAAACACACACATACAGGTACATACACACTCTCCCACCCACACACACACCAGCACACCGGTACACACATACATTACCCCCCCCACACACACACACACAAACCCACACACCAACACCCACACAAACAGATACACACCTTACCCCCACACATACCCCCACACAGGTATACACATACACCCACAAGTGCACACACATTGACATACACACACACAGGTACACATCAGAGTGTTTCTGAATGCAGCCCGCACTGGCTAGCCTAGTGTTGACCTTCCTGCAGGCTGCGTTCAGGAGATCCACAGACAGGATACAAACACCATCAACCCTGGCACCAGCTGCCCGCAAGGTGACTGCTGGAAAACACCGGTGGAGGTCATAGCTCCTGAACGTTTCACATTAGCGGGATAAATATGGCATTCATGGTGGGAATAATAGTGGAGAAATCCTGTTAAGGAATTAGGGAATGTCAACATGTGGCTGAGCGATAACTCTGTTTCTCATTCAGAGTTTGGTGTGGCATCCATGGAGCCTGTTGATTGTGGGTTACGTTGTGTGTGTGTGTGTGTGTGTTTAGGACAGAGTTTGGACAATAAAGTGAGAAGTATTTGAGAAAGTATGTGGGAGAACCTTTTCAGGTGTCTGTGTGTGTGTGTGTGTGTGTGTGTGACTGTGTGTGTGTGGGTGTGTGTGAGTGTGTGTGAGTCTGCGTCAGTACGTATGCAAGACAGTGTGTGACGTTATTGTGGAAAGTATTTGGAGGAATTGAGTGGGGGAGTTTGCAGGTGTGTGTGTGTGTGTGTGTGTGTGTGTATGTACATGCGTTTGTGTGTAAGTGCGTGATTGAGAGGCAAACATATAGTCTTGTCTTGGCATTTCACACAAAGCTCCTAATTTACATGTTAATTCTTCATCGTTATGGCATCAGTCCTCTCAAATGTTCTGGGTATTGAGCGACTTCTCTGTAATTACCTCCTCTATCAGACAAATGAGCTGGGTGATGGAGGGATGAAGGGAGGAAGGGAGCGAAGATGGGGGGAGTGAGGGTGGGAGGTTTGAGACAGGTGCAGAAGGAGAGACAACTGTCTGAGAGAGGGGAAGGAAGGGGGCGAGAAGAGGAAGGAGAGAGGAGAGAAGTTCTCCCAAGCAGGAGAAAAAGAGAAAGAGAATAAGAAAGGAAGAGAGAAAGAGGCAGAGAGAGAAGGAGAGAAAGGGAGAGACCTTCAATGAGAGAGGGAGAGGGAGAAAAAATGAGTGATCTAACCTAATTTGACCTTTATAAAGACATTTTAGCAATAGAAGTTACAAAGAAATGTAACGAATTTGGAACTTGGAACAAATAGAGAGAAAACAGTTTCCTGTAACAGAAGACAAGCCTAACTGTTGTATTTCGATACAGAATGTAGCAACCTGCTACAATGACCTTAGGGACAGAAAGTACAGTATAATAGGCAAGGATTAACAGATACTCACTGTCATTTTTGCAGTCTATTTTATTCTATAATGTGCTTTATTCACATATTTGCATAACTATATGTTATATGTTACTCAACATAATTATAATAGTTTTATGATTGATGATGAGTAAATTATTGGATGTGTGGTAATCTCTCTCTCTCTCTCTGTCTCTCTCTCTCTCTCTCTCTCTCTGTCTCTCTCTCTCTCTCTCAGTATCTCTCCCTCTCTTTCCCTTTATCTGTTCCTGTCCCTCTAGCTCTCTCTCCATCTTTATCCCTCTCTGTCTATTTCCCTCACTTTCTCCTTCTCTCTCTGTGTCCCCCCCCTCTCCCCATCCCTCTGTCCCCAGAGAGATCTGTCCTGCTAAAACACCTGGTGGGCACACCTTGACATACATACATGGGAAAACTGGGTTTCCATGGCGATGCTGGTGTCGTCGGTCTCAGCTGGACTTCCGGTGGGGAGGGGAGGGGGAGGGGGTGAAGGTCACCGTCTTCCCGGTGGAGTCGGGGCGACGCCGCCACAGCTGAGTCATCCTCGCCCACTGCGAGGTTACCATGGCAACCCTCCAGGGGAGGGGAGGGGGGGTCGAAAGGAGGGAGGGATGGCAAAGAGACGACGTCTGACAGTCGGAGATGTTTTGCATCACAGATCAATAGCCCCTCCACCATACCCCATGTGACCCCCGAACCACCATGCCAATGTCAACATCCATCCAACCCCACCCCACCCTCCAACCCCACCCCCGTCACCCTCCAACCCCACCCCCGTCACCCTCCAACCCCACCCCCGTCACCCTCCAACCCCACCCCTCGTCACCCTCCAACCCCACCCCCCGTCACCCTCCAACCCCACCCCCGTCACCCTCCAACCCCACCCCCCGTCACCCTCCAACCCCACCCCCGTCACCCTCCAACCCCACCCCCCGTCACCCTCCAACCCCACCCCCGTCACCCTCCAACCCCACCACCCGTCACCCTCCACCCTCCCTCCAGCGTCCACATGTGATGGGCTCTGGGAGAGAACGCGAGCGCTGCACTCTCGCCAGTGAGTGGAGCAGTCCTGATGGGGACTAATTACATTAGTCATGAATGGAGAAGTGCTCGCAATAATTGACTGTCAGTTTCTGTTTGGTCTTGTGTCTGTGGTGTGTGTGTGGTGAGTGTGTGTTGTGTGTGGTCTGGGGGGTGAGGGGGAGGAAGGAGGGAGTTGATTGAGTGACCTGTGAAAGGCTAGGCCTTGCTTCTGACCTCTGGTGACACTGTGACTGCTGTTGGTCGTCAGTCAGATTGAACTGACACTGGGTAAAGAAGAGCCTGTTGATTGTGTGTGTGTGTGTGTGTGTATGCGTGTGTGGTGTGTGCGTGTGTGCGTGTGTGTGTGCATATTCTACAGTGAATGAAATACATTCATAAGCAATGCAACAGAACGCTGAACAGATAGGTTCCAGTTCCTGACAGAAGACCAGGACAAACTCCCCCTAAAAGAAAAGAAAATTTAAGAAATCTCAGGTGGAGAAAATCAGTGAGGTCCCCTTCCCCCCCTCTCCATGACCCTTCCTCTCTTTACACTTTCTCTCTCTGTTTTCCCTCCTCCTCTCCCATCCGCCTTTCTCCATCTCTCCTCTCCTTCTCTCATCCTACCCTCTCCTCCACTACCCTCTCTCCTCCTCTCCATCTGCTCTCCAGGGCGTCTCATATTGATTTGACCCCAGAGCAGTTCAGAGTCTATGCACTCCTCAACCAGGAGGCAGTAAGAAGCAGGACGCTTCGTTAGTGTCTAAACAAGCCAACCTTGGACACATCCCACACACACGCATAGTGTAGCACAGAAATCAATACGGAAAATAGCACCTTGTTGATTCATGAGTCTGTGTTTCTGTTCAGTACAGAAAGAGGCAGAGAGAAAGAGAGACAGGCAGAGCTAATAGTGACCGAGAGAAAGAGATAAATGGAGAGAGTGAAACAGAGAGAGAGAATGACTCACTGTTTAAGGGAGCATACCTTCACAGCACTGATACTGAGGGCCTCATTTACTAACAGGATTGCGGCCATTTCAGGCGTACAATAGCGGGTAAAGACATAAAACCGTATTTACAAAGGCAGCGTACTTGAGTAAAAATGCAGATAACCGCTGCTGGGAGGGTATAAGGGAAAGTGAGCGTGTGCCGCAAAGACATGGGAGGAGAGGTGTATTTCTTCCTTGTAACATGTTTATGTTATCTGTAACTTCGTGAACCAATATTTCTATCTCCTGTTCGCTGAACCTTCTTTTTCTTTTCCTTGTATCACCCATGGTGGCAGTAACATGCAGGCGATTTCTCCCGTCTTTTACAGTAACGGCACGCTAATTAACACTAAAGGGCGGAGTAAGGCGACGAGGATCTGGTTTGATAAATACCACGCAAAATGCGAAAATACACTGTGCACTATTTGCGTTTGGGCAAAGGCGCAGATTAAGCTGCGGTCGCAATGTTAGTATATGAGGCCCTGAGAGTAGTCTGTACATTATGTCAGGAATGAACTGGATGACCTGATTCATACAAACACAAGAGGATTATGTTACTGTAGGTAAATGTAGTCCGGATATGAAGCCAACAGTGTGTGTGTGTGTGTGTGTGTGTGTGTGTGTGTGTGTGAAGAGTGTGAAAATGAGAGCTCACCTATCGTCTCTCTGTTCCATGTCAGTAAACAGCTGTCCAAACAGATGGAGTAGAGCTGCATGAGGAGCCAGGCTGTGTGTGTGTGCGTCTGCGTGTGTGTGCGTGTGTGCAAGTGTGTGCTTGTTTGTGTGACAATTTGTGAGTGTGTGTTTGTGACTGTGTGTGTATGTGTGTGTATTTGTGTACGTGTGTGACTGTGTGTGTGTAAGTTTGGGTGTGAGTGAGAGTGTGTGCGTCCATGTGTGTGTGTGTGTGTGTGTGCAGACAGTAAGTCCATCCCAAGTAAGGATTAACTTCTTGACCTTTCGACCCCAAAATGACCTGGTCTGTAATGACAACTTCCTGTGAGACGTCCATATCAGTCCTCTTGTAACCAAACAGGAAGTATCTCATCTGATAAAGGGCACGGGAGGAAATACATCCTCAGTTATGGGACACAGCGCCCATGTTTCAGCTGTCAGACAGAATGACCGATGACTTCTTTTTTCTCTCCCTCTCTCTTTGTCTCTTTGTCGCTCCCTATCCCTCTCTCTCTCTGACTCTTTCTCTCTCTGTTTCTCTCCCTCGCTAGTGCTCCTGCACACACGCACAAGCATGCACACGCAGGCCCACACTCATACATATCCACACAAACACCTACACACTCAAAGACCATCACAGATGCGTCAGGGGGAAGTTTTATTACAGCTGAAAGGAACCTATGATCAAATGGAGAGATCTTGACAAAAAGAGGGAGGGAGGGAGGGAGGGAGAGAGAAAACAGACAGGCAGTCTGATTGCTGTATCGCATTGGTCTGATTTAAGAGGCGGATCAGTCAGACCTAATTCTGTTTTTCGTCCGTCTCTTTCGGTCCGTCTCCTTCTCTGGGGAATGCCTAAAATCCCTCCTCTCCTTCTCTCAATCTCTCTCAATCTGTCTCTCTCTCTCCATCTCTCTCAATCTGTCTCTCTCTCCCATCTCTCTCTCTCTCTCCATTTCTCCATCTCTCTCAATCGGTCTTTTTCTCCCCTCTCTATCTGTCTATGTCTTCATCGCCCCTCTCTTTCTCTATCTCTCCATGTGTTTTGTATGCTCTTCTGTCCATCCCCTCTTTTCCCTCTCTCACTCTTCCTCCTTTCCTCGCACTGCGTGTGTTTTTATGCATGCATGCTTGTGTGGGTGCGTGTGAGTGTGTCAGAGTCTGTGTGTGTGTCTGTGGGTCTGTGTGTATGTTGGTGTGAGCAGGTCTGTCCTGGGGGAGAGTGGGAGGGAGTATTTGTCCACCAGCAGTGAGGCGGGAGCGAGCCTCAGTAATTGGACCTGTCAGACTATTTCAGGCTTCGGCTCGGAGAGATATTAAAAAAGTATCCTTCCTTTACTGCGTGGTCATAGCACATTAGGCCCAGCCCCACCAGAGACTGTTCACATGAAAACACACACAAACACACATGCACACACACACAAGCACACGCACACACACACAGACTGAGACAGTCATACAAACACATATGAGAGAGAGGGAGGGAAAGAGAAACGGTGGGAAAGGGGGAGAGAGAAAGAAACATGTTTGTCCTAGACAGTCTGGGACACACATACACTTGGACAAACTGACACACACACACACACAAGCCCTCCCAGCCTCCCAAAGCTAAACAGCCCCCACACACTCAGGATGGCGTGTCGAAGACAGATTCTTTATTTATTCATTTCTTTATTTCTTTCTCTACTCTTTTGGGCTGCGTGGCTCCAGGAGAACAGATTGAGAGTGGGCCGCAGACGAAGATAGATGGGAGGGTAAAGAGGCTGGGAGCGAGGAGAGGAGGAGAGGAGGAGGAGAGGGGCTGGGAGCGAGGAGAGGACGAGAGGAGGAGAGGGGCTGGGAGCGAGGAGAGGAGGAGAGGAGGAGGAGAGGGGCTGGGAGCGAGGAGAGGAGGAGAGGAGGAGAGGAAGAGAGGAGGAGGAGAGGGGCTGGGAGCGAGGAGAGGAGGAGAGGAGGAGGAGAGGGGCTGGGAGAGGAGGAGAGGAGGAGAGAAGGAGAGGAGGAGAGGAGGAGGAGAGGGGCCGGGAGAGGAGGAGAGGAGGAGAAAAGGGGCTGGGAGAGGAGGAGAGGAGGAGGAGAGGGGCTGGGAGAGGAGGAGAGGAGGAGAAGAGGGGCTGGGAGAGGAGGAGAGGAGGAGGAGAGGGGCTGGGAGCCGGCTGCAGATCTGGCCACTCAGGTGGGCAGCCATGTGAGTCAGGAACCCTCCCTTCATGCTTCCTTTATCCTTCCTCCTTTCACCTTCCCTCCTTTCTTCTGTCCTGCCCAGCTTCCTCCCCTCCCTCCTTCCGTCCCTCCATGTTTTTTTTCCTACTGCCAACGTTACTACCTTCCTTACCTACTCCCTCCCTCCCTCCCTCTCCTTCCTGTCTGACTTCTGCCTTCTCCTCCCTCCTTTCTTCTTTCCTGCCCTCCTCCCGTCTTACATTTGTCTCGTGCTTTTCTTCTCGTTATTTCATTTAGCAGACGCTCTTATCCAGAGCGACTTACAGTAAGTACAGGGACATTCCCCCCGAAGCAAGTAGGGTGAAGTGCCTTGCCCAAGGACACAACGTCATTTTTTGGCACGGCGGGGAATCGAACTGGCAACCTTCAGATTACTAGCCCGACTCCCTCACCGCTCAGCCATCTGACGCCATCATCATCATCATCATCATCATCATCACCACCGACTTGATCACAGGTTAATATTAACCACAGCAACCATCCCCCTTAAATCCATGGTGTATTTTTACCACCTGGCACATAATTCAGGCTTGAACACCGGCCGTTTTGTTACATAAGAATGCATCACGCTCTGATCTGGGGCGGGAGCCATCATCGGTGACAGCCAGGCGCCAGCTGAGGTCCGTTAGTCAGTGAAGATGACATGGTTGGTATTTACCTAGCGATGACGCGCTGTCGGAGGTACATTGGACCCTGGTCAGTCCAACATTACCCAGAATGCACTTCAGACCCTTGTATGTGTCAACCTAGGGATAGTGTTTCTGTTCAGACTAATAGAATCAAATGAAAATTATATGGGATCAAATTATTTTTTCATAAATCATGAGAGAAACAATGACTGAAGCCAGTAGCTACGAGGATGGTAATTTTCTCCCTCTCTCTCTGAGGGACTCTGACGGCTTTCTTGTTGTTGTAGATACATGGGTATTTAATCACAGTGTGTGTGTGTCTGTGAGTGTGTTGTGTGGCAAGTGTGTGTGTTACAACAGGGCTTACCGGGACTGTAATATTATGCTTTTGAGAACAGCAGGCTGAAAAAAGATGGTGGAAAGTGGAAGAGGAGTTGTGTGTGTGTGTCTCTTTGCTTTCTTGTTCGTGTGTGTGTGTGCAAAACAGAATCCCACTCAATAGCTGATCTGGGACAAGTCATTAGCAATCTTTGAGGGATGCCAAAGACCCCCTCATATACAAACACGCACACATATACACTCACCCACTTACACACATACACAACCTGACTGGCCACGTGTTATGGTCACGTCGACAGGAGGCCTTCGTCTGGTTACTGGGAACCAGCCCATTGCATTCTGGGATGCAGCCCACCCCCTGTGTTGCATCATGATGATGAAGCTTCACAGGCCTGGTGTCTCTCCAGCCTGAAGGTGACTGGCATCTGTTTCCTCCCCTCTCCTCCTCGCTCCTCTCGCACTCCCTCCATGCCTCCTCCTTTCCTGCCTCTCTTTCCTCTCTCCCTTTTTCTCCTTCCTCGTCTCCAGAGGGAGAAGGGTGTTTCTGGGGGAAGAGAGAGCCTTCTATAGGGCTTTCTATTTCTCTTCCTGCCTCCCTCACTCCCTCCCTCTCTACCCTCCCTCACTCTGCTCTATCCTCCCTCAAATGCTCACCCTCCCTCCCTCCCTCCTTCTCTCTGCCCACCCTTCCCTCTAACTCTCTCTTCTATGAACTGGCTCCCATTAACACTCCATCCCATCCAATTTGCTCTCAGCCTCTTCTGTTGGGCACACTAATCCTCTCTTCTCCCCTCCAATCCTCTCCTCTCCCCTTCTCTCCTCTCTTCTTCTCTCCCCTTCTCTCCCCTCTTCTCCTCTTCCCTCCTCTCCATTCCTCTCCTCAATTCTCTCCTCTCCCCTTCTCTCCTCTCCTCTCCTCTCCATGTATCTCCACTCCCCTGTTCTCGTCTTCTCTTCTCTTTCTTTTATGTGAATGATGAGCTGCCTAGCAACTCTGCTGCATTCTAAAGTCACTAATCATCACTAATCAAATCAAATGTATTTGTATAGCCCTTTTCCTTTTTACACGCAAGCATGTCACAGAGGGCTTCACATACGCCCATAGAACTGCCCCTCAACCAACCTAAACCCTCACTACAACACTAAAGACAGACATAGAAAGAGAGAGAGAGGGATGGATGGATGGAGGGAGAGATGGAGATACAGAGGGAGATGGAGGGAGGGAGATAGAGAGAGGGAGATGAAGAGATAAATCGGGCATTCTGATGTAAATCACAAGAGGAAGGTCAGGGTGGCAGCCAGACAGCTGTCAGAAGGGCCCTGTCACCCTGCCTCTGTCCTTAAATCTTCCTGTCTGCCTCTGTTTACAAATCTCCCTCTGCCGTTGTCTCTGTCCTCAGGCTTCCTCTGCCTTTGTCTCAAAATATTCCTCTGGCTCCAGATTTTCCGCCAAATCTTCCTCTGTCTTTTCCCTACCTCTATCCTTTACTACTACCTCCGTTCCTGCCTCTGCCTTTGTCTCTTCCTTTCTCTTTAAATCTTTCTCTCTCTGCCTTTGTCTATGCCTCCTTTTTAAAATGATATATATTTTGAACCCGGCCTGTGCCTCGGTCTCTCTCTCCTTCTCCTGCATCTGTTTCTTCAGCGTTCATCATGTTTCCTCCATCAGTTCAACAACGTCCTTGAGCAATCTAGGGTCTTTCACAAAATCACATAGTTGATGTGTGGCGGAGGGCTTTCATTCATCAGTGAGCCAGCCCCTCCGAAGCCTACAGACTGCCTCAGACACGTGTTACTCCAGCTCATAGGCACTAGAGGTGGTTCGCGACCACACCGAGCAGATGGGATGGGTGTAGCTCCGTGGTAGAGTATTCAAATGTGGATCAAGAGGACCCAGGTTCAAATCCCACCTTGTGAGTTGCTTTGGAGAAAGCCATCTGCTAA